>NW_022145595.1:5132625-5732625 GCF_000002235.5 Strongylocentrotus purpuratus | reverse complement strand
AATAAAGTCTGGTTTCAGACGACCCCTTCAAAAGGTTACATTCTTTGCTCATAACTATTTCACGACACACCAAATTTTCTCCAAAATGAATGAACTTGAACCTTTAAACAGAGAATAACCAACTAAAACAAGGAAACATCAAGCATTTTGTTTTTCTTTCCAGAAAGTCTTTAGAAAGTCCCCTACAATGTCTGGTTTGAAACATCCCTTCCATAGATTGCGTTCTTTGCCCATCCATATTTTACAACACACCCAATTTTCTCCAAAATGAATAAATTTGGCGATGAGTACCCAGCGCAAACCGGTAGACGCATGCTGCATGCATTACACATGCGGGGTATTGAATGCCAACTGCGGGCTATATGCATACATGTACAACATGCACCGTTACCGCCGAATAACCTTTCACGCTCTCCCCTTTTGTACGAAACGCGGGGAACACGATCCAGCCTGTTTGCTGATTTACAAGAATATCTGTGCACCCATTAAAGGGTAATATTGATTTGTCATCGGGCTTTTAGGCATCTGGCCTTTGTTTTCCCATTGCAAACAAACAGCGAGTTGATGTATCAATTTTCTTCTGAGTTTGTCAACATGTCTCCGATGCTTTACTAAACAGATGAGATAGTTAAGAACACACGAAATGGGAAGGGGTAAAGAATAATCAAAGAAAATAAGTACAATGGAGAAAGAAAATAGAGAAGAAGGGAAAGATGAGTAGTGGTGAAAACCCAGTATTATTTTCGCAACAAACTAGCATCAGTCTACCCCATGCTCCCCTGATAACACAATTCCGTTCTGCATTTATAACAATACCTTAAGATTAAACAACATAATAATAACATACTCTATGGAAGAATAGCCTGTGATATGAAAAAAAAATCTTGTACAAGACACTGAAAGATTATTCAAGAATCTTTTAGCCTTCTTTCACACTGAATTTTACATGCAGTGGATATTTATTTTGAAATATTTGTTCGCAAAACATCAAATCTTACAATATTCAATAAAGATATCATGTAGACATCTGTATTTTTTCTTGATGTTTTTTTTCTGTGTCTAATGCTTGGCTTCATTTCAAACTTTTTTTCAATTACGGTAAGCATTTTTCTTCAGATACATTAATTATGCAGAAGAGGAAAATGTTTTGGGAAAATCTCAAATTTTTCCTTCTTAGTGCATTATCACAAAGAGATACTAGAATGTGATAGCTTCATTGTTTCTTAAAGTGTGTTTTACTTAAGGATTCTCTCTCTCTTCCTCTCCCTCTCTCTCTCTCTTCTTCTTCCTTTTACCCTACCTCTTTCCCTGCCTCCCCCCCCCCTTTTCTCTCTATATCTCTCTCTATTTCTCTCACTCCCCCTCCCTCAATCTCTCTCTCTCTCTCTCCATAACTCTCAATTCTCTATTCGATTTCATTTTCTTTCTTTGTATTTTCTTTTTCTCTTACTCAATATACAAACGACAAAAAATTGCACACAAACGATGAAACCACCATTCATGACAAGTGATAAGACTCTGAAACTCTGAAATAAAGATTCTGCATTTTCTCCTCATCAGTTCAAGAAATATAGGTAAATCTTACCTTTTTTCTACTATTTTCATAAATCAACTTAGCCCCTCCCCCATCATCCCATTTATCTTGCATGCTCTCTTTCTCTTTCCCTCTCTCTCTCTCTCTCTCTCTCTCTCTCTCTCTCTCTCTCTCTCTCTCTCTCTCTCTCTCTCCTCTCTCCCTCCCTCCCCCTCCCTCCCTCCCCTCTCTCTCTCTTGTGCACCCACTACATATCAGTAAGGTTCCAACTTAATCAATTTAAGTCACTTTTCTTGCAGAAATTCACCTGCCTAAACAAAATATTAGGCTTTCACTTTCCAAGAACAACATCTGTTGATCTATCTGTCTCACTCTCATGAAAATTCATGATTCAATGTCCAATCAATAAGTTTATTTTGTAACAATCGATAAATGTTTCTTGCTCGAGTTCAAGACAGCATACAAACATCAGCATGTATTTCTGTAGCTACTGTATTCATCAAGATTGACATTTGGAAACTCATCATTCACATCAGCATCCGAGAAACTAGAAATTGAATTTTTCACCATTTTTAATAACACAACACAAACAAAAACAAACAAACAAACAAACAAACAAACAGACTTACCTATGTTAGGGTGCTGTAATTTGCGGCATATCCTTGCTTCTCTTTCCAACTTCTGAAAATCTAAGAAAGAAGAATGTAAAAACAATTATAAATACAAAATCATCAAAAGAAACACTATGAAAAAAGATTGGCATAATTTAACAAAACAAATAAACCATTAAAAAAAGTACTTGTAATCAGAAGGCCTGCATATCGAACTTGCAGGCTGTTGACTATGTGGGCCGTAGATCTACTGATGAAATTTATAATTCTTTGTATTTTTCATTTCATTTATACTATATATCATACTGAGAAATCTTGGTTTTGTTTTCATAATAACTCGCTTTGTGGGAAATAGCAGGCTAATTAGCGCCCGTCTTCTTCTAGTTTTGATGAGCGTGTCGATCTGGTGAAGACGCAATTTCGAGCTTCGGGAAAATATCCTGAGTCTGAAAATAGCGGGTTATTTTACAACTTTGGTCTAATGAGGACAGGCCTAGTGGGATTATTTGTGTGGCATTTAATGATTTAACAGCAAGCATGCCTCCCCCTCCCCCCCCCCCCCCCACCCTTCAACTTTATACTGAAAAACTTTCACAATACTGGTATGTAAATTTGGGGAATAGTTAATGGCAGGAATTTTGCAAATTTTCACAAATTTTGTGTTGAAGTACATGTGATTTCATTATTTTGGACCACGAAAATGTCTCGGATCAAAACCACTTGCAAAAACTCCAGAATGTTTCATGCACATGACAGTTTCTGGCGTTGCAGTTTAAAAGGCCACTTGTGGAATACATGCATGGGCAGCTATAAAACAGAGATGTGACCCAATATCAGATTCAAATTCATGCTCGTTGTCGTACACAAGACTCCAGGGAGCATGCTAAATAATGACAATTATATGCACATGACATTTACAGTGTCCTCTCGAGCAGCCAAGCCAAAAGAGCAGCCCGATCTGCCTAGGGCTAGCCGATCTATCTTTCAGTCAGGGTAAAATAGAAGAATAAATCATGGATGGAATACTTTAAAGGTTACTTGTATCTGAGCAAGTCTAAAGTTTGTCCCATATGCCACGAAATACCAAGTATTATTAAATAGTTTTGGAGGAATTGTTATAATGATTCGACATGAAAATGTTTCATCTGATATTTGGTCCGTTTTAAGCTCCAGTAGGGCAATCGGCTTGATACAGTCAACCGATATACTGAATCTTAAGAGGGGTCAGTTAGGTATGGAACGAAATGACTTTGATTTGACTATTTATTATAGAAGAGTAAAAGTCAATCAGCAAAAAGCGTTAACATGGAAGTCTGTTAATTAAGCCTGGGAAACCCCCTTGAATTGCCTTAAATGGCGTCAAAATATGGCGTCAAAATATTTCTTCATTATTTATTCAAACTGTCCTTGAAGGAACCCAACCTTTACTACATATAATCCCCTGGGGGTAAAGAAAAATGTGAATTTTCTTGTGCTGAATTTATACCATGCATCAGGGCTACCGGTAGACACTATCGAGCGCCTTTGACACATAGGTGCCAAAAATCTATGCCAGAACCCCCCCCCCCCCCATTTGGCAATTTTTACACAGGGCTCATGCGTGCAGACTGTAGAAAGTTTGATCGAGACCCCCTTCCCAAAAAGTTAGAGCAGAACCCTGCGTACGCAATTACACAGTGACTCTGATAGAATATGACATGTATTGGGCAAACAGGATTCGATGAGTCAATGATACTAATCCAGGACTGTACAGGTAGCTACTTCCCAGACAATGAACTACAGAAGAATTCCTTATAGACTGGAACACGTCATGTATCAATCATATAAAGAGATGGCAATTTAAGTTGACCCAACAATGTCGGTCACCTCTGGTCTCTATCACAATCCAGAATATATTGTTCTAATTTAATTTTTCATGGAAAATTGAGACTTGAGCAGGATGGCAGGAAGAATAGGTTTTCTCTGACAATAGCAAGGGCATTTAGGACCATCTTCGCATTCCAAGTAAAGTACTCATAAGGCCTGTCCTCATCAGCTGGAGTTTGCCAAACAACCCGCTATTTAAACTATCCCGATCGCAAATTATTCAGCTAATTTGCGTCTTCATCAGCCCGCAGTTGCAAATATATGGTTATTTGGTTGAGAAAATATCCTGAGAAATATTGGTCTTGTTTCCAAAATATCCCACTTTTTAGGAAATAGCGGGCTAATTTGCGCTCGTCCGAGCTAGTTTGTGTTGAGCGTATCGGTCTGGTAAAGATGCAATTTCGAGCTTCGGGATAATATCTGGAGTCTGAATATAGCGGGTTATTTGGCAAACTCGAGCTGAGGACAGGCCTTTATTCTATGGGTTTGAATGAGTCTTTAGAGCAGGATGTCAGGAGGAAAAGGATTTCTGTTACAGTGTCAAGGGCAATTAGGACCCTCTTCGCATTCAAAGTAAAAGTATTCATATTCTATGGGTGTGATTGGGTCTTATGCAGGTGGCAAGAATTAATTTACAACTCAGACAATTCTAGCTATCGTCAATATAATAAAATACCTGTGCAAGCCCCATTTTAGATGCACTCTGGGATGCCCAAGATTCTTCTGGGGGTGTTTCACAAAGATCATAAGTTGAATTTATCTCTAAGGTGGACTTAAAAATTATGGAGAGCCATTTGTAGCCTTAAAAACCATTATATTCAAATCGAAAAATCAAGTATTTTAGACTTTTTATAAATTCCACATCAAGAAAATGAAATCTTCTTGATAATAGAAAATATGAATGATTTGGATCAACATTTTATTTTTACATAAAAATAACTTTTACAAAATGTTTTCAAAGATGCTAACAGCTTTCCATAATTGTTAAGCCCAACTTAAAGATAAGTTCAACTTAAGATCTTTGTGAAACACCCCCTGGTCTATTTCGTGCAGCTGTGCTGTGCATGCAGGAACTGATCGGTTGTGTTTGTGTGTATACAGTACATGCGACCTTGAGTGACCAGTTTCGGTGTTGTCGATCGAGTTAGCTGTATACACATTGGAATAGTCGGAATTTGTCACCTTTCACTTTGTCTTCCGCCTTATTTGATTGTACATCATTGTAAGCAATTTTCTACTTTTTTTAAACTGAATTATCAGTTGGGATATGGGGCGATATTGTGAATTTGCTGTGTGTTGGTTGCACGACAACACACACAAAAAAACTTTGGAAATATCCCTGGGTAAAATTCCCAACAAACCCCTACACAGCGTGTGACCTGGAAAAAGTTGCTCCAAAGGCAAGCCAAGTGTGCAATCATTGATCAATCAAGACTATGTTCATGGCATTTTGACAAAAAACAATTACAAAATAATGGACATGCAGTGGCATTCCCCAAGTAACAATCATTAACAATTGTTAAAAACAACAAAAATAACAATAACAAAACAAAACAAAAACAACAACTGTAACGATAAAAATAATGATGACAATTATAACAACAATAATAATAATGATGATGATAATACATGAAGCAGTAAAAGTAATTAATAATAACAGTAAAAATAATATAATATAAAGGTTGTTTAATCATCAAAGCCCTCAAGCATTAGAATATACATGTATATGAATTAAATTCCTTCCTATAATTTTCTTTTGTGGCTCGTATTTGTTTGAATATAATCTACTATTATACGTAATTAATAATAATCAACTAATAATGATAATAATAATAATAACAATAACAATAATAACACCAAGATTTGTTGCAATATAAGCACAAGATTTTTACAAATATGAAATTAAATATTATTGTGTTAATGATAATTTTCTGCACAAGTCAAATGTAATAAAGTACAGATATTTCTGCGTGACCGCCGCAAGCATGCATGCACATGCATGGACATGCATACACCGGAAATATGTAAGTTTCTGAATTGGTTCCAAATTACATCCAAAAGTACACAGCCAGGCATTTTGGGCATATTAGCGATAGCGAGAAATTCATAGACATCTACACATATGTATTCCCCTTTTTATACTAAAAATAGGTATGTTATAATTATAAGAGTGTAAAATGGACCATAGGGTATTGTATAGCCCCTTTTCATACTAAAAATAGGTATGTCATAATTATAAGAGTGTGGATGGACCATAGGGTATTGTACAGGATGGCTCATGAGATTTCATTTGTTTGCTTCTGGTTGTTATTTGTTTGACTGTCTGTTTATGATTTCTTTAAAACCCCACTGTACTACTTGTAGCTACTTGCACCATCTATATAGCACACAATCCCTAATCGTGACCACTGGTCCCCCATGATCTTCTTTTTCTTATGTTAAGTGAGAGCTGATTTGATGAGATAACCACCTGTCAGTGACCTTGCAGGGGGGTCTAATCCCTCCTGTAAACTAGTACAGATGGGCTTTAAGATTATTTAATGTGAACCCTACTACTACAGACAGACTACCTGTTGGAAGCTTCAACAGGATGCTACCAGACACAACGTCTCTGCATCACTCTTATTTTGCTTATGTGAACAGGGCATAGAGATGGATATCTGCCTCTATCAAATCTGATACACCTCCTCTTTCTGATGCCCAAAGAAAGTCATTAAATCTTGATTAAAAAACATGACTATAAGCAATAGACAAACCACTGATTTGATCTTAAGACTGTTAAGTTCCCATTAAAATACACTCTTATTTTGCTTATGTGAACAGGGCCTAGAGGGGGATATCTGCCTCTATCGAATCTGATTCACTTCCTCTTTCTGATGCTGAAGAAAATCAAGAAGATTTAAAAATGAGATAGTATCATTCTATGACAAAGTTCTATTTCTGAGCAGACAATGAAAGAGTCTACAGTTTTGAAGGGAAAAAAAGAATGAGTACTTTAATTAACAGTGTATTAACCGCACTTTTTTGCAGCGGAAAAAAAATCAAAGTCGGGGGTGCGTCTTATACACGGTACACACACATACAACAACAAAAAAAACAAAAAAATTTAAGTTTTGATTTATGCCCCTCCACCTGGTCTATGCCTGGCAATGTCTCCCAGCTCAGTAATCGTGTGTTGACTCACCACTCGGAAACTAGAACAACACTCATATTTGTCTGTCATCTTGGTTTAAAAGTAATCTTTCTGATAGATCTCAATATGTAGTTTATAATAATAATTCCTCCAATTTTTCTTCTATTACATGGCGTACCACAAGGTTCTATCCTAGGTCCTCTACTGTTTTTTAATTTACATTAATGATCTTACACATTCAGCTGCACCTCGCAGTTAAATGTAAGGCCTTCATGCGTGGGTTTTTTAACACGGACCTGGCAAAGAAGAGTCAGCAAAAATTTTTTTTTTTTTTTTTTTTTTTTAGGGCGAAAAAGAGGGGTGCGGTTAATACACGAGGGCGGTTTATACACCGTTAATTACGGTATGTAAAAACAAAATTGAACATCAGTGACATGCACTGTATGCTGTACTTGTAATTGGTATGTTCTGTCTTCAGATTTTATGTGTGCGCTCCATAAGGAGTCTTAACTGGACATTATCTTTCCAAACAAGCACTCACCAAAACAAATCTTGGACTTGAGTTCAATGTAGGTAATTATGTGAAGTGAACGAGTTAAGAGCAAAACCAATGAATTAATAATAATGTTCAGTTTGTCACCAAATATTGAAAAATGATTGACTTTTTATGGTTATACATAACCACTATTCCTGTTTCAACAGTTGTGGTAGAAACAGTGTTGTAATAATACAGCGTGGTTGACCCAAAGGATTATAGTGTCACTTTTAGTGACATTTTCTTTTAAAATTTTGATCCAGAGTGTTTGGAGCAGTTTAGTGTTGCCTTATAGTGATGTTTTCTTTTAAAATTTTGATCCAGAGTGTTTGGAGCAGTTTAGTGTTGCCTTATAGTGATATTTTCTTTTTTAATTTTGATCCAGAGCGCTCTTAGCAGTTTAGTGTTGCCTTATTGTGATATTTTCTTTATAAATTTTGATCTAGAGTGTTCGGAGCAGTTTAGTGTTGCGTTATAGTGATGTATTCTTTTTAAATTTTGATCCAGAGTGCTCGGCGCAGTTTAGTGTTGCCTAATAGTGATGTATTCTTTTTAAATTTTGATCCAGAGTGTTCGAGCAGTTTAGTGTTGCCTTATTGTGATATTTTCTTTATGAATTTTGATCAAGAGTTCGGAGCATTTTAGTGTTGCCTTAGGCCTAAAAAATAAATGTTGTCCCCTTTGTGACCAACCCCAAAATCTTGAAATCTACGTTCAGCTTTTTTTTTAAAGTTGTTTTTAACCGTTTTTTAGAGAAAAACAAATGAAATCATTAAAATCTGAGAATTATCAGCCCAAAGAGAAATAAAAAAAAAATTATTAAAAAAAAAAAGATTTCCGACCAACCAAACGACCGACCGACCCATGTTTTGGCACCTAAAGGGCAATACAACATCTTTTGTTTTAGGCCTTATGGTGATGTTTTCTTTATAAATTTTTCATCCAGTGTGTTTTGAATAACAAAATGTACATGAGCAGTTAGGGTAAAAATTACTGAAATTTTGAGACTATTTCTGTTGAAGTACATTGTGTCATTCATGATTAAGGGCGGTTCGATATTAAAATAATAATCACTGAAGTCTCCAAATTGGCATCACAGTGAGGAATTTCAAATCAATATTTTTGTGTACTAATTGGTAATTTCTTATTGATTTTTTGTAACTTTCATTCACTTATCTTATCTAATATACATTTAATTTCTTTGAAACTATGAAAGATTGGAAAATACAAATAACTGTTGCCAATTTGAGGTGGATGAGCTGATTTGTTTAATCATTTAGAATTATCTGAACTGCTATGAGAGTACATGTACAGCAACACATAAATTGATCCATATGAATGCAAGTACACGTGCACGTCATGTTTTACCATAACAAACAAAAATCGGGCATAATAAACAATAGAAAATCACATTTTAAATACTATAAATTCTATACTGTGAATCTAATCTCTATCAAAGCAACTGTATATTTTTCATATTTCAGTAAAGTGAATGATTTACGCCTCCAGCAACTGAATTAATCACTATTTCTTCTCTCCACTTCATCATTTAATCTTGTTTAAAAACATGACCATTATGCAATAGACAAACCACTGTTCTGATCTTATGACTGTTAAGTTCCCCATTAAAATATGTTAAGATACCTGTATGTGACTTTAGTGAGGTTAACACGAGTACACTCATCGTAAGTTTAGGTGGTGGGTTTCAAACTTCAAAGTTAATTTGCAGTTAGGGACTGGGCAGATGAACACGTGGTTATGATATTTAAGTTTACATGAGGTTGTTAATCATGAGCATCTTGAGATTAGTGTGATAACTACGAGCAGTGAGGAACCCTCATGCAAAGTTATGTGCCATGCAGATGCAATTAACTTTAAAGGGCAATTAAACCCTTGTAATAAGTTGATTTGAATGAAAGCAGAAAATTAGAGAAACAGAATGGCAAAAGTTTTAAATGAATCGGACCAATAGTAACAAAATTATGAATGTTTGAAATAAGAGATCACCAAGTCTATGCGAATCTCAAATTGGTAGTTTGGTCAGTGGATTGTGACGTAGGACGTGGATAACTCTCCAATTTGCTGTGTACAAAAATATCATTAATTTCTGTTTTTCTTGTAAGTTCCTTCTCCCTTGGGGCACTACTCAAAATATATTATAGATAGCATATCATTATATGTCCTCTAAAAATGAATGGACCCTCCTGAGCCCGGAATCTTTGAAAATTTTAAAATTTTGTCATTTCATTTTATACGTTGGAACAGATAGGAAACTAGTCCGGCACTACGTCACATTGATATTACTGCTTCAGCCAATTTGAAGTGCCCATACATATATAGATTAGAACTCTTAAAAAATAACTTTCTTTTATTTAGTCAGATTCAATCGAAACTTTCATCAGTTTGCTTCTCTGAGTTTTCTGCTTTTAGAGTAGTTGTCTACTTGGGTTGCATTTCCCTAAAATTTAAATACTCATTGTTTCAAACCTCACCAGTGAAAGTAAAGTAGATCATTGTTTATAACTCTGAGGTTTTGCAAACTTAAAGTTCAAAACTACTATAGTCCTAATAGTGAACAAAGGTTTTATTTAATTGCTACTTCAATACACTTTTGTCTAAACATGATTAGCTTACTGATAAGGCTAAGCTAATATGACAACTAAAATGACGCATTAATTTCTAAAGCATATGAAAATGTAGTAGCAACTGCTTACACTGTTTGATATAATTTCAATTCTGGGCTCTTAAAACACATAAGCTCACAATGATTTTGCTCTGAGCCTCGTGTTTGTAAGGGAAATCACTGTGAATTTTGCTTTTTGCTTTTTGGATTTTTAATGCAATTTCTAAGGCACAATTTTACAATACATATTATATTAACAAAACTAATACCAAGGTGTTAAATGGGTACCCGGTAGGATGCGAAAGCTAATGTGTTTAGATTAGCAAGTGGGCGCTTGTAAAAATGGGAGTGAATAATGTGCATACATTGCTAAGCCTGAATCCGATGACTGGGGTAATAATATTTATCTGTAAAGCGCTTTGAGAGGTCCTGAAAAGCGCTATATAAGAACGAGCTATTATTATTTCATGAAATTAATCAATTGAATGGAAATTGAAGAAAAACAAGAAATTGAAAAATGACAGACACAGCCTTTAAAGGGACTTGGTGTCATTATTCAGATGATGGAAAATGGTGCTCAGGTAGTGACTTCAATGCTAGGTGGGAATTGCTGTGAATTTTGCTTTTTGCTTTTTTGCTTTTTAATACAATTTTTAAGGCACAATTGTACATTATATTATATCTTTCTATTTTATGAAATTAATCAATTAACTGGAAATTGAAGGGGGAAAAATGAAATTGAAAATGACAGACACAGCCTTTAAAGGGACTTGGTACTATTGTTCAGATGAGAGAAAATGGTGCTTAGGTAGTGACTTAAATACTAGATGTACAATTGAAGATAATCTAACATTTTGAGTGAAAACAGACCATTGTTAATGACAAAGATGGGAAAAACTGATCTGATCGTTTCCTAAATTCTCTCAACTATATTATTATAATTAAATCAAATTTTAGGTGAATGTACATCATCACAAAGCAATGAATTGGCTTTATATACCATTCCAAACATTTAAGTGATGACACATTTCATTTTGGGTTAGCAATATCATTTTATTAGTTTATTAGTTTTCAGCGCCCCTGATTAGGCAATACCATCAACAGTATTACAAATTGGACTAATTAGTAATTCCCTAAATCCCAATTAAAATCACTACATTTCAGATTATCATAAATGATATATAAGGAAGGAATATAATGTTGATTCCCTTAAATGGCACAGCAATTTTATTTAAACCCTGTCTGCACTACTTATAGCTAATTGCGCCCTCTATATAGCAAACAAAACCTAAGCGGTACCCGTTGGTGCCCCATGATCCCTTTTTCTTATGTTAGTTGAGAGCTGATTTGATGAGATAACTACCCGTCAGTGACCATGCAGGGAGGTCTAATCCCTCCTAGCCAAACTAGTGCAGACAGGCTTTAAACTGGCTAAAAATCACACAGAATATCATGCAGTAAATGATTTGCTCAGGCTAGTAGAATTTATGATAAAATAAAACTGGCAGAAAATCACATAAACTAAGCCTACCACCACCACACATACAGTATTGATAATCAATCCATAATTATTGTTCTCTTTGTGAGGATAATTCAGACATTATATTAATTGAAATTGATTTAGCAGATATTTCACCAATCATAAAATTAGTGTAATTCACATGTATTTTTTACCTACAGTGCAAATTTGAATGTATAAAACAATATGAAAATCACTATTAGAACTTCATGTAAAAGAATAAATCACTTTCATCTAGTGTCTTTTCAGTCTTGAAATTTAGTTGATGTAATGATGTTTAAATCATTTCAGTGTCAAAGAAATTGGTTATGGTCCAAAGGTTATTGATAAGCTATCTGTAGATATTGTATCAATAACAACTACAATCTAAATTGTCAAAATTAAACTCTAAAAAGGCATGCATATACTTATTAAACTGAATATTAGGCAACTTTGCAGATATTGTTATTTCTTGTTTTGGGTAAGTTTTTGAAATTTAGCCTACCTTTCTCCTGTTCTGCGTTTCCAGAAAATGTTTTGGAAAAAAAGAGAAAAAAAAAGAAATCTTTGGTGCAGGAACTTCATGCACATATAGATCACATTTTGCAATCACATGCTTATTAATTATGAACTTCAAGAATTAACACAGCAAATCTCCTCTTTTAATCTAATTCTGAGTCATTTTCTAAAAGGTAACATCACAATCGATTACTCTGCATATGCATTTTAAATTGTTAAAAAATCATGTTCTCTAAAAGAGACAATTTTGTTCAAACTTTATGAGAGAAATGTTTATTATCAGCAATTTCCTATCCTACTCCGAGCTACACATGTAATTCTTATTTGTTATCTTGATGTCTATCACAATTTTGACCAATTTTCAGACTGCAGTAAAGAAGAAAGGTTGACCTATACCTTTAAAGCATATTCATAAATTATTAGGGTATATATATAATATTTTGAAGGAGAAAGTACCCGTGCTACATGTAACATCTTATTTCGTGGTAAATCAATATAGCTTGTAATGTTCTTAACTACGGTAGTAGCAGGTTTCAGCCAATTAGTTCTACCAATAAGTACCCTATCAAATTGTATTAAGTACATTTTTGATATGGATATCCTACACGCATGAGCAAGTGATTGAGCACATTAGGAAACATGCATGTGGCAAGCAAGTCTCAGCACACCAAGTTGAAATCAGGGGAGGATTCCAGATTCTCTTATGCTTTTTCACACTTTTTTTGCTTAGCCCTGGACAAACTTTTTGGCTTTTCACAACGCTGTTTTAATCCGGTAATAAGCGCCTATAAATTCATGTTAGCACCGCAATTGCGGAGTTACATGTAGCCCTGCTTTTTGTACAGTTAACCCAGTAATTTAGTGGGGCTAGCCCACTTTGGTAAATTTGTGTCTGAACAGAAAGTGGGCTAAGCAAAATTTTACCAGTGTGAATAGCATACTAGGGGGGGGCACACAACACACAAGTCAAAATAATCTAACCCCTCCCCCTCCCCCCCCCCCCCAAAAAAAAAAAAAAAAAAAAAAATATTATATATATATACATATATATATATATATATATATATATCCCAATTTACATGTAATTAAAGTCATCATGGTGCGAAAATCAGTAATTCCATGTACATGTAGAAGGGAACATGCCGACTTTAATAAATGATGATGGTGGTAGTAATCCTAACAAGCTAAAATACTACTAATAATAATAGCATTATCTTAATTTCATATACCCATTAAAGTCTAAAATGGGGAAACCAGGACAAAAATAGTAGGGGCACATTTTCTTTGTGTGTGTGTGTGTGTGTGTAATCAATATTTGACTAACAGGTTGTAAAAGAGGGCATGCCCACTCTCTCCTCCATCCTACACTACTCCTGATCCACCACTTTTATTGAATACTCTTGGTAAGACAAAAGGAATAACTAAATTGAAGGGCAAGTCCACTTCATAAAAACTTACTTTCAATAGAAGCAAAAAAATCAGACAAACCAATCGAAAAAAGCTTGAGCAAAATCAGATAACTAATAAGAAAGTTATGAATTTTTAAAGAAAAACTTTGAAAATCACAAGACAAATTCGCAACTCACTCATGAGTCTGTGACATCATTGCCTCACTATCCACTAATTGTTTTCTTTATATTGATAATATAAATTTCCCATTTTTCCCCTAAGAATCTTAGGCTCACACCAGCATCCAAGTGATATTGATAGTAAAATGTTTTTGTGTGGATGCACTAAACTAATATCCCGCCCCAAAAAAGTCAGTGATTATGATTATAAAATATTCAGAAAAAAGTATCAATTCTTCAAAGTTCATAAAAGGATTGTGACATGTTTGCATACAATATGATACAAATCATATAACCTGGGCAAAGGCATGGGGAAATCAAGTTTTGGGGGATAAAAAGGGAAATTAAATGGTTATTTAATTTTACTCAATTTTGTCTGCCCTGTTTCTCTTGTTTTTCTGCATCTATTAAAAGCAAATTATTTTTGGAGTGGTCTTAGCCTTTAACAGCAACTACAAATTGACACTTAAGTGGCACTTAAATGCCACCCCCTCCCCACACACACACACACGTAAACTTTAGCAGTTACCAGCATAAGATACAAGACTCATTCATTTTAACATACATGTAAATGACCAATTTACATGTACAATTTAACTCTCAAGCCCTTTATTAAAGGGATAGTTGAGTTCTATTTTCAAACCGCAAATGCCTTCAAAGTTCATGGTTATTGCTCTTATTCTTATCTATGACATTTCTAGTGCCCTTTTAGGACGTAAAATTGCTATGAATTGTAGACCCCAAAATGTGTGAAATTTAGCCAATATGATCATACCAATTCAGCTCCACTTTCAAAAAAATATGGTGACCGTTAGTTAATTGATTAATTAAAAATAACAATACATGGGGCCGCTGATTGTGCGTAATGTAACCAACATGAAAAATCCAACAAAAAAGCCAACATTGGCATTGGCTGAAATATAACGTAAAAGTCGCTATTTCTTTTTTTCAACGGCTTTTTCAAATTATCGAATATTTGTGGTGGTACACAAATATTGGAAATTGTTACATTAATCAATATTTCAGCCGTCTCTGAACCGATTTTGATCAAACAAAGATGATTTTGTCATTTAAATTGTATGTTCTTTCAAATTTGACACTCATTTTTTCATTATCTCACAAAAACACATTTTATGTAGCGCTCTCTGCAACAGAACCCAACTATCCCTTTAACTAAACATTCTCTTTAAAAAAAAACACCTACACATTTATCACACTTATATTATGGGATGGAGTATATGCAGAAAGGACAATGAAGATACCACATGTTAATTTTACGCGGACTGTAAATTATGAGATTTTAATGGCCATATTTTAGAGGGGCATCCAATTAGAAGCTTCAATAATTAACCTATTGAGCTCGTGACGTGGGGTGTATTATCATTACTTTGTGATGCATACGGTGCGATATGCCACAAGGCATAGCGGGTAATATTGGCTGATCAATATGCATAATTTGCAATCACTACACAAATTCTATAGGGAGGCAAGCCTGTATACTTTGTACACTCATAAACATGGAGTCTCTCTCTCTCACTCTCCCTCCTTTTCTTTCTCTATTTCTCTCTCTCTCTTTCTCTCTCTCTCTGTCTCTATCTCTCTGTCTCCATCTCTCTCTCCCTCCTTTTCTTTCTCTCTGTCTCTCTTTCTCTCTCTCTGTCCCTATCTCTCTCTCTCTCTCTCTCTCTCTTTCTCTGTGTGTGACTGTCTCTATCTCTTTCTGTCTCTCTCTCTCTCTCTCTTTGTCTCTGTCTCTGTCTCTATCTCTGTCTCTGTGTCTGTGTCTCTCTGTCCCTCTGTCTGTTTCTTTCTCTCTCTTTCTCCCGTTTCTGTCTCTCTTTCTCCCTTCTCTGTCTCTCTCTCTGTCTCTGTCTCTCTCTCTCTCTTTCTCTCTCTCTCTCTCCCTTTCACTCTCTCTCTCTCTCTCTCTCTCTCTCTCTCTCTCTCTCTCTCTCTCTCTCTCTCTCTCTGAGTGATCTGTACTTCCTATTTGATAACATGAAATCTTTGGCAATGGCCTCGTAGTATACACCAACAGCACACAACACTGCTGAATAATTGATGTGGTTATAATGCATGACTAGTAGACCGTGCAAATTAGAAATACGCAAACAGGACTTTACTAACACATAAATGGTGTTCATTTTCTCAGTGAAATTGAGCAAATTTTATCAGTGTACAGTAGTCCCTAATTCACTTCAAACTTTGAGTTATAGTGACTGATGTCTGTATATACATGTAATTATAAAATAATGTGATGAATGCAGAAGAAAGCACTGGACTTTTTTTTACTTCATTTCTGGGCAACATAAACATAAACTACATAGGGTGGCCCAAAGCACATATATACAATGTATGCACATGTAGTTGCCCTGAATATAATTGTTTTTTTTTTGTTCATTATATTTTTTTTTTGCCAATCTAAACATGCCAAACAAGGAACACTCATATACCACAAAAAGTCTATGTTATAATGTACCACTAGGTATAAATTGTGGATGACCTACCGGTAACTGGAATTAAGTTTTACAAAATACATTTACATGGGTCAATATTTTGCTTCAAATTTTACATTAAACATTGATTAATGATTCTCCACTGGGTAAATCAGGTTTGCCTGCCATTGCAGCAGTGAATGGTTGTACTTTGTAACCCTTCATGCCGAGTCCTGAAATACAAGAGCTCATAACAGGTGATTTTTAATTGATATTTAAATTTATCTAATATCTAAATTATCCTAACAAAGAGAACAATACTTACGGACTGATTATCAATACTGTATGTGTGGTGGTAGTACATTGTAGGCTTAGTTTCTGTGATTTTCTGCCAGATTTATTTCATCATAAATTCTACTAGCCTAAACAAATCATTTACTGCATGATATTCTGTGTGATTTTTAGCCAGTTTAAATAAAATTGCTCTGCACCAATACTTTGAATACATTGGCAACAAGCCAATTTGGGCTGGTAAAACTGGATGGGTCCATATTCACAAAACCTTACTACATGTAAGCCTAGTTGTCAACAAACTATGTGCTATAGCCAGTGTTCTAGCTACGGTGGTCGCCACTGGGCGGGCCTGACCAGCACAGGGGATTTCCGCCCACCAGTACAGATAAAAGACACTGCTTCTGATTGGCACTAATTTATCATAACAAAATACTTTAAACATAACTATTTGTGACAAAAAGTAGTAGTATTTACATTTACAATCATATTTCTGTCTTTAATCATGTTTTATTTACAATTGTATAAGAGTCATGTTTTCAATTTGACGATAAATATATATATTTTTTTAAAGATTTGCTGACTGTTGCTGTCTTATGTTACGTTTCATGAAAGCTGCCATATCAATTTTACCGATGTATACATTATAATACACAGAGATAGCAGCCTGTTCTTATAGATGTTTATTTTTAATAGGGTGATTAAAAATGTTGTAATTTTTCAGAATAAGTTAATTAAAATACTATAAAATATGTTCATTTCATTATTTATATTGTAAAATTTGTCCGATAATTATAAAATTAAAAAATATTCGTTTTTTTATTGATAAGGTTTGAGCCGAGTTTGTTTTGATAAGCGCCCAGAACACCCATGTTTTTGTGTTCATAGCTCGCGATTCTGATATTGCACCCACCACTAAAAAGTCTCTAGCTATAACACTGGCTATAGCCTATGAAATTAGTTAGCAACTAACCTACAGGTAGTAAGGTTTTATGAGTATAGGCCCTGATCATTTTAATTAATACGAGCAAGAAAACTTTAAAGGTAAAGACCAGTTATGGTCATGCGATTGCATTGTGAAAGAAACGTTGTGGAATATATCAGAAAAGGTTGATCATCTAGCATCTAGCATCTGCAAGGTTCTGGAATCATCAAAATGATAAGAAATTTGGCCCATTCTTCGTAAAGTTACAAGCACTATACACAGAAAGATGTATATGGGACTACCCTATATCTCTCACAGGCCATGAGAGAAACAAATTTACCAAATATATGAATTAGTAGGCGGTTTCCCGGCAAATTTTTTATCATCATGTATTAGTCAAAACATATTCTTTCACATGATCGGTAATGAGAGCTTCCATTTCATTTTTTTAAATTGGGGCGTTTCCAATACTGGTCTTTACCTTTAAATATAGAGCACAATTTAGAGTTTCCTGACAAAAAAAATATGAATGCAATACCAGGAAATTGTGTTTCAGTTTGGCAATTCTGATTACCGGTAGTATTTTACATCCTGATTCCGGTGCACACATCACCACTTTAAACGTGTGTAAACCATGGTTATTATTCCATTACACTATTATAGTGATAACCTGACCAAAATTAGCCTAAGTACCAATATCATACAAGCCGCAGATGTTTGACGCCAAACTAACACTTATAAAGTCCGTAATATGCATTGTTTTTAGTGTGCAAGGCCCTAAGGGATAGCAGTTCATTAACTGGAGAGGCAACCCTGCTTACCGGTAATTTTCTTCTTTTTTACTGAAATATGGTCAACCCATGGTGAATACGTTATAAATGCATTATAAAGGCCTTTTCAGTTTTTTTGCTGGTTTTACTACCACACCTGTAGCTGCATTGTATATATTAAAACATGTACATGTAAGGTACATTGTATACATGTACATGTCTGTATTTACGGTTCATGTACCATAATTTTCAAAGAAACTAGCAAAAGCTCTGGGCTGTGACAACAATTTCCCTTAATTACAAATATGACACACTTTTGTATCAACGATTCCATCTTATGGCCAGCCTGTCACTTCAATACTCATACTATTGGAGCATTGCTATTTGGATGGTGGCTATCAAAGGCTGCCCCCAAGCCCCCTTTGAACAACTTAAGATCTCCCTTTCTTGCAGGTGGTTCCTACATATTTTGTTTAGAATCAAGCCATGGGTTTTCAAGAAGAAGAAATGCTCTCCCCAGGTCTCCCATATGGGGTACATGTATACCCCATTTTAACAAATTGCCTAAGGATGATTCCTACCAAGTTTGGTTAAAATACGGCTCTTCTTTTTTTTTAGAAGGAGTTAAAAATGCAAAAAAAAGTTTAGGGACAATGGACAGAAAATGATCACAATAGCTCACCTGAGCCTCCGGCTGAAGGGAGCTAAAAAGAGGAGAAGTCTAATACATTGGCATAGGTTTTAACATTTTCACAATTTTAGCCCCTCCCCTCAATTCCTAGCAAAATGGATATGGCCTGTTATTATATTACGCTGAATAAACAATATCAAAAAGTCTCATAAGTTAAAATTTCCAGTGATTTTTCTTGTGTAAGTTCGCCACAACGAAGTAATGACTATTGAGCAATAGCATGACAATTGACAGAATAAACTAATTTCTAAACTGACAGTGATTACATAAGATCCGCTTACATTATGTAAATAAATACGGATACTTCTAAATGCGCAGTTATTAACTACATGTACTACATTGGATGCATTCACATGTTGCATATAAACATTATCACTTATCACTTCTTTAAATTGCAGGTTCTACATATTAGTTGCTGCTATGTGGGGCAGTCCTTGTAATCTTTTCTTCCCCTATGCATAGTAATAAACTACTCCATTTCCATTCTTATGTTGTATGGTATTTGTGTTATGCGAGGTAGGCACTGTATAGTCATTCACCTGTGCATAGAGTATAGTAATGTACTATTGCATTTATGTGTTGTATAAAATAGTCGAAATGCAAGTTGTAAACATCAGTTGCTGCTATGTGAACATAATATCCAACACGCATTTCTGTTCCTTCCCCTTGCACATTACTATGCACAAGAGGATGTCTTGGTATAAATCAGTTCACAGTTAGCACATGTTCCAAATGACCCCGAATATCCACATATCTTCAAAACATGAAGAGATCCCACTTTGTACATTTTGAAATAATCACTCCTACAGCGATGGAGGTGCTACAAAAACAGCCTTTGTTTCCCCTTTTTCAAAGAATACTTCCACCTGTGTACCATGGAGTACACTGCTTGTGCATAAATGAATAATAATTACATATTTCATGAGCACATATTAGTATTTTGTCTCAGTGTATTTCACAATTCGGTCTGCAATGACCTTTATCTGCTCATGCTCAGACTGCAATTATGAACTGGCTTATTGTATTAATTTCTTACATGACATTGTGTTTCGTTTGTCAGAATGTAGCTTGTAAATGTTTTGTTGCTATGTTGGTCACTCCTCAAGCAGTTTTCAAATCATCAAATATTACTTAAGTCTGAAGAAACTTGAATACATTACTACATAACAGTCTCTGTGAATAGACCTGTTGACTCATGAAATTTAATTTATGCATGTTTCTCCCCCGAAGGACCCAGACCCCTGGGGCGAGTACCTCGAAACCAGCAAAACCAGTGCGTTCAAGCGATTTTTTAAGCTAGAATCACAAATGAGATCTCCATTCGTTATTTCGTTCAAGCAAATTTTAGCGACGATACAAAACTCATCTTTTTCTACGTTTCATGTTATTTTTTACGACCAACAAAAAATCGCTTGAACGCAACTGTGTTTTAAACTAAACTTCTTTCAAAACCGTAATTCTAGGGTGAAAAGGTGTTGATTGAACGCACCCTTAGACTTATGATAGTTTCTAGAAACATCCCCTGGACATCACCTGCCATGTTTATATAATGACATCTTTATGGATGGAATCCCCTTTGAATACATTCTGATGCTAGGTAAGGCAAGCATCTGGGCGAGCCTTCCAAAAGTTCAGAACAAATTTGGATCAAGAAAGGTGCATAAAATAAGAAAAATGGTATATTAATCTACAAAATTTAGCTGCACCAATGCACAAATAATCTTGTGTGTAAATGTACATGTGTAGTCATACTCTCATCTACAGCTAATTATTGATCCACAGCCTTCATCATAGTGGATTCACAACCCACAGCGCCATCTAGCGACACCAGTGTTTAGTCCATTTCACATGATGCATTATGGAAAAAAAGTAGCCAAAAGTATCAGCTGTGGCACTGTTATATACTGTATATGCATGTACCCTAGTAGATAGTGGGATTTAATCTGAATACTTGGTGGGGAAGGTTTGAATAGCTCTGGTGTAAAATTTTGTGGTGATTCCCAAAAGTCGAATTGACCCTACTCACAACGTTTTGTTCCTTTGAGTCACTTTTATGCAAAAAATGACAATTTTAGTCCAAAATCCGGCCAAACTTATGGTCAGAATCAATTGATATCCAAATTCAATATAACAAAATGTGCAGATATCAGAAAAATCAATCCCATTAAATGAATTTACCCAGTTTGGACTTCTTTGGTAATTTCATTTACAGGCTAGCGTTTTGCTACACTACACTGGTTGAAAGATGTCAACCAGAGAGCTGACAAATTGGCGTGTCGCGGTTTGCCGTTAGGGGCACTGTTAATTGTGAATCCACCCAATTTATACAAATACAGACATTCACTTAGAAAGTTAGAAGCCTAATGAAAAGGTCATGTAATGACTCATGAAAATAAATATGAATGTTTACATGTGTAGCCTCTATGTTCTGCATTATAATATTCTTAACCTATTAACTGAACATAAATTATCTCTCTCATTCCTTCCGAAAATTTACATACTTGTGTGTACATTTAAAATATATCCACTTGCACATGAAGATGCACAACAACTCTCTTTTCATGAGGTTTCTAAAATTGCAATAAACTTTGCCGTTTTAAGGAACATTTCATATTCTAAAACATAATTGATCGAGTAAGATATTTACCTCTCGTTGATAGCTTTTTTGTGTTGATGATTTTTGCAGCGAATTCCAATTCGGTATTTTTCTTCACACACCGGCGAACAACGCTGAACGCTCCCCTGTAATAAATACACACACACAAATGAGATGAGAGACATGTAACATATGAGTCGTGAACCAAACACATCAAAATAAGTCGTCATTTGCAGAGAAACGGTGCAATTTATATACGAAAATCTTCGACTGAGAAGATGAGAATATAGAGTAGGATATTTCCGATGAAATACTCACTTCCCAAGTTCATCTTTCAAATCATATTCGTCACTAAACCGTGTTGAGGCACATCCTCTAGCCGCCATGTTGGTGAGTTCAACGCAAAGCGAATGATTGACGTACACGGGCTACGAGGGTAGGCGGGGCGCGTGTATGTAACGGTGAACAATTAGCAGTACCATGTAGATTCGGGCGGATGTATGGACAGATTTTTCTCCTCAATAAAAAGCTCTTTTCAATATTTATGCAAATTCAATGGATTTTATGCGTGTTTTCTTGATTCCTTTCATTTTGACCTGAACCACTTTGGGCTTGCTCTTTGATGTAGGAAATGTATCAATCGATCTTTGTCTGCAAATTTGCAAAGCAAACTATATGGGGTAATCTGATTGCTTACAAGTCTCGGACAGGTGGTAGCAAATAATTTTCATATTCAAGAATAATGGTCTTTTGAGTATTACGAAGGATTAACGTGTATACATTATAATAATTATAATGATTATATTATACCATGTTATGTCATATTATATTATATTATGTAATTTCATGCCATATTATATTATATTATATGATATTGTATTATATTAAATTACATTAATTGTATTATATTATATTGTATTGTATTGTGTTATATTGTTTTATATTACATATAATATTGTATTTTATTATATTATATTGTATTTACATTATATTATATTGTATTATATTATATTATATTATAATTATATAAAATTATTTTATGTTATTTCATATTATAATTATATTATAGTATTTAATATCAGAGTAAGTAGAGTTATTTTATGATAGTATACATATATTTCACATTATATTACTTTGTATGAGCCTGCAATTTATTCTTTTTTCGTATTTTATAATGCAGATATGGGGGTGGTAGTTTTAAACAAATAAAGACATGATACTAAAAATAGTATTTTAGGAAATGCTAAAGGACTGTTTTCGTTCCATTTTCGCTGTAGGTAGAAAGCATTTCGTTCGTTAGGTCTACACTATCAAACACGTCAGGAAAAATAGTTTTAAAAATAATCCACCACAATCGCCCTTATCCCATATAAAATTATAAATCGTTATCAAATGACACACATAAATATGTCAACTTCATAATAATGTTCAAACACTTCAATGGGTTATGGAGAAGGTAATTCTAATTGCTTTTAGAAAGATTTTTTTGAAAATCTTTTGCGATCTATCGTGTTTTTTAAACAAACTTTATCAATGTCTTCATAAAAAAAACGAGTAATTAGAAAGTTATGAAAATTATGATTTGTAATAGATGTTCCTCTTGATGGTCCAATTATTTCGATCAATAATTTGGATTGATTTTATAGGATTAGTTATAACTACTTGGTGTATATATTGTATTGCTTTCCTAAGCTTTTGATTTAAGGTACATAATTAGCAAAGGTCTTGTGATTGAGCCGAGGTCAGGAGTGTCTCAGAGCCATCAATTTACAGAGTTGGGACAATCATCTTCTAATAGTTGGTTATAATATAGCTTAGTCGGTAGAGCAGTGGTCTCGTAATCCGGTGACCCGGGTTCGAAACCAAGGCGATGCGCTATAAGTGCCCTTTGGTTAGGCATTAATCCTCATTACCAGGTCCCTCGGAGAGGACCTAAAGCCGTCGGCCGTCTGGTTGCTTACTTACAAGCGTTTGTGCTTTCTTAGCAGTCTGGTAAAATAACCACCACCACCACCACCACCACAAAATAATATACGCCATGTGATGACCGGGGTGATGGCCAACTGAAAACAAGTGGGCCAAACTATGTGTGTAGATGGCTCTGGAATGTTTGACGGTATAGCGTCCTCTCTCGTCTTTTCTAATGGCATTTACTGAGACTGACTTTGCGTACGTTCTGGACAAGAAACGCATATAGAAAACGATTAGATGATATATATATAGAAAAAGAAATCACATCATAAGAAATGTTTTAACACAGACAAGAATTTTTTAACATAGACAGATGATTGAGATTTCATTGGAAGCAACACAACTAGCATATAAATGTATCAAGTTTGAAGCGTTTGCAAATAAATGAAATTTTAATCGTAATGGGAGTAGCCTAGCGAAGGAGAAACATAATTATACAGTACCTCTGTCAAATCAAGATAAACAATTTGTTATCTTTATTTGTTTGTTTGTTTGCTTTGTTTTTATAAATAGTTCACAGTCCGAATTCAACATAGAATGGATGAAAATAAGTATCTAAAGGCACTGAAAGAGAGAAAAATTCTGAAACGGTGCTCAAACTTTTTCACCCCAGTAGTTCTTTTTGTCATTGGAAAATACCTGTTTTGTGGCTCAATCAGAATCTTGAAGGGAACTGCTGGTTAAAAACAAGGATGCATGCTGTTTAATAGAGGAAGCCACTTGTTTGAGAAGATTAAGCCTTTTGAGTTCTGGATATAACCTATTTGGGAACTCTTTTAAAATTATTATTTGGTGTCACCTGTACCTGAGGCGAAGAGCGAACTGAATCACTGCAACCATCGGGTCTCCACCCCCCCCCCCCCCTCCGGTATTTCTGATTTGGGGTGTGCAAGTGAGCTACATAATCACAGGAGTTTCCCCTAGTCCTACTCGCGTCCGAGTAGTGCAAGGGCTCAATTTATGCCCTATGTCCTATCCGAGGGACAGAGTGTTTTTTTTCCTTCAACTGTGACATCGCCTGCGTCTATGAAACATGGGAGGGGTTCATCAACACAGGCTTTTAATAGTCATCTGTCTGGGTTACATTTCTAACCCACGATCTTTGGTTCGACAGGCAGACGCTTTACCTACTGAGCCAAAGGGACTGCTGGTACGACCAGTTGTTAACAGATCTCTGTCGATAATTGAAATTGATGTTGTCTGGTGTTGTTTAAATTTATATTTAAAAAAAATCAAAAACGGAGAAGTTATTTTAATGTTTGTTTTTTACCTTCAAAATGTACAATTACTGGAACAAGTCTACAGTCTAATACAATTAGCACAATTAGCATAGCTGGATAAGGTGCATGGCAAATGACCACAACAGTCACTTATAACCCCCCCCCCACCACCACCACCACCACCACCACCACTACCACCACAACGCCCCCCCCCCCCCCAAACAAAACCAAAAAAATAGATATAGACCTATATCGATATGTTTGTTCGATAAGTTTGTTGGGTGGCCTCGGACGGCGACATGGGGCAGACTGGCAACGGTTGAAATATCAGAAGTCCACCTTAAAAAAGTTTATGCGATCCCTCCTCTTTATACGCCACACAAATAATCTCCCTGTGCCACATTGTATTTATCAGAGGGTAAAGATATACCATGGTAGTAGGTCCATGAATTCAAGGGCGTCAATCCGAGCTTGAGCATGGGAGGGACAAAATAACTTCTTTTTTTTGCCCAATCCGTCAGTATTTAGCGGCGAATCAGCCAGCCAGTGAATAAGAGGGGGGGGGGGGGGGGGGGTAAGAGGCACTATTTTTGTTTTGTGCCAATTCTGCTCCCTGGTGGTTCCTCTTCTTTTCTGACAAAACATGGGGGACATTTGATATGATCCCCCCTCCCCCCCCCCCCCCCCCGGATTGACGCCCTTGCATGGATATAGCAAAGGCTTCAAGATGACTCGACTGTTTCCAGTGCGAGGTGTTAAAGAGTTGTCCGAAAATTGTGCTTTTGCGAAACTATTTTGTTCCTTCTGTCAATTGGTGCTCCTTTTTGTGTGCAAAACTGCACCTATGCCATATGAGCGGCCGTGGAGAAGAGCGAAGAAAGCAAGTAATTATACCCATACTATAGCCTATAGGGAAGATGGGTAGCTGTCGAGAGATAATGTAAACGTGTTGGTTGTCTTGGATATATTGTCCAGTTGATAAATCACGTAGATAATTTTGACGAATTGACTAGCAAGTATATCGGTTTATCAAATTATCAACATTGAATTTCATTACAAAAACTCAGTCATATCAAAGATTGATCAAAGACCGTCCTCTGTCATGTGATAACCGCTTGGTCAGACTTCATAACTTCAATACAAGTCGTTTTGTTATGTCAATTCTATAATGCCTTACGAAATGACATGACATTTGAATAAAACAAACATTAAAGACGTTATAGTAAAAATCTACAAATGAATGATATGATAAATTAACTAACCTGAGATACCTTTACAACCTTTGGCTTTCCTATCAACCATTCATCAAATTTATGAAATATGGAAACTTATATATTGTTACGGAATGACATAGAAAGTCATTTTTTATCACTTGGATAAAGCTATTTAAAGTGCAATATTTTATAAATTGTTTGAATGGTCGGTAAGAAACTTAACTGTTGTGAAAGTAACTCATATTAGATTATATCTTGTGTCATCACCTTGTAGATTTTAATAAATATTCCCTTTTAAAAATTCTCTGGAAATGTCGTTCCGTAACGCTAAAGCTATTAAATTAGCTATGGCCAAGGAGTGACAACAGCGAGCGAAACACAGCGAGAGATCTCAACCATCGTGGTAATGACCGCCAGGTGGCAGCATTGCAATAATTAATGCGTAACAAAATTGGCAGCAGTCTTGTTCGTCACAAAAATTGATACTAAAAAAGGAAAGTGGCACATCCAGTAATATTGGGGCGGGTAGAAGCCTTTTTTTAATTCAAATATTTCCGTTATCATTATTACTATCATCAATTTTTATCAATATCATTAGTTATAATGATTATTATAATCATTTACGTTATTATTATTTCTATCATTAATGTTATCAATATCATTAGTTATAATGATTATTAAAGTCATTTCCGTTATTATTATTATTATTTCTATCAGAGCAGAGAATTGAAATGGGTTATATAAATATTGCAAAATTTTTTACTTTACTTCTCTGGACGGTGTGTGCGCTTTATAAGTTTACACTATTATTATTATTACTATTATCATCATTTTCTTCCCCCTAAATCCCTCTTTCACTCCCGTGTTCTATTTTTCCACCTCCTTCCATTCTCTGTTACTTTCTGTATTTTTCTCTCTCTCTCTTCCTACTAAAAAGCTCTGCTCTCTCCCTCCCCCCCCCCACTCTATCTCTCTCTTTCTTTCTCTCTCTCTCTTTTTTCTTTCTCTCCCCCCTCTCTCTCTCTCTCTCTCCCTCTCTCTCTCGTGCTATATTCACTGTGTTTCTTATTTTTCTTTTCTTTTTTCAGGGGGGGGGGGGGGGCTCATTCTTCCTTCTTGCTCTAAGTAAATTTTTTCGGAAATCTGTAAATAGCTGTTTTCTTTTCTCTCTCTCTCTCTCTCTCTCTCTCTCCCTCTTTCAATCTCCCTCCCCCCCCCCCCCCCTCTCTCTCTCTCTCCTCTCTCGTTCGTGCTATATTCAGTGTGTTTCTTCTTTTTCTTTTCTTTTTTCAGGGGGGGGGGGCTCATTTTTCCTTCTTGCTCTAGGTAACCTTTTCAGAGACCTTTAAATAGCTTTTTTTTTTCTCTCTCTCTCTTTTCTCCCCCCCTCTCTCTCTCTCTCTCTCTCTCTCCCTCCCTCTCTCTCTCTCGTGCTATATTCACTGTGTTTCTTCCTTTTCTTTTCTTTTTTTTCTTCATGGGGGGGGGGGGGGCTCATTCTTCCTTCTTGCTCTAGGTTTAAAAAAATCAGAGACCTGTAAATAGCCCCGCCCCCCTCTCACCATCTCTCTCTCTCTCTCTCTCTCTCTCTCTCTTTCTCTCTCTCTCTCTCTCTCTCTCTTCTCTTCTTTCCATTTGTGTCGTTCCTTCCCCACTTCCATTTCTCTATCAAGATAAGACTATCTTCCTAAAATATGTGAGAACTCAGCATACACGAATTAATTTTGGTATTGATTCTTACACAACAAATCCTTTCTCTAAAGAATCTTCATTACTAATTATGAGATATTCCAATAAAAAAAAAAATATATAAAAAAAAGGATGAGTATCGAGTACAGTGCAGCAGACAAACCCAATTGTGCACCATGATTATGGCATTGGATTTAAGTCCGTTAGCTTCAGTCTCTAACGATATCCACTACACCACGGCTCACCCCCGACAAACTTAAGTTATTTTTACTATTTATCACAGACTGAACTATTGCACCATCAAAATGAGTGACCTGAAGCGTTCAGTGATAGAATATGACTCATAATAACTATTCTATTCATCGCCAGTGAGGGCGGCACACAATATAATAGAGATTAAAGGACAAGTCCACTCGAAAAATAACTTACTTTAAATAAAAGCAGAAAAATCAGACAAACCAATCAAAAAAAGTTTGAACAAAATCGGATAACTAATAAGAAAGTTATGAATTTTTGAAAAAGTAGGTAAAACTATGGAACAATGAGAATCACAACACAAATTGCCAAGATGGTTATCAGTTTGTGACGTCATGTCCTCACAACTTATCAATTGCCTTACATAGTTTAATCCCATTAATTTCCCTTTTTATCCCCCAAAACTTGATTTCCCCATGCCTTTGCCCAGGTTATATGATTTGTATCATATTGCGTGCATGACATTTCCCAAAAACTGTTATGAATTTTGAAGAATTGATACTATTTTCTGAATATTGTATTTCATAATTATTGATTTTTATATAAATAGTTTATCAAAATTCATATTTTTCATGATTTAACTGGACAAAAATTACTCTTTATTTGTGCATCCAAACATACACATATTACTAACAATCTAACTTGGATGCTGGTGTGAAGAAATAGGATTCTAAGGGTGAAAATAGGAAATTTATATTATTAATATACAGAAAATAATTAGTGGATAGTGAGGACCATACGTCACAGACTCATGAGTGAGTTGCCAGTTTGTGTAGTGATTTTCAAAGTTTTTCATGTCATTAAAAATTCATAACTTTCTTATTAGTTATCCGATTTTGCTCAAACTTTTTTTGATTGGTTTGTCTGATTTTTCTGGTTCTATTGAAAGTGAGTTATTTTTGGAGTGGACTTGGGCTTTAAACAGTCGGTGGAAAGAAAAGGAAGAAAAGTAAAAAGAAATCGATATATAAATATAAGTGAGAGGAGACAGTCTCACTAACATTATCATCATATTTCTTATATTGATTTCAAATTTCTCTTGTTTTGAGGGTTTTGATAATAGGGAACAAACTTAGAAGTGGGGGAGAGGGGTAGTAGGGGGGGGGGGGGGGGGGCTAAATCAACAAAAAGTCGAAAGTCGAAAGTCGAAACGAAGAATTAAATGAAATATGATTCCTCTGTCTCCCTCTCTCTGTCTGTATGTATGTCGTCTGTCACTCACTCTCTTTTTCTCTCTCTGCCTGTATTTTTGGCAGTCTCTCTCTCTTTTTCAATCCCTTCCCTTTTCCTCTCTCACTTCCAGGAAAATGTATGGATAATAAATTATATATAACTTATTTCATATAATTTAAACTCAATGAATAAACAAATGAACAAATCAATTTATCGCCCACCTCTCTCTCTCTCTCTCTCTCTCTCTCCCTAACTTTTTTGGCCTCTTAACAAAACAAATACATGTATATATCCTCAAAGAAATTTGTTAAAATCGAGAAAAAAAGCCAATAAACACTTTTATTTCACCAGTAAACTTTATTCTTGGAGCTGCCAAATACAAATACGTAATAGAACATTCATACATATAATACAATTTAAGTCATCTTTCCCTTTTCAAATCTTAATCAAAAAAAGTATTCAACTGCTTTTAGCAATGAGCTGCACGGATTACATTTCTAAATAAAATTGAAGTGCGAAGTACAAAGGTCAAAATACATGAAATACGCCAATGAAAATGCAGCAATATTATGTGGACAATTAAAAAAATAATTATCCATATCCTTGACATAAAACGAGAAAAAAGTATTTATCTTAGAAATAGCGCATTTGCACTGCATCATATCAGTAACTTATATTTTGAACACTATGCTATTTTCAATAACATACCATTAATGGGGTCATGTGACATTTTATATCATACCATGTTTTGTTTTTAATCATTTCCTGACATTTCAAGCAAAATGAAGGTCATGGATGATGAATTGTCTTATCAAATGATTTGTCGTTTGCTCTACACGGTAAGATTCGTAATGGTAACAATTTTGACACATATTAATACAAATTTGAGGTACTTGTGATTAAAACCCCAATTTAAATTATACATACGTATACAATGTGCATTCTATACATACGTACATTGTAACATTAGCACCGGGTTACGGTTCAAGAAAGATTTTTTTTCTTAATTTGTGCATAATCACGAATAATTCACGCATTTTTAATCAGAATTATCGAATTTCATAGCCATTATATCAACGATTTTACTACGATTAAACCCAGAGTGACATATGATTTGATGATGTTTAAAAAAAATAAAATTAAAAATGAACTCAATAGAAAATGTACAAACTGAGAGCTATTAAAAACTAAATTATTCATACCACTTGTAAATATTCATGTCAGTTTGGGGATATTTCGTAACTCAAGAATCAAAGGCGGCCTGGTTGAATTAGCGCCTTCGTCGAATACTTTAAATGTAAGCTTTATTACATGAAATTCAATTTTTAAACAAGAATAAATGGGGACACATCAATTTTTCACATACTTAAAAAATAACAAAACTTGGTAAGGGTATGATTAAATTAGTTGTTAATTGTATATCACTACGACGTACCGACAAATGCTATTACCTACAAAGAGCATCCACGATGATAGTCGAATAAAATATACGGCACTTTTCTTTATACCCTATAACATCGAATTAGATTAAAGCTATACTTGAGTGGGTTTATGATCTTGTAACACAACAATGCCATTTTAGAGTCTTGCTATTGCCCACAAGTCATTGTTTCGACCTTATTTTCTACAATTTCTTTACATGCAACCAGAAATAAGAATAAGAATAATTAATCTTTAAAAAAATGACAGACTACAAGTCAATGTAAACTTTTGACGATTTTCTGAAATATGCATTATCTTTACAAGTTCTATAAATCAATCATAATTACATCACAAACACGAATATGCTTTTACTTAAACGAATACTTAGCATCCGGACAAATATATGTTAAAAGTAAAAGAAATAACAACAAGAAAGAAAGCAGAGGGATAACAAACGCGAAAATAAAACAAAGTTAGTTAGAGCTACTTGAGGTAAACAGCTGCGGGTATAATGAAGCTAAATGAGTACAAAAGATTTTATATTTACAACTATTTACAGTATCATGTTGATGCAGCAATGGAAAAAAAGTCACAGATATAGACATCAAAACAGAAACAGAGGTAATCAATGTGTCTACTTAAATACGCTCAGCTAAGGTGTCCTTTTACAAATTTATAAAGACGCATGTGGAATTGTTTCCGATAAATATTATATCTTTTCTCTCACGATTTGGCATCGTATACATTTCTGTTTTAGTTTTAATATATGTAGAATTGTTGGCAAAATGCAGCGGTGATTTTGGTGTACAGAAATTAAGATGGTGGCCGATTACAAGTGACAGGTTGACATCAAGAAAAAACAAATGTTTGTTTCAACATGTTAACTTCATTATCAGTGCAAGTACTCATATATATATATTTGTATATAATATTTATATATATTACATTATTTTTGAGACCATCGAGATAGACGATTTCGAACCTAGAATTTCTATTTCGCCTGTTAAGCACGGCAGCTAAAGAGTGAGTGCTGTCAAGTTGATGAGGTGATCAACTTTTCTCATGACATCATGTCGACCTCTGTTGCACAAATAGACGAGATGACAAGATCCCCGATCTACTTGATCGGGGCACCGTTTCACGAAACCTGTCATAAAGACAAGTTAAAAGACATCCCATTGAAACGCATTTTAAATTGTTTATTTTAATACACGGCTTTCAATGAATTGTCGGCGAACTTATACGATGACGCTTTCGTGCAACGATCCCCTTCCCCTGGTAACTGGTATTCGGATCAACGTGTTGATCTCCTCAACAGGCGCGGATCCACGTTGCGATTTCTCCGGCCTGCCCTAGCCCCCCAAAACGGTAACAAAAATAGTATAATAACGTAAATTTGACCTCTTTTTAAAACAAAAAACAAAAGCGGACCCCCTGACCCCCCCCCCCCCAGCAAAAAAGAAGAAATTATGTTTTCACCCCCTCAAAACTAATTAGTGGTTCTCCTCTCCATCACCCCCTCCCCTCTGCTTATTCACCGGCTTGATGAATCGCTGCTAAATATTTTCTCACGAATTGGGGAAAAGGAAAAAAGAGTGTTTTTACGACAAAGCTATCGCGTTTAGAAGACGGGGTCCTTGATTTCTCTTCTTATCCTGATCGTCTTATTGAATCTCGCTCCCATGATAATGTGTTCCTTATCCTAGCCCAGTATATTTTACGAGATCACAAGAGATGGTATTCCTGTGTTCCAATGGTAAGGGAGACAAGTTCACAAGGTCAGGGATCATCTTCTCGTAATAAGTTGACGAGATCATGGATCGTCTTGTATTCTCGTTGTAAGGAATTTGTGTTGACGAGATCAGGGATCGTCTTCTCGCCGCAAGGAATCCGGGTTGACACGACCAGCCTCAGGGATCGTCTTCTCGTCTTCTTCTTCTTATTATTATTTATTGGCTTTTCAAACATACAATAGAAAGTATTGTATTTGTATTAATGAAAGGATGTTGCGTTGAAAAGGTCAGGGATCGTCTTCTCGTCTCAAGGAAGTGGATTTGACGAGATCATCTTCTTGTCTTTTCGTCGCAAAGAGTTCGTGTTGACGAGACTAGAGATCCCTTTCTTCTTATAGGGCGTGCGTTAATCGTCGTAAAAATACGAGAGTACTCGTCAAAAATGCAGCAATGTTTGATTTAAGATAAATTACAATAACCAGCTACTTACACATAAAAACAGAGAAACACATTTTAAGGCTATTCATGATCGAAAAGGTATACGGAGAGGTCTATATACTCTATACCTAAACACAAAACCCCTAAACAAAATGTACCAAGTCCATGGCAACAAATACTCCACAAAAGAAACAGGGGGAACTGAGAGTTTAGGTACAAAAGTGGTAGTGCATACTGCATAAAATTCAATAAACCGTGCCCTTTCCGAAGTACTTGAACATTTCTAAAAATTCATTTGAAATAAAGTCGAAGTTAGGGAAAATCCTCACAAATGTATTCTGTGTCTATTACCTCTTTAGAATATTTTGTAATTACCCTATAAACGTTAACTAGAATATTTTTCACCATATAGTTGTAAGACATGCGTAAATTCTTCAGCTGCTTAATAACTCCGAAACTCTGTTTTCTTCGAGGTGTTTCAGTCCTGGTGGTTTTCATTCATATTTCTGAATTTCCATTTGACATATTTTGACAAAATTGTGCCCTTGTTTAATATCACAACTCATACATCATATTCACATATACTCATAATATAGCATATAATCTTTTCTAATGACTCCCATTTGTAGATTTTTCCCCTTCAATTCCATAGCTCAATTGATGCCTAATTCTATTTTTCATCACGTTAGAACACTAGTCATTTCTTGCGTGGTCTATTATGAAGACCGTCCTAGGGAAAAAGTTCACAACACGACGTCAAAAGACTACTTCGTCAAACAATCAAAAATATACAGGCAGCATTACAATCTTCGCAGCATTTATCCTTGTCAACTCTGCTGAGTTGTGACCAGTCAATCGTTCAAAATAATCATCAGTCATTTGTTCTGTTGCACTAGGTGTCACAATTAGTAGTATTTTTCCAGTCAAGAGGAATCGCGCAAATTACTTTCAAATTCCTTCTTTCACTTGTATTTTATTTGGTAGAGGGGGGCACCCAGAAATATCCCCCCCCCCAAAAAAAGGGAGGCGGATCCTGACAATGAAAAACAAGAAAAGGGCAACAAAATGAAAAAGAAATGAAGAAAAAAAAAATCACCAAATGTCTTTTTTGCTATTTCATTAAAGTAAATTACTTCGGATCCTTTCTGACAATTTAAAAATGCCGTTTTTTATTCTTATTCTATTTTAAAAAAGGAGGTACAACCCACCCTACGGTCTCGTTCATCTGCTTGGTGCGTAATGCCCGACCTACGGTTGCTATCTTACCAAAAATAAGGATTTAGGCAGAGGAGGTTTTTTTTTTTGGGGGGGGGGGGTGAAATGTTTTTGTTTTCGATTGCAATTTTACAATTTTGAAAATGGGCATTTTAAAAGTTCACCGTTTTTTAATACTTTTAATTTTGCCGGAGATGTGGAAAATGCGGCCAATAACTTGGACCCTTAGTGCAACAGAGTATAGTTACCTATAGCAGCATTTATCATCACGAACACAATCATATCTAAACCATTTTATTTGTTAGCAGCAATGAGAGAACGCCTTGCACAAAGTAATCGAATAGTCCATGGATAAAACAACAACAAAGGAAATAAAATGTGATGAATACAAACTTAATAGTTTTGTACAATCAAAGACGCTGTTTAAAGCCTCTTCATTATAGAATCTTCATCAAAGTAACATAAATTACAACAAAATAAGAAATAAAGCTGTGAGTTCTAGGAGTCAAATATGTTCACTTTGAAATGAGACAAAATGACAGCGCCTATTCATTTGAATTTACTCCGGATTTAACGCTTTGAAAACATGTGACCCGGTCAAACAAAAATGATGTAATATTTGTATTTTAAACTGACATCGTATTTAGGCTTGAAAGCTTGTTTGAAAAGTTTAACAAAAACAGTAGACCTGTGAAACTCTCTTCTTTCAATTCTTCCTTCTTTTCAATATCTTCTAGAATCTATACATAATCAGGTGCATCAACAATTTTGAGGAATAAAAATCAGTTGCTTTAGGTTTCCATAAAATTCGAGCAGCAATTTTGAAATCTGCAGACATTTTGTGAGGACAAAGAGCAGCATATCCCGTAAAACATCAGCTGACCTTACCCAAAATAAGATTAGGTACAAGTACATAAAACTATGATACGATAATATATTTGGCTATTCTGTACAAAATATTCAAGCTGCATAAAAAATCTAAGCTGCATAAAAACGTTAAACAATTTCTTTCCTTTCAAATGCGGTACTTGTGTATATACAAAGCAGCAAACGCATCGCCAGATATCGTGTATTTACACGATTGGCGTGCGGTAATCAGCCCGATCCGACTGGCTACATTAATGTCCACATAGTTTTCTGAGGTATATATTTTCAGCCCGCACGCGTTGAACAATAAATCTATGTATCTAAAACATAGTTTCTGGCACACGCGCAGAAAGGCTTTTATTTCTTTTTCATTTGAATAAACCCGTTCAAAGATTGGATCCAGTGAAGATCACTTGTAATCAATAAAACTGTATCAGAAACTTATTATTTCTGACGGCAATTGGCGCCCGTAATTGCTCCTTTGTCTTCTGTAGAGGAGACGGTCTATTCACGCTTTACGTTAGACCACTCGGCAGGCACCACACTGTCATCATCGTCGCTTTCATCGGTGGTTCCATCGTCCACATCGCCACCCTCGTTTTCATCGTCGTCTCTCCCATCACCTCTCTCATCATCATCAACATCATCTTCATCATCCTCTTCCTTCAGAATAATGATGTTATCATCATCATCATCATCGTCGTCGTCATCGCCGTCGTCATTGCCGTTGCCGTGTTCGCCGGACGAGCCGACGAGGCCTAGCTGCTGTTGCTGTTGTTGGGTGAGTTGACTCAGGGTCATACCGTTAGGGCTGTTACACATGAACTGGGAAGCCAGATTCCGCCAATACTTACGCTTCTGTGCCGGTGGGTAGCCCGAGTTTGGTACGCTACGGAGCTGTCGACGGATGTTTCGTATGGCTTGACTGAGTTGGTTGTTAAACTTTCTCTGGAAAGTTAAAAGATAGTTGTAGATTAGCAAATAAGTATGTGAACCCTGATAAAATGTGTTTGCAAAACTATAAACAAATACTATATTTTTTTCTCCAATTTTTATAAATCATATGAGTTTTTTTTAAAGCCTGCATTCTGCTACAATTCAAACGAAATTCGATTGCGCTTAGGACCAATGTTTACATTTCCATTTAATTCTATTCTACTCAAACATAGCATGAACCCCAAGTGGGGTTAAATGTTTTTGTTACATTACGAGTCGGAAAAGCTAAGGTTTCTTTATAATATGACATGTTTAATACTAGTATTCTTCTGAAACCAATGAAAATATACACATTTGACCAGTCAGTGTCTGAGAAAGTGATATAGAGTAGATGAGTGGGGAAAATGGATGGAAGAAAAAAATAATCAAGAAAGGAAAAATATTAAGAGTTAAGAAATTATAATTGTTTACCCATGGCACATCTTCATCTGGTGACGACAGAACGGGGAAGTTTTCTACGATTGTCTTGCTGATGTTACGATATTCGGTGTGGCTGGGCGTTGGATTCAAGCTCATGTAATACTGGGCACACTCGTACGTGAAACGCGATCGGAAATTGGCGATGTTCCCTCGTCCGATCTGCTGCCTGAGGAGCTGGGAGAAGCTGGGTAGCGGTGCAGGGTAGGGGATCTCGATCACTTGCTTGTGGGCTGATTTCATCCGCTGGATGATCTTCTTGTACTTCTGTGAGATCTTGGCGGATCGGATGGCCCCCTTGGTGGCTGGACGGCCGCGTGTTCCAATCAGCGGCATCGTGACTGGGACATTACTTGAGGTGGGTTGTTGAGAATTATGAGGTTGTTGAGAACTATGAGGATGTTCGCTAGGAGAAGCTGTTGAGGTAGTAGATGTGGCAGGAAGGTCTTTGTCATCTTTGGAGAGAATTTCAACGATCCTCTGAGTTACAGTGGGAGGAGGGGGAGGTGGAGGAGCAGACGTGGGAACAGGTGCGATGGATCGGTGGTGGTGGTGGTGGTTTGGCGGTGGAAACATTGCTGATCTTGATGTGGCAGCCTGACTGGACCCAACCGTAGTAGATGCAGAGGTGGCATGGGCAATTGGCTGCTGATGCTGTTGATACGTTTGCTGATGAGGCAATGCTCGTGCGGCAAGAGCTGCGGCAAGGGCCTGGTTGGCAACTGACACATTGAACTGTCCAGCGATGGGGGCAAACGGAAAGGAGACTGCGGGAGCACCATGAGGCATCATTTGGTTGCTATGGATACCTGATACTTGAGGAGACATGAAGCGATGCATCTGGGCGGAGTTAAACTCGCGTTCTCTAGGTGATATTACGGGCTGCACGTTAGGAACCATGGTAACAGCGAGAGGATTCAGCTTAGAGCGAGAGGTAGGCTGACCATTGTCATTATGAACAATCTATAAGATTTGGAAGACAACACAAAAGTTGAACTTGTATGATTGATATCTGGATTTGGCATTAAGGTTCCCTGCAGAGTTGAAATCGCACTTATCAGATGGACATTGAAGAGGTTTATCTTAATCCTGTTTAATGTGGTCATTACCCGGGATAAATTTATCGATGTATTATGCTTAAGATGTCTTAATGCGCTTTGAGAGATTGTTTAAACGTACCGGCCCGAATTCACAAAGGAGGTTTGTCGACAAACCTAGGTTTAAGTGCGTCATATGACGCGTTTTGATGCGTTTTTTGCAAACCTGGTTTGTAAAAACGCGTCGAAACGCGTCATATGACGCACGAAAACCTAGGTTTGTCGATTGTAAATTCGGGCCACCAAGTTGCAAGAGGAGCAAAAAAACAGAAACAACTACATACAATATTTCTCAGCTTTTTCATCACAACAACATTTCAATTTGTTTACATTCTTTCAAAATTCTGGGCTGGAAAATTATGATTTATTCTTAATAGTAAAGTTCCAGCGCATTTTAACCGCTGTCTGAGAAAAACCAAGGACTCTAACTAAGCGAAGGAGAAATGAGGAGGACCAATGTCAACAATATTTGTTCTGACAACTTTCATAGATTACCCTTATAAACTCGTCGGCAATTTTGTCCAACAACCCTTTATTCAAAATGATCTAGCGACGACCCTGTAACAGACAGAAAAACTTTATTTCCATACCTGTGTATTTTCTTGCGAGTCCTGTCGAGGTAGTGGATGAGGGCGCGGTGACAAGAGCGGGGATCTTCGCGACACGTGACTAGATGCTGGCTTATGATTGGCCTCTCCGTTGTGGGCGTGGTTGGCGGCATTCCTGTGATTGGCTACAGCTTGAGTGGCGTGATTTGTCTTGGAGCTGAGTTGTTGGGCGTGGGCTGGGGCTTGTGTTGGCGTTGGCTTCTGTGCTGGTGGCTCATGGCTGCATGCGTTTCCAGCTGATCCTCCATTGGTGTGACAATGTGAACATCTAACGTCCTATCAAACATAAAAGTACCAAAGCATAAACTAGACTGAACACTCTTAAAACTCTTTAAACAAAGATAAAGGAGTCGAGTAAAAAACATAACATATCCATGACAAAATAAATTCGAAACCTAATGATTGGCACATCAATTAGTAGTCTTTATAGAGATGCGAAAGTCATCTGATATCGTTGACCCTTGTATTTTGTTTGAAAAACTTGAAGCTTTTGGTGAGTCAGATGATAGTCTTATCTGGTTCAAGAGTTATTTGAGCAACCGCTAAATATGTACATGAGTGAATCATGCAGCATCTTATCTTTTATATCCATTATGGTACGCCCCAGGGCTCAATTTTAGGGGCATTAGTATTTACTGTTTATGATTTTATCAATAATATTGACCGATGTAGATAGATAGATGTATTTATTAGTCTCTTGCAAACACACAAGAAATTTGAAGTGAACAATTGGTTGCAATTTAAAACAAAAAGCATGAAATGGTAACATAATTGCATAGTTTAGAGAAATATTATATGAAGCCAAACAATACAATAGAAAAACATAATTTCAAGTATTCCCCTTATTTTCTTATAAATAATAATACTTATTTAAACATATTTGTGGCTTACACCCAGTAAATAATCTTATTTACTGGGTGTAAGCCACAAATATGTTTAAATGATTGAAATTTCTCCCAGGAAGCATTACAATTATGAAAGTTAGAAAAAATCATGATACTGTTTAGCGAGAGGAACAGAGTAGAAAAGAAATGAAGGTAAAGAATGGAAGCGAAGATGCAGGCCGGAGCAAGGGGGAGAAAAGGACCGAAAGGTACCAGAACAGAAGAAAAAGAAAAAGAAAGGCAAAGAAAGGCAGAGAAAAGAACAGAGTAAGAAGAAAGAAAACGTATAAGAAACAGAAAGGAGACAGAGAGGTGAAGAGAAAAGTGAAATAAACTATATAGATAAACAGAAGAAAAGAAATAAGACGGAAACGTCCCACACACGGTTCAAGGACACCTACCCTCTGGACATCCACTCCCCCCGGATAACCACCCCCAGTCAACTACCCCTAGGACAACTACCCCCTATGACAACTACACCCCAGACAACTACCCCCAGTCAACTACCCCTAGGACAACTACCCCCTATGACAACTACACCCCAGTCAACTACCCCTAGGACAACTACCCCCTATGACAACTACCTCCGGACAACTACCCCCTAGGACAATTACCCCCAGGACAACTGCCCCGGACTCTACCTCCCGGACAACTACCCCTACGACAGCCATCCTCTAGGACAACTACCCCCAGACAACTGTCCTAGGGGGTAGTTATCTGGGGGATAGTTTTCCGGGGGTAGTTGTTCCGGGTGGTAGTTGTTCCGGGGGTAGTTGCCCTAGGGGGTAGTTGTCATAGGGGGTAGTTGACCTATATAGGCAAATTATATACTATTCATTTAAAATATGCTTATGTCACAGTAATTTGTTTTTCTCATAAAGATGTAACATGTATAGAACTTACACCGAAAACATTTATAAACGCTTGTGTTCGAATAAGTTAAGTTTAAACTGTGACAAAACAGAAAGTCTGTTAGTTGGGTCTCGTAAAATGTTAATGCAATTAAGCTACGTATACAAAAATAAGGTTACTCAGTCACAAGAAACTGTAAAATATTTAGGAGTTATAATAGATAAATAGTTGAAATGGGATAGACATTCAAAATACATACTATGCGCAAAAGTTACTCGGCTTGTTAAATTTAAGGGCCGTCTTCGTAATTATTTGAATGAATCTAACTTGAAATGTATTCAGCAATACATTATTCAGACAGAAATGCCAGTGAAAACTGAGATAACATATTGCAATTTTCGAGCTTATGTTTATGCATTGTCATCGATAAGTTGTTGTTGTTGTTGTTGTGTCTTTGTCTTGTGTTGTGTCTTTAAAAAAAATCTGATTATGTATAATATTTTTAGGTAACCCGTGATCCATTTCCGTGAAGAAAAGACTTACGGGTTAAATAATGATAATAAAAAATAAAATAAAATATTCCTCAATTCGATTTCTCTCGTTTTTTATCTTTTATTTCAGGAACCATCGGTATAGAACAGCTATGTTGTAATGGCAAAAATGAGCAGAGTGTTCATTCATAATTTTTTTCATCATATTACCATATTATGTTAAATAGAGGTGTTGTGGTCTAGTGTATCACCCGATTGCATATCACAAGGCACGGGGTTAGACACATCGTTGATGTATTAGGCGCTATATAAAAGCGCAATTTTATTACATATTTTTAAAAATTCATCTTTTAGATTTATGACTGTGAAACATTAATTTCATTAATAAATTCAATAATTTACTCCCATCGAATAGGCCCACATGTAATACGCATTTTTAGTTTAATACCTAGGCTTAATGCAAGTCCGTGATTCAATGTTTCATTGCATCTGTGGATTAAAAGATCTTTGAAATATTCAAGCAACTACTATCTGGTGTTTAGGCTGTTCCGATGAAAATTCAAACCTCTAGAAGTCTACCATGGATAGGAGGCCATTATCATAAATATATGATTATTTATTATTTCCGTGGCAGTAGTAACATTTCGTCAATGTCAAGTAAAGGGGGTATCTCACTGAGCGGCTAATACTTACGAACGTTGCGAATGTGGATTTGCCAACTTTTCTGACGAATGTTGGCGAAAATCAGCGACTTTTAGTGACGTGTAGCGACAATTAGCAACATTTGTAAGAAAGTTTCCGAAATTGTTTGCGAAAGGCAGTTGGCGACTATTAGCGACTGTACTCGTGGTACTCAATGTGGCGATTTTTATAAAGGAACCATATGGTAACATCATTACATGGTCGCTAGCATTGGCGAATCAAAGAGAACTGACGAAAACAAAGAGCGACACCGTCTGACAACCGTTTGCAAATGCTTACGACTGTTACGCCTGCAACTGTTTGCAGATGGCTAACAAGAAACAAGAAAAACTTTTTGCAACATTGACAACTATTGGTGAACTTTCTTGCAACCTTTGGCAACCTTTCACGAACCCTGGCGAAACCCCAAATTCGGTACGTTCGCAAGCACTCGCCGCTCAGTGAGATACCCCCTTAACGAAGTATACCCATCAAAACGATGAAAGTATGTCCTTTTTTGTGTGTCCGGCACGGACATTTGATTAAACCATGGACCTACTACTTAGTAGGTCCATTACTAAACTTAACTTGAAATTAGACTTGACATGCAGTTTTACAAGCCTAGCTTTTCAGCATGTCCTTTCTTTTTTCAAAGAATCAAATTCCCTTATGCTCATAACTTGTGTAACAATATATTATAAAATTGTCTTTGTTAAATTGCTATTTGCTCATATTTATGAACACTCTTCTTCATCAGAAAATGCACTTATTTTTTGCACTAAATATCTGTTTTGTTTATACTATTTGAAAATAGTAAAGAAACAAATGTGAAACTGAAGGTGAAATGTTAGGCGCGCACTGGTCCGTTGTATACGAGGTGTCATTTCGATTGGGTCACTATAAATCGAGATTCATGAAATTAGCCAATGAGTCAGTAATTTTGCATTAACTTTGAGAAAGATGCCATAGGAGTGTCGTGGTCGAGTGGTTTAAGGCGCTTGATTGGAGATGCGAAGGTCGAGGATTCGAATCCCGACACGGCACTAATATCCTTTGGCAAGATATTAACCTGCACTTGCTACTCTCCACCCATGTATTAAATATGTACCCGGTAGGATGCGACCGTCCTTGTTGATCAAACAGTCTTTGAGCGTCAAGTAACGCCTGGCTGGAATGCTCCCAAGGGAGTGGAGATTGTGCACGCAATGTGTGCGGGCAAGTATTGAATCCAATGACCGGGGTAATAGTATATATGTAATGCGCCTAGAGACATCATAGATGTATTATATATATATATATATATATATATATATATATATATATATATTTAAAAAAAGTTTCAGGCCTTTCCATATGGGGCCTAGCCTGGACTATATTCAGCGCTATATAAAAGCGGAAATATTTTATTTTGACATGCTGCGTCAATGATTGCGCCAGTCACTGACGCACTCCTGCATCAGCAAATATCGCCTCGTCGTTATTGCATTGATCAGCAATTAACGCAACGAGAACGCCACCGTCGTGCTTATGAAATCGTTGTCTCGATCAACTGGGCATCCAAAGTTAAGAAGATACAAATAGGTTTTCAATCATGTACTGAACATTGAAATTTTGTAATCTCTTTTTCAAATAAAATTTGAATTTATGTGACACAAAAATTAGTGGCAAAATTACTCGGAAACTAAAATTATACTGTTCGATTTACATCTTTTCAAATTTGATATAGGCCTAATACCGCAAAAGGAACAGTCAGACTTGCTTACACGGCGTTTCAGCATAAACAATGCACCTGTATATTTGGCTGTGAATTATCAACCAATCACAAATTAAAGATTTTGCAAGCAGGACACTGAGAAGCAATGCGCGTCGCTGATTGGTTGAAAGTTACGTGGTTAAAACAATAGGACGTCCGCGCGACCGTCCAGGTGCGTGTTTTGGTGATATTTGAAGATGGTTTGTACAGATATTTAAAAACAGTTTGATGAAGGGGAAAAACACTCTTTATCAACATTTAGTGTCAACAAACTTCAATCAAGTACTTTCTCAATTCACATGGTGTAAATTTGACGTTTATTTGTATTGTTGTACAATTATCAATTGTAATTTGTACCAATTTATCTTGAAAATTTCCTGAACTAGTTTGGTGCAAATAAGTACGACTAGACACAAACGATAATTGCGTTCATATGTTCGCATGTGACTGAAAAGTGCTATATAACGTTTGTGGCTTAGAAAGACATGCAGTACACAACAATAATGTGCAGGCTTACCACGCACACCTTTTGTACAATAATGATTTACAGTTTACACACTCGCCACACACAAATATTCAATGACAACATGTTCGTGTAGACCCCGGGTAGACCCATATAGCTCTGCAATTGTATTGTCTTCTTCTTCACGGGCGCTGTGTATATATGGCATATTGGGGTAAAAGATTTAAAAGGCCTGACTTACTTTGAAAATATCCCTGAGCATAGCTTTGAACGTGAGACGATCTTTCAGCGAAGGAAAAAGTGTATGAATCTCTTCGCTGTCTGCTCGCAGCTGCTTTAGCGTCAATCCATCGATATCATTTGTTTCGACGACTTCCAAAATCTTCTTCTTAACTTCTTCTCTGCTGTCGTCATACGACCTCATCCAAGTCATGACAAGCCTCGTGCTCCATTTTACAGGGTCCTCTGTGCTAGGTCCCTTCTGCATCGTGTTAAAATATTAAATTATATACGTGCTAGCAAATCATCTTTAGAAATAGCGCCTGCCATTTTGCTTGCACGACCAGCCCACCGTACCGTGCCACTGTGTATATATCGGCGCACAGGTTCTATATATTTTTTTTACAATAAGTATTGAACGGTGGCCAGTGTGCGGCATTCTAAGCCGTGCTCTACACACTGTCTAGCCACACACCCATACACAACACAGAAAACCATACACACACACTCGGGCTGTGTTGTCACGGCACATTGCATTGGTTTTGCACGCACGTTTTTTCTCGTCCCCTTATCCAATGCAAATTAGCACACCTACACGTATGGTCGCACGCTACCACACTACACATTTTTGCCGGACTGGTTCACTTGTCCAGACGGGTGAGATTCGTTGTTCGTGTTCACTCTGTGCATTTTGGATAGGATTCCGTGCTAGACGGAGGGACCTGTCTGGCCAAGTAAATAGAAGTGTCGGAAATGGGGGACAGGTCATGAACTCAGACCAATACAATACTAGTCTCGCATCCAGACTGAATGAATGCATTTGTCATTGTATGCTGGCAATATCAATATGGAATTTATTGCAGTTGCGATCTTCAGAATAATGTGATGACTGGTAGAAAAAGTAGCAACATTTCCTAAAAGTGTTATCTACATTTCCGTAAATTTTCCGAATCAATCAATTTTGTCACATTTCTTTGATTCTAATTGTCTGATAACAACAGGTTTACTATATTATGCAGCTTTAAAATGTGTTACTCAAAGAATTGAGTTTGAAGAAAAAAGTAGAAATGAAGTAGATAAATTTAGATCCGGCCCCGACGCGATCTGTCGAGGCAATGAGGTACTGCGTAATCTTTCCCCAATTTTTGGTAATTCATCTTCATTCAAAGGATTAAATTATTTTCATCATTTCATAAAAAAACACATGAGACTTAAACGTATGGTAAATGTAAAATATCTATTTTTCTGTATACTGTCTGTTCGTTTTTATTATGTTCATAGTTTTAAATGTTATTTGTTATTTGTTTCCTTTTTCTCGTGGCTCCTGTCACTAGGCCTTGCGTACAAAATCTATAAAAAAAAAAAAGAAAAAAAAAAGCAAAACTTAATAAACAAACAAAAATAAGATTCTGCTATCAAGATTGATTAATCGAGCAACTACACTTTTGCCCATAAATTTTGAATAATTAATTCTTACCTCTTTCCATGAAATTATATTTACCACATGTTTTCTGTTTTCCTTTATAAACATGTATATCTACTTCGGTATTAATTGCTCAATCTCTCCATGAATCTTTAGATTCTGAGGTTCTGAGAAGATATACACTTTATCTAAAAAGAAAATATCTTATTCTTACAACCACAATCACGTTATCAAAAAAGTAAAGAAAAATGATTCCCACTTATCGGCAACAGTGTATGATTGTTGAAAAAGCAGCCTCATTGTGACGTCATAAGAATTTGTGTTTATTCGTGTAGCTTTATTGTGACGTAATAAGTGTTTACACTTTGGACGAATGTAGCCTATTGTGACATCATAAATAGCGTGCGCATCAGGCAATGTTTTGGTTCGTGTCAACTTGTTATGACGTCATATAGCGCGCAGACGATGTTTTGATTTGTGTAGCCGTGTTGTGACGTCACAAATAATGCGCATCTGAGGATGTGTTGATTTGGTTCGTTTCGACTATTATGATGTCATAAAGCGTGCATACTGCGCGCAGACAATGTTTTGGTTTGTGTAGCCTTGTTGTGACGTCACAAATAATGCGCATCTGAGGATGTGTTGATTTGGTTTGTTTCGATTTTTGTGTGACGTCATAAAGGAGTCACTCTTTTAGTCAATGTTTTGCTTGTAAAGGCTTCGCGCGTCGATAATTAATTATTCTAGCCCAGCGATAACATCTTTAAAGACTCGTTGCTCTATCAAAATGAAATACAATATATAAAAAGGACGGACAAGCAAAAAAACTACAACCGGGACTCTCTGTTTGGTCTTTCAGAAAATAAGATATCAAGATATAATATATACTTTTAAAAAGTATATACATGTAATTGTATGTTTTGGTTTATCTCTATTCAAAAGGGCAGGTAATTTCCGTTTTGGGCGATTGTTATTCTTTTTTCCATATAACACGGGGAGGACATTACAAACTATGTCTACTTTTTGAAGTCGTGTGGGGCACATCCCCCTTTCCTCGGGATTTCTACATATTAAAAAAAGGTTTTCATTTCATAGATAATATTCACTACGCTGTATATTGAGATAAATTGGTAATTTGACCATGTTTTTGTCATGCAGCCCCCCCCCCTCCCCACTAGTCACCATATTTGTTTACTAGAAATTATGAATTCCTACATTTCCCTAGAAAATCTTCCATATTTTTACCAAAGCTACATTAGTGGTAACAAACTCTAACGTAGATTCCGTAAAATAGTAAATGGCAATTCTTAAACATTTTGAAAATGAACATTTATCGATAAACAGACAAATGATCTTCGTAAAACCGTTAAGTCATTATTGTCATTGACCTTCACCCAGATATAAGAAATCATGAGAACAATACATGAATAAATAAGTACAAAAATAGATAGATAAATCAATAGAGAGAAAAAAAAATCATTCGAGAAGCCGTGTACTAGGGTTCAGTTTAAATGTGGGCGCTGTATTTCAAGACCAGCTGGTTTACGCAATTTATTCAATCAGCTAGAAAGCATTGACAAGATATTTCTCGTATCATCCTTTTCTCATACTCTCTACCTGTCTCCCTTTCTGTTCTTGACATTCCTGGAGGGGGGAGGTGTTCTTACTGATTTAAAAAAAAGGAATGTGTACGATGTAACTTTCCTTTCAAGAAGCAAAGAAATCCAGAAATCGATACATTTTGGGCAGAATCTCCCCAATTCAAAGAGGGAGAAGATAGGAGTGTAGTCTGGCTCAAACCCGAGGTGGACGTACCATTGCGTCTTACTATATTAGGGAGGTGTCTATAATCTACTTACAGCGTTTAACAATGTTAAATATGAGAGTGACCGGTTTTACCATGCTCATTTTCCCCAATAGACTGTTGTGTTGTAAAAAAAAACGTTAGGATAACCGAATAATGAAATTTCGATTTCCAATCAAAAATATCTTGATAATCAGACAGGCGATCGGCTTGAAAAAGTTATGGAATTCATGGAATTAATACCGAGTCACTTTAAAGGGCATTCCAACCGTTATAATAATTGTATGAAAGCAGAAAAATAAGGGAAACAGAATGACGAAACTTATAAATCGGACCGATACAAAAAGAGAGTTATGAATAATTAAAATATTAATTCACCAAGTCTATGCAAATCTCAAACTGGCAATCTGGTCAGTGGCTAGTGACGTTGTCACGAAGATCTCTCTCGTTTCTCGTGTACACAAATTTCAATAATTTCTCTGTTTCTCCTACATGACTTCTCCCCCAAGGCACTACTCAAAATAGATTGTGGATAGCATATTGTATTATAGGAGAAAGGATCTTCCTGAGTCATACATTTTGAAGAAAACAAAAGATATTTAGGTAATAGTGTTTGTTGAAACTAATGGGAAAGTTGTCCGGTATTACGGGAGATTGACAGTACCGATTCGGCCAATTTCAAGTGAGGTGCCCATACGTATATAGGCCCATAGTGATAACAACTATAAACAAAACAAAATAAGAGTATTTTATAAATGTAATGCTTCCTGGGAGAAATTTCAATAGTTTAAACATATTCAATTACAGATCGATCAATCGATCTTATTTACTGGGTGTAAGCCACAAATATGAATAAACTATTGAAATTTCTCCCAGGACGCATTACATTTAAAAAATGTATTGTCCTATGGCGGACTCATGAATATTAATATGTCAGAATGAATCAGGAGAGCTTGGGTATTTGTTTCTAGTTCATCGTGACTGTGCCATGGACCAGTGATGGCCTGGTGGTAGAGTCGCTGCCCGGCAAGCAGTAGATGGCAGGTTCAAATCCCGCTGGTTCCAAGATTTTTTCTGACTTGTTTTTCAATTACAGATCGATCAATCGATCTTATTTACTGGGTGTAAGCCACAAATATGTTTAAACTATTAAAATAAGAGTAAGTTGCTTAAAGAGAAGGTTCATTGATTTAAAAAAGTAACTTTAATGTCATTATCGCAAAGGTGACACTTTGATTGGCCAAGGTTATCAAAAGCCAATGCTTGGAAACATTCTAAGTAATGCTTATTGACGATTACAAAACGCTTAGATACATCCCCGACATAGCGCCTGAAAAGGTCCCCGGTCGCTGCTGAGATATGACGTCACATGTTGAACATGATGTGCACAAGCAGACGATGTCCCATGACATCTGACACAATATCAGTGCTGTTTTGTCATTTTTTCTTCACTTATTTCTCTTACTTCAATACCCTCAAGCGAAATGTTTAATCTATTGCCTCACTCTTAACCCCGCGCATGGTATTATTTTCATGGAAAATGCAAGGATAAAAAAAAAAGGAATCCGTCGCTTGTAAACAAAATAAGACGCCATTGTATTTTCAGCTGCATATACACCGCGGCATGTTCGGCGTTTCAAGAGGTAACAAATGACGTCCATGCTATCATTCCGGTGGTTTTTTAATTTGAAAGTATGGTTTCTTTGATTGTTCATTAACCCATATCCTGTGTATTTACAAATAAAAGAATTTAGTTATCAGAATGGAGGTCATATCCCTTTTTAAATGGTGTAAAATTCCATCACATTTATATACACTAAACTCTATAATTTGAGAAATTAAAGCATTGCCATTATGTTCATTCTTTATGGGATATGTCGTCTGCTTGGGCAGGGTTGGTTCATATTGTGACGGCATGAAAACATCGTTATTTTTCCGGCGAATCTCTCGCATATCCCAGATGCTATGGAGGTTGTTTTATTTGTATTTTTATAAACCACCCGATATGTAGTTGACCTAAAACTTGCATGATGGCCATCTGTAAGCTTACCAGTTTCTAGTAATACGCTATTTGCCATATTTGTGATTTTCTATGAACCCGCACTTTAATAAGGTTGGATTTTCCTTAAATTCTGTTCAACGGTTGCATGCCAATTATTTTACAGATACTCGCCTTTCTCTCCATAAGCTTAAATTTTAAATGTGCTCTGCTGCGTTGTTTGCGATATCGCATCACCACTGGGCAGGAGTTTTCGGAGCAATTCTATTATTAATCTACGAACATTTTAGAGCAATTTAAAAATTATTTACCTTGACATAATTTTCTCTTTTGATTTAAAGTCCCTCTAAAGTGTTGGGAGCCCCAAAAATCTAATGGCAAAATTTGAAATAAATGTTATCATAATGTGAACGAGGGTGTCAATAAAGACATATTTCTGCATTCAACAGAAAACCCAAATTATATACTCTTTTATCATTATTTGTCTTCAGACACATTGTTTTGGGGAAATATTTGCAGAAGTGTCTCTGACTCCTTTTTCACATTATGATACAATTTAAGTTAAATTTTGCCACCAAATTGTTGGCGAATTTAGGGCTCCCAACATTTTAAAGGGGCTTTATGAAATAGTTATTGTAATTGTTCTCAGTTGGAAATTGTTTGAGTGATCGATAGGCAAGTTACCTTCTTGATCTTTAAAAGAATGCCGTATCATTATAATGATACTCTAATATCTCTTTATCTCTCTCACTCTTTCTTCTCCCCAATATATTTACGTAATAATAATAATGATGGCGATCAGGATGATAATTATTATTATGTGTTTTTTTTTTTGGGGGGGGGGGCGGGGGTCTTATCTTCATGTCTGTCAAATTAAACATTCCTGGCGCTCCAGAAAAAACACCGATTGACTCCTTGCTTAATTTTGTTCTCACATTTTGTCATAAACTGTTGTAAACAGCTATAAACAGCGTTTCTTGTTATTATCAAATAAATTGGATAGTCAAGATTGAGGCTTGCAAATACTAGAGGCCTATGTGGGAAATCAAGCAAGCAGTTTTGCCGATATTATATTTTTGGTTTGCCTATAGATATAGAGCTAGGAAAATAGCGTTGGATGTTGAGTTAATAGTAAAATTTTCAAGGTTAAACCACAAACATTGACTATAAGCATTTATCTCATAGCTTAAATCAATATGTAAGAAAATGTGTCGAGCTCTATGAATGCCCTAATTCTGTTGGAGGGGCGCCATTACAATATGTATTCGACTATTATATTGAAATGTGCTGCCAACTCCAGGATAAGTATTTCTGTCCATTTAGTTTCAAACAACAGACTGAGTTTTTGAGGTCGACATATGATCTTTAAATCCAGTTTATTCAATTTGGACACGTTTTATGTAATAGTTAACTCAAGGCACAACAGGGCCTACCCAATCACTCTTAACGTAAAAGGTATTCATCAATATAGTAATAACAAGTTTTTAAAAAATCACATCTATCTGGAAGTAATTATTTGTTATCAAATTATCGAATAAGGCTTTGGGGGTAATCCGATCTGCGCCCTTGGTGTAAAGCATATAGCAGAGAATAAAAATAATTGGAGAGATAGGAGTGAAAGATAGAAGACATACTGGAGAAGAGACACAAATAGTTTTTATGTGTGTCCGTTGTACTTTTAAATACAACATTTCTCCATTCGAATGGGGCAAGGGGTATATCCCCTCTTGTTTGTTGTACTCAACACCCCCTCCCTTTGAGGAAAAAAAGGAAAAAGAAAAAGAAAAAGAATGGGGGGGGGGGGGCTAGTTTGGGGGCCAGGGACCCCCCTCTGGATCCGTCCATGTAAAGCAAGGTACCCGAATATATCCGATATGTTTTATACGTATAGAGAAATTATTTGTTTAACTTTCGCTCCGCTTGCTCGCAACATTTAGAAACAGGACTTTGTGAATAAACGAGATGCCCGCAAATCTTTATATTCGGGTCACCAATGATGAAGTGCTGGATAGAGTGAATGCCTGGAGAAAGGTGCTTGAGAAAAACAATATGGAGACTGGAGAAAAACTGGACAGGACGCATCGTATGGGAAAACATGCACATGGACACCTTGGAACAAGACCTAAGGAAGGTGGATGATAAACGGGGAAGAAGAAGACCAAGAATTGGGATGATGTTAATCATGAAAGGTCACATATCATATGATATAATGAAGAAGAAGGCTAAAAATAGAGAGGGGTGGAGAAAGAAGCTCTAAAGAAGGATTTCGTGTGTGAACCTGCCTTTGGCAGAACACCTGAGAGAGAGAGAGAGAGAGAGAGAGAGAGAGAGAGAGAGAGAGAGAGAGAGAGAGAGAGGGAGGGAGAGAGAGAGAAGCCTAGTAATGTAATTCAGTCATTTCATACTTCTTATATTACCACACATAATTTAATTGTCTATATTATTGCATACTAACTGGTCATTGTATTGAAATTTGATTACAATTATTATTTCTTGATTAATAAATCTCAATTCATATTCGCCACGTTAGTCGTTCTTTGAATGGATAAATGTATTTTCTCAAGAGTATTCTGTCCTTTGCATTTGCACTTGGCTATAACAGTATTTTTCTAAAACGAAACCCGAAAGTAATGCAAGAATGATCAACAAGAATAATTGTTATTTTGTCATGTGGATTCGTTTCACGCACATTTAAACAAACCACGAACAAAGTGATGTAGCGCCAGCTTTTGATGACTTTTTACCAGTTTCAACTTTTTTGTTTACATACATAGCTTATTACAATACTTTACATGTTTTTTTAACAAGATTTTTGTTAAAATTAACATGTAATTGAGCATAAATAATGTCCACAAATATACGATTTTATTTCATATTTTAATAAATTTCATATTAAATTATATCAATTGTAATGAAAATACAAAAAACACAAAAGCATATCATTGTTCAAATGATAGAGACTTTAAAAAGACTAATTTTTCCAGCTGCCTTTTTGACGTCTGGATAATACACATGTTTCTCCTATTGTGCTCGCTATAGAATATAGGCGGTTAGTACGAATCTGCAGACGACAAACTCTTGGACAACAGAATTTTATATTTATTCTTCTCTGTGAAGTGCATTTCCTTACTGTCTTTGGAGAGAAGATCATATACCGGTAAGCTTTTAGAAATTGTACATAGTTTGGCTGGTTGAACTGAAATGATGGACATTTCACGTAGATTTTAGATGCGGGCTCCGGCTCTGTCTCTGGTAGACCGAATTTTCCGTCTCTTTCGTTCGTTAGCCTCTTATTGGGGTAGGGTCGGCTCTCTCTAAAGAGAGAGCCGACGGTGCCGACCCTACCCCAATAAGAGGCTAACGAACGAAAGAGACGGAAAATTCGGTCTATGTCTCTGGCTGATCAAACATCGCCACACTCCACCAGTACCAGTTGAGGTGTATAGCTTGCAGCAGATCACCTGAAAAAATATTGTGTGTATACCGATACCGGTAGGTGAATTGAATAAATTTAACCTAACAAAAATTATCTGGCATTATATTGTTAAAACGGTCAGGCGTAAGAAGAAAATAGAGGATATTAACACAAATGCTGTGTACTATATATTCATGATATTGGGCCTTAGTTTAGATCTAGATCTAGACCTATGTTTAACTTTTAGAATTCAGTCGCGTGACGAAGTTGTTCGTCTGAAACTCACATTTAGTCTACAGGTTTGTGTGTAAGGTCTACGGAAAACTGGAAAAATTATTTAAACAGCGGGTTTGGTTATATTTTTTTAAATGTAAAGAAATACCGGTAGTAATTAAAATTTAGACTTACAATGATTTTTGACGGCTCAGGGCATCCGGTCAATCACTTGAAATTATAATTTGAAGATGTCTTTGAGCTTGATGGGAAAAAGGGTGATTCCTTGTCCTAACACAATTCATCCATATTGTATATCGTCGATTCAACATGGCGAAGAGAAAGTATGCATGCGCGGTAGGGGCACAGCAACAGGGTCCTGATCAGCATCAGACGTGCCTTTCAGTGTCATGACACATCCACCATTCCCAAGCTGTTTAAGGGACTAGTGCGCCCCCTCCTTGAGTACAGTCGCCACTGGTGTTACTGTAAATGATTTTCAGAAAATTACTGCAACAAAAGCATGTTTTCATAAACATATAGAACGTTTAACATCAATTTTTATCGCAACCCTGTTATAATGACATTTTCTTCATGAGAGTAACATTAATATTGCAAAGTGAATAAGTCATATGAGTCGCTAAGTTTTATCAAAATGTCAAAAATATGAAATATGATAAAAATATTTTTTCTTCTAGATATTGGTCCATAATTTAGTGCTGTAACATCACGGATATCTCCAATTTCGTTTAACCGCCAGTCAAAACCGGACGGTTTTCGGTTAAACGATTTAAAAAAAAAATTATTAAAAAAAAAAAAAAAAAAAAAAAAAAAAAAAAAAAAAAATCATTTTTTTTTAATTTTATTTTTTTAATTGTTGATCGACTGTGAAAAAAACCCATGCGGGAAGGACTTTCATTTAAAAGAACATTTAGAAGAATGTGTAAGATCATTAATGTAAATTAAAAACAGTAGAGGACCTAGGATAGAACCTTGTGGTACGCGTGTGTAAAACTTGGATGAATTATTATTATATACTACATAATTATTGAGATCTATTACAAAGATTACTTTCAAACCAAGATGAGTGTTGTTCTAGTTTCGGAGTGGTCAACACACAGATTACTGAGCTGGTAGACATTGCCAGGCATAGTACCAGGTGGAGGGGCATAATTAAATCGAAACTTTAAAAAAAAAAAAAAATTATTAAAAAAAACAAAAAACAAAAAAAAACGGGAAAACGAAACCGTCCAATTGAAAACGGAATCCGCCATGGGCGGTCGGATACCGGACGGTAAAACGTTTGACTACAGCACTACCATAATTGTCCAGAAAGTAATTATAATTTATTTAAACCATTGTTTTATAAAGAAAATGGATTCATAAACTGATTTTGCTATACATACATTTTAAAATTATTAAAAATGTTGTAATTTAAAAAAAAAAATTTTCTTCTAATTTTATATTCATGATTTATATTGGAAGACTGGTAATTTAAAAAAAAAATATGACAATCATAGAGTATGAACTATTAATTGGTTTGCCAAATATGAACATGGCTTGTTTAAGTTTGAATTTATGAGTAATTGAATATTAATTATAAAGAAATTATTGGTACCATTTTGCAAACAAAGATAAACATGAGAATCTGTGTTACCATGAATTTGAAAAATTGTGTTAAAAAACCAGGCATGTCTCTGCGACCCAAGCGACTAATAGTAATTTTGAAAAGCCAATGTGTTTGAGAAATGGGAAGAGCTGCTCTTTAAGCATACCTGCCAACTGTTCCATTTAAAAATAATATTCTGATTCTTTTTTCTTCTCTTGTTTTACCATGTGCCGCAATTTGAGAGTTGTGTATAGCATGCGTTGAATGGCTGGAGGATTGAGCTGTGAATTTTTTATTAGCTTTTTTGTACAGATTTACCGCATATCGCCAGTTACACTGTCGCTGCATACATGGCAGTGGTAAGGCTGTGCGATCGCCTGTTTAGGGTACATATTTCTTATTTTCAAATGTTGGCAGGTATGTTAAAGATATTTCGATTCAAGAGATGTCTTCAGAGAAAAATCCAGTCAGAGATTAGGAAAGAATACTGGAAATATCTTGAGTCAATGTTTTAAGGAGGCAATGATAACAACCGGTATGTAGCCATGAAGATATTTTTGTGCTTCATTAAGCATAAGCAGGGTGACAGTGGTGGAATCTCACATCTCAACTCAGATGGAAGGAGCTAAAACAGACGCCACTGAGAAAGTTAAGCCCTCAACCACTAATACCAAGCGGTGTTTACGAAAGAGACTCCAGTCGCACCTGATCTGCTACCTGCCAACTCGCCTTATGAAACCATGCCAGCTATCATTATTACACCGGCAGGTATCAAGAAATTTCTTGACAATCTAAAAACAAGGAGTGCCCATGTCCTGATGGGATTACTCCACTAGTACTCAAGGAACTGTCAGGTATCATAACATCTTGTGTGCCATCTTCAGGAAGTCTTACAGCACTGAAGATACCAGATGAGTGGAGATATGCCAACATAGTAAGAAGGGAGACAGATCAGAATCGAGCAACTACAGACCAATCTCACTAACCTGTATCTTATATAAACTGATGGAGCATATCCTAGCTAGCAACATCATGATGCATGGAAACTTCCAAGATCTCCTTTACCCACTGCAGCATGGTTCAGGCAACACAAGTTGTGTGAGCTACCGCTGTTAGGACTGGTGAGCAACCTGATGAATAACCTGCAAGATGGTAAACAGACGGACATCCTAGTGCTGGACTTTGGCAAGGCATTCAACAAGGTTGGCCACTAGCGTCTCATCCAGAAACTAGACTACTATGTAGTGAGAGGACCCAACAACCATTGGATTGCCAGCTTTGTGCAGAACAGAAAGCAGCAGGTGCTCCTGGGTGGATATAGATCATCTCAAATCAACATGGAATCCTGGGTGCCTCAGGGCTCTGTCCTTGGCCCATGCCTTTTCTTGTACTTGACAAATGACTTGCCTGACCAACTCAAGTCAAGAGCTCAACTGTTTGCTGATGATGCATCATCTACCTCACTGTACAAAGTCTATTGGTGACCAGCTGCAACAAGATCATAACAAACTCAGTGACTGGACCAGCAAGTGGATGGAACTGAACACCAAAGAGTATGAGGTTATCTCAGTCACCAGGAAGTTAAACAGGGTTCTGCACCAGTAAAAACTCAGCAACTCCATCTTTACTCCTGTAGAAGCCACAAAATGCCTTGGTGTCATAACAACAGACCTTAGATGGAACAGACAAATTGACAATGTCTGCCCAAAGGCTAACATCACCTTGGCCTTCCTATGAAGAAACCTGGGGTGAACTCACCCAAATTGCAAGCAACAGCATACAGAACACTAGTTAGACCCCTGGTGGAATATGCGATGAGAACACCTTCGTCTTGTGTTGCTCTACAATATCCACAGCCAGCTAGTTCCATTTAAAGCCCAAGTCTACTCCAATTTTCAAAAATGATAGCATGTTGTAAATAGATCAAAGGTTCAAACTGCAAAATATCATGGACGTAATTCAATCAGGTGATTTTTAAGAACGACTTTTGTTTCGGTTATTTTGAGCAAAACATGTAAATGGCCGCACGGATGTGACGTTTCTCCTCACAACGAAAGTGCCAGCAGACAGCAGTACACATTTTGAGAAAGGCTATTTTCATAATGTAACCAAATTCAATGCATACGTCTTGGTGAAGTGCCTCGATACAAACATGGTAAGAATAATAGTATTTCAGTAGACAATAGTATCCGAACTGCAACAATTTCGTTGCCAGGTAGGGTAAACATTATGGATTGCCCTACCTAGCAACACTTAATATATGCTGACTGTTGAAAAACTGTTATTCTTATCAGGTGAATGATACTTGTACAACTTCACCTGGTATGTCATATTTTCAAGAAAATGGCTGCGCACATGGCATGCTAAAAGGCATCACATCATGCTAAGAATATCTTCATTTATATACATATCTCTTGTACATTTTTGCAAGGAATACTGTACAATAAAGGGCAGGAATACATCTCATTTTTCAGAACACCTACATTTATTCTTTGGGGTGAGGTTTACTTCAAGATAGTAATTTTTTATATGGGCTAGTAGAGCAGCACAATGGCAAAATTATCTAATATTTTCGGTACAATTTACATTGCAGTACAGTCAAACCATTGTAGTAAGTTCATTTACGTTAAATCAAATAAATAAGAGGAACAGAATGGCCAAAGTTAAAAACAGATTAGACAAAAACTAGTAATCGTAAAATCATGAATGCTTGAAATATAGAAATATAAGATCACTAAATCTATGGGAATCGTGAATGGCAACGTGGTCAATGGATTAAGATGTATTCACGGTCAACGCTCCTGTTTGTCGACTGAGGTGGCTCAGTTGGTAAAAGCATCTGCCTGCAGAACCAAAGATTGTGACCCAAATTCACAAAGGAGGTTTGTCAACAAACCTAGGTTTAACAGGTTTGTAAAAAACGCGTCAAAACGCGGTGTGAATTCGGGCCTACGAGTTTTAATCCAGCCCGTGGAGATGACTAAAGCCTTTGTTGTGTGTTAACGTGCCCCTCCCTGTTTCATAGATGCAGGCTAAGTTACAGTGGAAAACACTCTGTCCCTTGGATGGGATGTTAAATCGAGGCCCCCTGTAGAGGAGAGTCACCACCTTTGCACGATAAAAACCCATTATACTATTTATACAAGAGTAGGGGGAAACTATGGAGTAGTGGTTCACCTGCACACCCCCAATCTGTTATACTGGGTGGGAGTAGAGACCCGAGGATTACAGTGATTGAGTACACATATCGGTTGCCAGGCACAGGTGACACCAAATACTTAATAGATATAATAATAATAATAATGAATTTCTATTTTTTTTCTTAATCGTGTCCTTTAGAGTTTAGACTAGTCGATGCAGACCTACGTACTCGCATAGAATTTACCTACATGTCCTAAATGCAAGGCACAGGTTTTTTTGGTTGATTTCATATTATAGAAATACAAATATTGCTTTTTTCCCCAGGTGATTGTACACTTTAACATCTAATTGATGGACTTTAGTCAGAATGTCAGATTGCTATGTTTGTTATGTCACATTATTTTCATAATTTTGCAGAAGTATTCCCAGGTTTTTCCTAGTATTTCCCAACTGTGTAAAGTTTCGAGGCAATACCTGGGAAATTGCAAACCCTAGATAATTTATCCAATTAGAAACATGTTATCATGCATATCATTTTAGCTGAAGACCAGCAGAAACCAGATTTTTCATGTTGATTTGATTTGATTTGATTTATTAACCAAGAGCAATACATTTCATACAATGATTTTACATTATATACAAGAAGAGAAACTATTGGTTGGTAAAAGGGGCCAGATAATAGCACATGTACTAGTCGAGCCTAACCCCTTAAACAGCTAATCAAAGTATTTTGGTACAAATCAGTTTAGAAAACGTAACAAAACAACAAATAATGAATTTACTATTACAATCAATACTTAAAAACAAGTATACTTAACAATGTCTTACAATATACAAAATAATAATGTAAAATAAACATTGTGTACATATGCAAATTATTTATGTTACGTGTGATTATGAAAGAGCATATTACAATAAAAAAAATTGTCTTTACAAACATAATATAATACAGAACTAAGAACAAATAAGGCAGATTTAAAAAAAAAGCATTCTCAGATCATTTGAAGCTTTTTGGTATAGAGTATAGCAACTGCAGCAAATTTATGTAATTACTTACATTGCATATGTCTTGCCTCTTTCCTGTTTTTTTGTTTCTAGAATTTACCCCCTGATCAATTAGTTTTGTTAAACTCCAAGTCGGGTTGTATCATTGTCCATAAAAGCGCACTAATCAAATACCCCTGGATACATGTTTACCTATCTGCACAGGTTTATGAGAAAGAACATTAGTTTTGCTCCCAAATTTAATTAAATGGCTCAGTCCAATTGCCATAATTTCTCCCTTTTAATTTGGAAGGATATCTTGACACTTTGGTAAACACTGCACCTTTGCATTTTGGAGCACGGTGGTTTAGTGGATCATAAGGCCTGGCTTCATCAGCTCGAGATTGCCAAATTTCCCGCTATTTTAACTATCCCGATGGCGATCGCAACTTATCCAGTTTATTTGCGTCTTCATCAGCCCAAAGTTGCAATTAGCGGGATAGTTGATCGAGATAATCATCCCAAGATATTTTTATTTTATTTATTTATTTATTAGTCTTTTTTTAGTAGGGTGGCTCCATCAGTAGTTCAATACTGTTTTCCGTGGAGGCCCTACAACATAAATACAAAATTAACAAACATATTGAAAACAAACCATCCAAATCGAAACAAAGTGAACAAAGTTACAACATTTTCGAACAAAAGAAAAGAAACAAACACAACACAATGGACCAGTTCAATGATTTAAATTATTATAGCGCCAAAACAAAAGAGTAAATGAAGAATTTGATGGTGCATTTTTAAAAAAATTAGGTAAAGTATTCCAGAAAGCCGCACCATCAAATGAAAAACTTTGTTTCCCCATCCGGGTTTTTATTTTGGGTAAAATTAATATCTTGGGCTAGTTTGAACAATATCCCGCTATTTGTCCGGTGCGTCTTCACCAGCTTAAAGACTCGCACTATGCGCGAACGCTGAGTAAAATATCTTTTCAATTTTCGAGGTGGAGTCTCGAGCTGATGAAGACGCGATTTGTAATTTCAGGATTATTTCCTAAATCAGAAAAAGCAGGCTATTTGGCAATCTCGAGCTGATGAAGACATACCTATTCCCTCGACTTTTAATTGAGGAGTTTGATTCTTTGCCCAGTGTTTGTTATCATTAGAGAAAGTATTTTATCTACAAAAAGCTCTCTTGACCTCGGTGTAGTAAATGGGTTATTGGTATAGAAAAATTATAGAGTACAAGAATAACATAAATGCTAAAACCTAGGGAAAGAACACTTGAGTATGATTAATTCTATGTTTGACATGTGTGTTTGACATGTGTGCTGTTTAAGAACCAACTTTATATGTTTTGTGAGTATTAGTTTTGATATTATGAGTGTTGTATTGGCACCTCCGTATTACATCATACCCACAATGTATCATTGTATTTTGAATTGATCCCAAAATAGAGATCTATCGTGATCCTATTACCCCACAAAATAGTTTCAAACAGTCCTTGTAAATGTCTAGAGTAAGTGATCCTTTGGGCCTTTCTGGAGCAACTTTATGGTCCCTGTGCTCTTCTGTTAGTTTCAGCCTACTGGTATACTATATTTCATTGCATTGTTCGTAGTTGGTTTTCTACACCAAAGAAACATTTTCAGCCACAGTATTTGTTATGAATACATAAAAACACGGGTGAGCCCCTAAAACATAACATTTTTGCACTTTGGGTAACAAGTTTTGAAAATCAGTTGATGTCATCGATTCTAGTATTAAATTCTACTTTATAGGAAGCTGCATTATAAGAAAGGTTATTCACACCACTTCCCTTGTAGAGCCGTATGTGTACCTAACTGTAAATGTGATGCAGTCTTCTTGACTGGATAATAAAAATAATTTCCTTGTGCTGAGAAATAATGGAGTAAAAATTGCTTTGACTTCTGGCCTCCGCAGCACGAATTATGCAGAATCATAATACTGCTCCTAAGTTGCTATGGTATTTGTTCTCCTCCTCGCATCTCTCTCTCTCTCTTTATCTCTCTCTCTCTCTCTCTCTATCTCTCTCTCTTTCTATCTCTCTCTCTTTCTATCTCTCTCTCTCTTTTCTCTTCTCTATCTCTCTTTTCTCTTCTGTATCTTTTCTCTTCTCTATTTCTCTTTTCTCTTCCCTATCTCTCTTTTCTCTTCTCTATCTCTCTTTTCTCTTATATATCTCTCTTTTCTCTTCTCTTTCTCTCTTCCCTATCTCTCTTTTCTCTTCCCTATCCTTGCTCAGTGTGCATCCGTTCATTATGCTGTAATTTGAGCTGTGTTGCAATAGAAAAGATATGTCATTGACGCATGCTTGATCGTGGCGGGGAGCGTACGTGTGCTTAGAGATAGACACCTGAGGCACTTTCGTCATCAGTGGGTATAGCCTTGATCATGCGGAATTAGAGGGTGGGGGAACATTTGATTTAATATCAAGATGGTGATATGTACTTGACTATCCATCCTTTTAATCCATATTGAAGGTTATAAAGACAAAGATACATGAAGGAACTGTCTATCTTGACTTAGATCTGTTTTGACTGTCTCTTTACTTAAAGTGAACCGGTAACATTAATGAAGGTTAAAGAAAAAACTGCGTAGCATTGAAGCCACTACCTTTGCAACATTTTTCTCTCATCTGAACAAAGTTAACAATTCTTCTGTTGTATTTTTATGTTGTCAGTGAAATGAAATAAGTTAATGAAAACATTAGAATATCATCGCGGTACAATTTTACTTTTCTAAAAACATGTTGAAAAATCAGTCCAAAGGAGGAAAAGAAGTATCGTCTTCTTTTTGCATGGCTGATCATCAACTAAACGGAGTTAAGTCTTTTGTCAACTCTGTTTGTTGCTACGACAGGCAACCAGTGAAAATGAATTTGTTTAATCAAATAATGGAAATGCAAGCATTACTTTAAACAAACAGAAATTTGGTATTCGTGGCTCATTTTTTCCTGATTGAGGTTTAAGGCTGTGCACAACAGTGTAATGAGGTACCCGAGTACACTCTCATGCTTACAAGCGAATACTCCAGTATTCGGACGCCATGTTTTTTTTATTTTTAAAATTTTTTTTTGAATTTTTTGATTTTTGATTTTTGATTTTTTTTGTTTTTTTTTGTTGTTGCCACCACCATACATACCACTGGAGCAGTATCCCAGTTCTGTCGCCGAAAACGCATGCAATTTTACTTTGAGTTGCAGTTGAAGGCGCCGATTTAATAATAATAATAACAGTGAACAATGCTGTTTTAAAAACCAAAGATGGCAGAATAATCCATTTTCCTCCAAGTCCAAGCAGAAATCCAGACATTTGGTCCCAGTTTCTGAGTGGTGAGTTTGACAGTGCTTGAGTTGGGAAACATTTTTACCGACGGCACCATGCCAGCGGCCACCGCTCACCCAGGCACGGGTAAGCGTCGGCCTGGACATTTTTTTTTTTTTTTAAATTTTTTAAATTTTAAATTTTTTAAATTTTTTTATATTTATTTATTTATTTTTTTTGCGGCCGAATATTCGGGTACGAGAAATCGTACCCGAGTAGTTGTCAACCGTGCGGGTACTCGAGCATTCGACTACCCTTCACAGCCTTATTGAGGTTTCATATGAAAGAGCAGAAAATGAACTTTCAAGAAATATGATTTTCTCTTTGAAATTCAGATACCGTCCATCAAATGACTTTTTGGTACCCTCTCTTTAAATTGTTTTTAATCACTCATGCGTGAAATATGCACCATATGATTTGCATCAAATGAAAGAGGAGGATCGTAGCTTTACAAATATGTGTCATTTATTGATCGAAATTGTGATTAAGTTATGATATAAAACATTGATAATTCTTGGTTTCATTATTTTTTTGGTACGCACTGTATATTGTCTGCCTGCTTTTTTGTCAAGGTTAAAACTAGAGCATCTCTGTGATCTCGGGACTGCATACTATGCCCCTCGACTTTGTCTTGGGTCAAAGTTCAGTTTAGAGATCACCTTTTGTAATAGTTTTAATTGTGCCCCTCAAAGCAGTCAACATTTGTATACTACTTACCAATCAAAGATTTCCAAGAAAATCTGCTAATTAGAAATTATCAATTAGAAAGGTATTAAGTTCACTTAATATTTAATAATGAACTACATTTTTGGCTGGTGAAAAAGGAGTGGGCTCAAATTTACCAGTTATCTTTGCTTTTTCCATGATGATGTAGTATTATATATTATGTAATATAGTGAATATTGAAGTACCATTTACAGAATTCACAAAAATGCAGTTCTCTTTGTTGATGGGTTGATCCCTGTGTGTGTGTGGAGTTTTGGTATGCCCAATCTGGCACATACATGTTCATTTATGATACAACTTACAAGTTCTACAATTTGGTGACATGCATGTATCTACCACTTTCATCTATGTTTCTTATTGTCTTCATGTGGATTGTTTCATTTCGTGACCAGTATTGGATCATTGTAATTAGAAAAGGACACTTATTGCATCTTTGACTGATGCGATTCAAACCACTCAGTCCCCATTTCAAAGTCCGTCTTTCACTGAAAGTTGCATCCCCACGTATATATATCCGTGTATGCCTGCGCGGTATATGTTTTACGTGTTGAACATACTAGTTGAAAGTGAGAAGCGTGTCTTCTTGTCATCATAGACACCATATCTCCACACAAAAGACCCCAATGAGAACCCGTCGAGCTTCATCATGGGATTATTCACGCCAGTATTGATTTGAAAGAGGGGATGCTCGGCGAACGCGAGTGGGAAGAGGAGGAAAAAGCCGAGGAGGTGAAAGTGAAGAGAAATGAACGATGGAGCATGGTGAATGAGATTGATGGGAGATCGTGCGCAAAAAGTAGGACGCTTGAAAAACGAGTTGATCAAGCTATTACTCAGTATGCTCCCTCTCCTTCAAGTGCATGTATGTGTAAGCATGTATGTGAAACAGTGGATAAGCATAGTAAATAATGTAGAGGCAAGAGTCTTTATAAGGCTCTTTCTGTACACATTTTTTTTTTATTTCCAAAAGACACACACTGCAGAAAGCAATTTCAGACCATTTTATTTCTTGCTTATTTGTATACCTGTGTGATATTTAGACACTGTCTATAATTCTGTATGATTATATGCTCTTGTAAGAGTATTCATTTTAACATAATTATTTAATTTTGATATTGTCGTAAAGGTATTTGAGAATTGTATGCTAATTGATGTACAAGGGAATGCATTTGTACATGTATCTCAAATTCTCATTATTTGTCTTTTATGTATTGATATGAGTTTTTATGAGTGTCTTAAGATATATGATTCAGTCAGGTTTTATAAGCTGATCTGAAAGATCTAAGGTAGATATCAACTTGGTGGTAAAAATAGATTTATGGCCATGAGAAAAGTAGTAATATCAAGATAAATAATATAAAATTATAAACAATGTCTGCCTAGAGTCAATATAAACTACAGTACTTTGAATCCAGCCTGCATACATTACTTGTTGCTATGTCAGGCAAGTCTAAGACAAATTTTCAGCATGTCAAGAACAACCTTTGTTTAAAAAGTATGCATAAAATTTAGAAATGTTAGTGAACTGGGGAGTGTTTCACATAGACTAAGATTGACTTAAAGTTGGACTTAACTATATAGCAGGCCATTAATGCCACTAGCTTTCACCATTTACTATTTGTCTCTCAAGGGATGTACAAATCATGGTCACAAATCTACAGAATTTACATTTTTTGATAGTTCATTATTGAAGGCAAAAATATTATCTAAAGATCATAATTGAAAAACCAATGGTAAGAGCAACCAGTGGCAACAATGGCCTGCCATAGTTAGGTCCAACTTCAAGTCGATCTTAGTCTTTGTGAAGCACTCCCCAAGTCTATTGGATAACAAGACAGCTGCAATTTACTAAAGAGCCTGCATTAAAATGCATTCCAAAATATCACACCTGACATACATTGTCATATCAATGTCGCAGGACGTGAGTTAATGGTCTATCCACACGTTATCTTTGTCCAGGATCAGAGGGCTGCAACGATCCTGCATCTGATCATCCACACCGGCCTCTGGACACCAGGATCCCTCCCCCGTGCCCTGGGCCCCTAATGGGTGCACAGAGTGGAGTGATCATTGTCAATTACACACCGGAGACCACTAGCTAGGTAGGGCAAGGCGGGACCGTCGTACTCCCTACGGTAAGTGGATTTATCGGATTGTCATATTGTCGTTTATTGATCATATCTCCACACCACTCATCAGATCCTTGTAGTGAGTGACTGATGATGCAGTATTCATCATGGAGAGTATAGTAAGGTATCATTAAGATATCTCTTAAGTGCCCCTACTTTAATAAGCGTTATTGTCCCTTGTCTTTATTTAAGGGAACCACTTGTAATTGCTTTTGCTTTAGTTTTTAAGGTTCCATGCCTCAATTCAATTAAATTCATTTCATTTTATTTCCAATTCTCGCAAAAAATACATTTAACAATTATACATTATACATATAAGCAAATATATAAACAATACAAAGAATATGGAGGAGCCAGCAGAGGCCATTGGCCTCCATGGTGTTTTTCAACTTTACATAGACTGCATACATCTAAAGTTTTAGTAATTCAATTACACTTCAAATAAATCACTACAACATTTTTTTTCCTCAATGTGTCTGAGGTTTCATGCAGAAATTTTAATGTAACTCCTGAAAAGAGGTATGAACACCCAACAAATGCACACTGAATATGGGCAAAACACCTTATGATTAAATCAAACGATAAAACGATAACAAATTCCTATCATATTTTGATGATTTTAAAATGCAGGCCTTTTGTTGACAATAAAACTGATTGGTAATACCAGGTATTGTGCATTCCTTTGTCAAATTTTCCATTCAAGTTTTTCTAATTAGAATAGCATGTACTATGATGATTAAAGATTGTACTTGTGTAGGCCGTGCTAATTCAGAATTAAACAGCCATTTGAATTATGGATTACCAGGGGAGGGAGGGGGGGGGGGGCGGTGGTTGTATTAATGGATGGTTGGAGAAGTACAAAAATCATATTTTGCCCTGATCAATCTCTCCAGGTCTTTTAAAATCTGTTGGTTGAATGGAACATAAAATTGTGCATTAATTGCCAAGTACTGGAGTAGACGGCATCATCCTCTACTTGTCTTTTTGATTAGTACGAGAGCCTTGAATTTCATCAGGCTATTTAACAAAGGCACCATAGAGAAGTTGCATTATGGATGAGAATAGCTTGGGAGGCAGGATTAACAATCAGTTCAATGGAGCGCATAGAGCTTGCAAAAAAAAAAACATCACAGGAGTAAGATCTGGTGGGGATGTGCAATTTGAGTTGTGATTGAGAGGGTTGGCCGCATCAGAGAGAGAGTGCCAGGAGAGAGAGAAAGAAAGAGCTTGGATTCTCTGCGGTTTCGCTTCTCGCTGATTGTAAGTATGAGGATGATATTTTGTGGATGGGAAGAGCACATTTCCAAGTGGATGCTATGTCGCCTGAAGTGTATCCTGTTACAGATGCAAGAGTATTGAGCATTAATTTGATATTTGCAGATCTATGGAAGAAGAATGGATAATGCACGTCGTCATAGTCTAACGATGATTATTTCCCCGCCTGCAAATTTTGAAAGCAAGTACCTGTATGGCTGGATGATAGAGGATGGTATCTGTGGTATTTGGTTGTACAGGTGTATGTTGTTTAAAAGCATTATTCATATTTCACTTAAAGCCCATCTGTACTAGTGTACAGGAGGGATTAGAACACCCTGTAAGGTCACTGGACAGGTGGTTATCTCATCAAATCAGCTCTCAATTACCATAAGAAAAAGAGGATCATGGGGGGCTGGTGGTCACCGATAAGGCATTGTTTGTTATATAGAGGGCGCAAGTAGCTTTAAGTAGTGCGTTGGGCCTTTAAAGAATGAATTCTACTACGTATGAGTCATGCGTAGAGTCTTGTCTTGTCTTGACGTTGGTATGTCAGAAGCATTCTTTTAAGACTTCTTTGTATATTGAATGTTATCCATTCCATTGACAGCATATATGTTTAAGTTGGATTTTAAGCAGACAAGAGCACAGAACACGATTGCAACTACTTTCGAAACATTGACCTTGAGTTCATTTTGTAAATTAGCTGCGATCTTCTTTATCACAGATACATTGTCGCATTTCATTATCTCTCCATCTCTATGACTCCGTCTCTATCTTCATCTTCTATCTGTCTTTGGCTTCCTTTCTCTGCCTGTAGATATTTCTCTTTGATATCTCTCTTTCTTTCTGTAGGTGTCTTTTTCTATTCTACCTCCTCTCTCTCTCCATCTCTTTGACTCTGTCTCTATCTTCATCTTCTATCTGTCTTTGACTTTCTTTCTCTGTCTGTAGATATCTCTCTTTCTATATGTAGGTGTCTTTTTCTCTTCTTCCTCCTCTCTCTCGCTCCATCTCTTTGACTCTGTCTGTGTCTTCATCTTCTATCTCTCTTTGACTTTCTTTCTCTGTCTGTAGATATCTCTCTTTCTATCTGTAGGTGTCTTTTTCTCTTCTTCCTCCTCTCTCTCGCTCCATCTCTTTGACTCTGTCTGTGTCTTCATCTTCTATCTCTCTTTGACTTTCTTTCTCTGTCTGTAGATATCTCTCTTTCTATCTTGAGGTGTCCTGTTATCTTCTTCCTCCTCCCTCTCTCCTTCTCTCACTATCACTCTTGCAAGCAACAGGTATAACTTTTTATTTGAAAAGGTAGGGAAGGAGCGCTATTGGAAAGTAAATACTTTTGATTATCAATTAGGGCTCTTAAGGAGGTCCTTAGCTTTTTAGTCCTGTCTATATTTAAACGAGAGGGGGTGTTCTTTTAGAAAAAGTGTCTTTGAGTAAGCAGCAGGAACTAGAAGTGATTTGGATTTTAAGGTATAGTTTCGCATGATTACAAGCAGAGAATTAAATACACAGCGAGAATCTACGTCACAGGTGGCAAAAATAACCTTGAATTGCTTTTTGACAAAAGCTCTAATGAGTCTCGTAAACTTTTCCTGCTGTGTGCTTGTGGCAAATGAAATGTCATGTGATACAATTACTCAGATTAGTTCTCTGTAGCTTGTAAATCACTCCAGTATATTAACAAACATATTTAGAACATTACTGATTATGCATTTGTATTAGAAAAGAAAATTTAATCCAACAAATTTAGAGGGTGGTTGGTCGTTACATGACATTTGTGCCTTTGAGGAGTGGGTTTCTCTAATTGTGTGCATGGTTACAGCGACTTGGCAATCTGACGTGGTTAGCTATCATAAAGCGTGATTATCTCTCTGGGTATTGAGAGCATTGTTACCATGGTAACAGCAAATAAATCAATGACATCTGGCTTGTTACTTCTGAGCTGCAGTGAGTAGAAGTGTCCGAGAGGAATTTGGTTCCTTAGCGAGAAGACGAGGCAGACAATAGGCAGCATAAGAAGGAGGCAAATATTGAACCTGGGTTTCCGTGGTGAGAGGAGTGTTTTCTGTTTAATTTACCACAATTTAGGAGTGACATTATTTGATAGAGTTGGTTGAAAGAGCGTTTATGTTCTTTCAAGTGCCATTTTTCATTGATTTATTTTTGCTCAGTAATATATAACATATATGTAATATGAGAAATATAATATTGCTGATATTACGATTTTATATACAATGTCAGGGAGATGTTTCACAAAGATCCTAAGTTGAACTTGGCTTTAAGTTGGATTTAACATTATGGAAAGCCATTTTTATAGCATCTTTGAAAAAATTTGTAAAAGTTATTTTAATTAAAAGGCATAAAATGTTGATTCAAATCATTCATATTTTCTATTATCAAGGAGAATTTTAATGTTTTTGATGTGGAATTCAGGAAATGTCTGAAATACTTGAATTTTTGCTTTTGAATGTATTTAAAGAATTGCTGTCCATAATGTTTAAGCCCAATTTAGAGTTAAGTTCGACTTAGGATATTAGTGAAACACCCCCCTGTTCACTTCAAAGGTGCTTTGTAAAATATTCCCTGTTTTAAACCAGATTTAGCTCCTGCAACAGTTATCATCACAGAGTGTATCCAAGAAACAAACCCTTTATCTTATGCACATATTGAGAGTGGAAATAAATAATATGGATATTTATATAGCACTGGTATCCACCAGCCTCTGACGCTCATGGCGCTGTACACATATTACCCTGGTTGTAGCCAAGCTGCCAAAGTAACTAGCGCTCAAGCATATCAGGTACCCATTTATACCTGCGTGGAGAGTGGCAAATGTAGATTAATGTCTTGCCACGGCGGGACTTGAACCTCGTACCTTGTGATATGCAGTCGGGTGACTTATCCACTAGACCACATCACCTCTACAATGTAGGAGGACATCTTGTTTAAGATTATTAGTGCTATGTAGGGGCTTGAACCCATGACCCTTGCATATGTTGTCAATATTTAAACCACTTGATTCTGAAATAAATATACCTCTTCATACATAAACACTGTGCCATAAGAAGAATATCTTTTCCCTAAAAGGTAATACAAAGTTTTGATGTGGGTCATGAATTTGGTTCAAATGAACATATTGGAAGCATACATATGCAATCCTACAATATTGATTGATCGTTGTCACGGTTGAAATCAGGGCTAAAGTGATGAAATTGTAAATAATAAACTCTTTATGTTGTATAGCTCCCAATCAAGATTGATATTACTTTAGCTTCAAAATGATGTTTTTTGACTAAAATCGACTGATTTTCTATTCCCGTTTTGAAATTATATATCAGAACTGGGTATTCCGAGATTTTCATGATCGCAGCTACCATTGTATGGCCGTAAGCGCTATTTGCAATTTATCGGGAGCACCGATAAATTAGATAAAATTCGATATTTTAATTTCTCGAAATCCTTAGCGTTTTAGAGCCCAAGTTTTTAAAAGTTGCTTAGTCTTAACACTAGGTTTCACAGTGGTAATGCAAATTTTAAATTTCATAATTCAATCCATTAGAAATATTACCTTTAACTTTTAGTATTTTTTGTGTGCTTTTGTTTGATATTGCTTGATTTCATAATGTCATCAGAACACATTTCTAAATACAACCTACCTTCAGATTACATAGATTTGACTAGGGAAACGCTTCAATTTACAACTAATACAAGTGTAAACAAGGTCTGTATTAAAAACCAGATTGAGCCAGTTTCAGAGAATATCTAGAACCAATGTTGACGAGAACTTGTTGAATTTTTAAACAATAGGGCTGAAATATCGGAAGTTTGGCTGATCTTATTGTCATGGCCTTTGACCCAATAGATCCTGTGCCTGTCAATCAGATATGATTGAATGGTGTAATATCCTTGAACTCCGAAGGGGGGGGGGGGGGGGGTACAATGTATTGCATCAAGAAAAATCAAAAGTGATAAGAAAAAGTTGTGCAATGATCAACAATCTGCACAATGCACATGTACATGACTACAAATATGATTTTGAAATCTTGGCACATATAATGTGACATCGTCTGATCTGCTATTTGTTGAGAGGTTTCTCAAATGGAATGAATCCCTGTTAGTTATTCTTCGACGTGTTTTCTCTCTTCACTCCAACACATCTTTTCCCAGCTCTTCCACCTGTTATCTCTTCTTGGTACATTCATTCGTCATCTCACTATGAAATCTCCAGAGTATGTGACGTCTTCTGATATGTTTATTTGATGAGATTTTTCTAAGAACGAACAACTCCCCACGGAATGTCCATTTTTGCGTCTTTTCTCCATATATTATTTACATCATCTGTTCTCAGCTCTTCCACCCACCGCCATCTTCTCTTGATGCCTTCAAGTTCATTCTTATCCCATCATCTCCTGTTTATCTCACAAAATTTTCTCACTCATCATGTGACATTTTCCAACCTTTTTTTGGATGAGAGATTTCCAAGAAGGCACAATTCCCAGGGGAATTAAGCTCCTTTCTCCCTTTTTTTCTTTTTGTCGGACCTTGTTCCACTTTCTTAAAGTGCTTCAATTTATGTGGGATACTGGGCCAAGAGGTGGAAATTTAATCGGCCAGTACCTCCGCATCCAGGGAAAGGATCTCGAGGGGTTTTGGGAAGAGGGGTCGGTAGAAATCAGGATCTCGGGCCATTTCTCGCAAGCACCTCTTGATCGCTCTAAAGTTGTCTTCATCCTCCAGGAATCTGTTATCTTATTTAGCGATGCATTCATAACCTGTTCCCCCTTTCCTCCATTTACCGTATATCCATCATAGCATGATGCATTATCTTTTTTATAAGATGATGACGTGGATCCTAATCAAATGATTGGTTGAAAGCGTACACGTGACCATGCATTTATTTCGCTTACGCATAATTGGGATAATGACCGGTCATTAGTAAAATCATGTTATAAAACATCATTTTATATAACAAATAAAACATAATCTTATAAAACAAATAATACACAGCATTTTGTTTGGGCATTGGTAAAAATTTACCAACACTCACTACCTTCAAAATAGTCCAACCACCCTCGGCTGCCGCCTCTGGCGTGTTAGACTGTTCCAAAGGTACCTTGTGTGGGTAATTCTTACTAATGCCCTCACTGCTGTGTATTATTTGTATAAAATCTCATTGACTTTGTTGCATCATATGGTCTGTTCAGTTCGGAGCCAGAAGGGCTTTAATTCTGTGTTTAAATGGGATGTTGCAAGAAAGTTGCGATTGATTGCAAAATTTGCAACTGATATTTGCAACTCAACTTTCCTGCAACACCCCACTAGTCTCCTAAATTTCCTAGGATTTTGTTAGGATTAAAGTTTCAACAATAAAATGAAGTTAACTAGATCTAGCTTTTATTCTGCTTCTCTCTCTCTTTCTCTCTCTCTCTTACTGATGGGGCATTGCAAGAAAGTTGAGTTGCGATCAATTGCAAATTTGCGATTAATCGCAAGACTAATGCTTGATTTTGGGGATTTGCACCTTCTTGCAACGCCCCATTAATGAGATAATGCCTTCTGGCTCCAAACAGAAGATATTGTCTTGCATCTGCTGAGCACTAGAAGGGCATTAACTTAAAAAAAATATTATCATTGTGCTTTTGTATGAACTTTCTAGTAGTTATGGCTGATTTAGGCACAACACATGAACTACCTATTTTAGATTCTAGAACTACACGTATGTGACTTGAATTTGTAGAACACGCATACATTAACTTGGCCCGGAGTCACTGAAAAAGGGAGTGTTACATCAAAATCAAAGAGTATTATTATTACCGGTACTATTATTATTGATTAAATTAAGTAATTAATTAATTAATGTATGTATGTATGTTTGTGTGTATGTTTGTATTTATTTATTCATTCATATATCATTTATTGATTTATGTATTTATTTATTTCTTTGGTCATTTCTTTCTTTCTTACTTTATCTATATATTATTTTTGAGGGGGGGGGGGTTATGGTTAAAGCTCTAAAATTGAAATAGGGAACATGCTATTCAACTGAGTAAGATAACCTGAGATTTTAGACCAGTTGAGTTAAGATCTATACACACAATTGTGAAAAGTTATACTAGTTGGAAGTTCTAATGTTGTATAATACCGGTAAGCACTTTTTAGAAATAATTTTGAATCATATGAATTATATTTTTTCATTTATTTCACAGAGATATTTTTGTTATATGACCTTCTGTAAATGACCTAGCTTCATCTACTGAATCTTCTGTAAAATTAATCAACAAAAAAATAAGAAATGATCAACAATAGTTTCATCTTAAAGGAATCAGGTAACTTTGTCTCAGGTTCTGAAACAAAATCCTGGATTTAGCTCATGCTGCAATTATAATTATAAACCTTTAGGTCAGTCAGAAACTCCATGACTTTTACAAGCTGATCACCTGTCTGATTATCAAGATATTTATGAGTGAAAATCGAAATTTCATTTTGCAATTTATTTAGGGCTTCATTATTACACCATATCACAGACACTGATAACACGTAGGGCCGTGCATCTCAGATTTAACATTGTTAAACGATGCCTTTAAGGTAAAACAAGTAGTAATTTACATTCTGAAATCTGAATGCTCCATAGCAATGTTAAACTAGTGGACTTGAAGAAAGAGATAAGTGCACACACTTTATGTGTGAGATGTGATAGAACATAACATGTATACAAGGTCATTTATAAATTGCATTTCCCTGAGTAAGAGAAGAGCAAAAGGCCTGTCCTCATCAGCTTGAGATTGCCAAGAACCCCGCTATTTTAACTATCCCGATCGCAAATTATCCAGCTAATTTGCTTCTTCATTAGCTCGTAGTTGCAATTAGCGGGATATTTGGTTGAGATAATCATCTCAAGATATCTTGGGCTAGTTTGCAAAATATCCTGCTATTTGTCGGCTGTGGCTTCACCTGCCCGAAAACTCGCGCTATGCGCAAACGCTGAGCAAAATATCTCGAGCTTGAGTTTCGGGTTTCGAGGTCGCGTCTTGAGCTGACGAAGACGCGATTTGTAACTTCGGGCTTATTTCCCAAATTGGAAATAGCGGGCTATTTGGCTATCTCGAGCTGATGAAAACATACCTATTGTGTAACAAATTTTGATGCGCTGCGGCCTAGATAGTGGAATGATTTATACCTTGGATGCTCTCATATCTTGATATATGATTGCATCTGGATCAGACAGGCTTGAAGTGGATCCTTTGTTGTGTAGAGTGGTATTGATTTCTTAGGCTGTGTTCACACTGCTTTTTATAAGCCTGATGGGATCACAAATAATTTTAATAGCGTTTTGTATCCCAGGGATCTCACGCCATGTATCTTAGCTTGGCATTTTGGCATTTTGCTGTCCAGATTTCGTAGGACGTGTTGATACTGCTTTATAATAATAATAATAATATTCCGCTTTTATATAGCGCTTACTAATACAAATGTCTCTAAGCGCTTTACAGATATATTGATGTGTATAAGCTTTATATAAGCCTGATTTAATCGCATATCATTTTAATAACGTTTTGCTGTCCAGATTTCTTTGGCCATGTTCATACTGCTTTTATAAGCCTGATGTGATCGCATACCATTTTACTGACATTTTGCTGTCCTGTTTTCTTAGGCTGTGTTCATACCGGGGGTAGTGCTTTTAATAAGCCTGATGTGTTGGCAATTAAATTGGCATATCATTTTAATGGCATTTTACTGTCCAGGTTTCTTAGGCCGTGTTCATACTGGGGGTACTGCTTTTTATATGCCTGATGTGAACGCATATCATTTTACTGGTATTTTGTTTCCCAGAGATCTCATGCCATGTTTTTGAGCTTGCCTTTACTATTCCTCATCTTATGGACAGTGATTCACATGATGAGATTCAATTGTACCGGTCATAAAAAATAACTTGTTGTGTATATTAGGGGTTCAATATATTATCACCCCGGTCATCGAATCCAGGCTTGCCCGCACACAATGTACGCACATTCTCCACTCCCTGTGGAACATTCCAGCCAGGCATAATTTTACAGACGCTCACAATGCTGAGCAAACTACATTAACTTAGGCATCCTACCTAATGTAGCATTAGGCTAGTTAATGATGTCATTACAGCAAAGATTATCCACATTAACAGTAATCATTTCCCATAGGCCGTAACAATTGATGGTATTTAGAGTCGACACAGAGCTTCTAAAATGATAATTGCACCATATTTACCCGTCAATATCTAAGTAGTGGTGATGGAGTAGTAAATGTGGGCACTATTGATTCCTTTCTGGATGGTAGAAAATAGCTACATTGTGCAAAGCTTAAATTGATTGCTTTGTCTCAGTCAAATGCACAAAGTATAGAGCGTCTCAACAAATTTGACATTTGAGTGCCTGAGTCTATCAGAGTTAAACAGTGATATGTGGTGATACTCTCTTTAATTTGTTTGTTAAAATCTACAGAATTTTAAACTATTATAGTAATGTTTTTCGAGGGATATTGATTCGTTTCTGGATGGTAGAAAATAGCTACATTGTGCAAAGCTGAAATTGATTGCTTTGTCTCAGTCAAATGCACAAAGTATAGGGTGCCTCAACAAAACAAAACAGAATCAACATTTGAGTGCCACAGTCTCTTGGAGTTAAACAGTGCTATGTGGTGATACTATCTTAAAGGCAATCTGTACTAGTTTGGCTAGGAGGGATTAGACCACCCAGGAAGGTCACTGGCAGGTGGCTCTCTCATCAACTTAGCTCTCAATTAACATAAGAAAAAGAGGATCATAGGGGACCAATGGTCACTGATTAGGCATTGTTTTCTATATAGAGGGAGCTAGTAGCTACAAGTAGTACAGTGGGCCTTTAATGTGTTTGTTAAATTTACAGAATTTAAAACTATTACTGTATTTTTTTTTCTCAAGGGATATTGATTCGTTTCTGGACGGTAGAAAATAGCTATATTGTGAAATGCTGAAATTAATTGCTTTGTCTCAGTCAAATGCACAAAGTATAGAGTGTATAAAAAAAAATTGACATTTGAGTGCCAGAGTCTCTTACAGTTAAACAGTAGTATGTGGTGATACTATCTTAATTTGTGTGTTAAAATCTACAGAATTTTCAACTATTATAGTATTTTTTTTCAAGGGTTATTGATTCATTTCTGGATGGTAGATTGACACAAGTTTGACACACTGTTTGACACAAGCATACAAGCATTTCCATGTGTGTGAGTGTGTGTGTGTGTGTGTGTGTGTGTGTATGTTATTGTGAAAGAGAGAGAGAGAGAGAGGGGAAAATGGAGGGAATGAACAAAAAGATAAGAGGGGAGTATAGAAGAGAGGAAAGAAGGGGGAGCAGAGTGAGAGGAGAAAAAGATAAAAGAAAGTAAACACAGACATAGAGGCAAACAGAAAATGTAAAAGTAGAGGGAGAGAGATAAAGAGAGAGAGATAGAGAAAGAGAGCGATGGAGAGGGAGAGAGAGAGAGAGAGAGAGAGAGAGGAGGAGATGAGAAAAATGAAATAGAAATAGAGAGAAAGAAAGATGAGAAAGGCATACAGAGTATGAAAGAGAAGTAGAGTAATGATAAAAGAGATATATATATATATATATATATATATATATATATATATATATATATATATAGAGAGAGAGAGAGAGAGAGAGAGAGAGAGAGAGAGAGAGAGAGAGAGAGAGAGGGAGAGAAAGAGTGAGAGAGAGAAAGAGAGAGAGAGAGATAGAGAGAGCTAGCTAGTGCAGAGGGAGCTCATTACGGCTAGTTAATGATTAGTCGATAGACCGATATTGGAAGAGCGAAAGAGCAGGAAAATGATGCTGAGAGCTTGGCATTGTTGACAAATCATCCGTTATTACGTCGACATGCAGAAATAAAACAGATTAGAAGAGTGGGGCTTTACTCTACACATCTGGGTTTCTTAGAACATTATACTGATAAGATGGTAAGAATCTTTTTATGTGTGTTGGGGGAATTTCCCTTGAGGTATATAACGATACCCAACATAAATTTAACATTCCATACTCCTTCATTGCAAAATGGATTAGAATTATTTCAAATCCAGAAGCAGCTCCACTTTATCTATGGGAAATGAATGATCGAGTATAGTTTGAAGATTATTGTTGTTAAATATTGATGTTGTCTCATTTAACAAGCCTATTCCTCTGACGTCTTTGTTGCCATAGTGAACAACCATGAAATGTGATATTTAAAGCCTAAGTGAAATATTGCTTTTATCTCACTGTCTCTTAAAGAGATAGTTGAGTTCTTGTCTCAGACCGCAAATGCCTTCAAAGTGCATGGTTATTGCTCTTATTCTTATTAATGACAATTATAGTGCCATTTTAGGATCTAAAATTGCTATGAAGGTAATTTTAGACCCCAAAATGTGTGAAACTTAGCCAATACAATCATACCAATTCAACTCTACTTTCAAAGAAATACGGTGACCGTTAATTAACTAATTAACTATTAATAACAATACATGGGCCGGCTAGTTTTGCGTATTATAACCAACCAGAAAAAGCCAAGAAAAGGCCAACATCGGCATTGGCTGGAATAAAACGTATAAGGCAGTATTTCGTTTTTTCAACAGCTGGTTCAAATTATCGAATATTTGTGGGGCACCACAAATATTATTAATTGTTATATTATGGATATTTCAGCCATCTCCGAACCAATTTTTGTCATTCAAATTGTATGTTCTTTCAAACTTGACACTCAGTTTTTCATTATCTCACAAAAAATTATTTTGTGTAGCGCCTTCTGCAACAAATGTCAACTATTCCTTTAAGTAGATGGTTGCCTGCTGCTTGGCTCATTTTCACTGAAAAAATAAAAATAAAATTTATCTTTAACAAAATCCCTGTCATTCACAGTTTACACTACTTTAAAACCCATATAAAAGTTGTTGCTTGCATGGCATCAAAACAGTCAGGATTTTCAGTTCGTAGTCGCCATGCCTTGTTGCTTCTCCTGCCATATAGCGCAGAAGTGAGAAGAGTCACATCAGCAAAAATGCCAGATTAAATCAAGGTTGTTTGGAGAGTCACCATTTACATTGCAAAAAGCCGCTGAGTTTTGGCAGGAGTTTAAAAGAAAAAATAATTCCAAAGATGGGTTTTTTCGTCAAGTTTCTGGTTAAGCCAAATAAAATAAAAACATGTTAAGCATAAAATGGAGGTGGAGGCCATTTTCTTTTTTGTCTATAAAATTGCTACTCTGCAAATTTTCCAACACATTTGGCCAGGCTAGTTTTTTAGGGTGCCCTCCAGATTTTTTTCAAAAATGGCCGCCACTTGTACTCGTACTATTTTATTTTATTTCCTTTAATTTTTTTTCAGAAGAAGATAATTTTAGCAGTGCGTCTTTTTGTGTTGGGGAAAGAAAGCGGGCGGGGAAGCTTAACATGATTTTTTATAAATTTCGGCTTAGTTGTCTGACAAAATGTTCAAAATTCTCAAAATTTTCAAGGTTTTCAGGGTTTTTGCTTGCATTAATAATGCCCCTTCATATGTACAGAACTGCGATACCCTTAACTTTAATTTCTTCTTTGTCGTCTCAGCAGAGAATTAAACTGTAGCACTTTTTGTCAATTTGAGCACTTATCTTTTCAATTGTTATTATTCATAAAAATGATTCTGTCATTATTTGACATTTGCTTTCAGAATGATTAAAAACAAAATGTATACAGATAATTATACTTATTATACTTTTATTCTTATTACAGACAGAAGTAAGGGAGGGAGGGGTAGGGATAGAGAGAAAGAGAGAGAGAGAGGGGGGGGGGGGGGAGACTGGGACAGGACAACATATCTTAGCCTAGAGCTCAAAATAATAGACATCTTAAGGACTTGGTGCAAATTATTTGAATGTGTTCGTAAATCATGAATAGATACTGGTAAAGGGAAATAAATTAGGATTTAAGAGGGCATTGAAAAATAAAATGATGAGCTATTTATAAGAGATTAGTCACTACTGAATGTCTTTAACTGTCAGCTCTCTCGTCATAGATATGAGATATTTGAATGAAAATTCATTAATCTTATTTCATGAATGATCCTAGCTCAGCTGAACCTAAAAGACAAACAATAATCTGTGATTTCAATGTAGTATATTATCACATCTGCCAAGAAGTCACAGATACTTTGAGAAGATACTGAAATATGGGAAAATTTTCACATGAATTTTCTCCCCAAGCATAGGTGATTGGATTATAGTGTACTTGTAATTTAACAATCTGACCAGTGGACTGTGTTTATTTTGCATATTGTTTTATTGAGAAAAAAATAAAAGCTGCTCCATTATTTGTAACTTCCAACTAGAAACTTCATAGATTATTCAAGATTTGGGTGGGTGCGTGGAAACAGTTTTTGAAACATTATCATATTTTCACTTATAAAATTACCCCCCCTTAAACAAAACAAAAACAACCAACAACCATGAAAGAAGGTGACCTAGTCTGCTTGACTTTAAATGTTTTAGTATTTTCAAGGTCTTTGTCGAAAACCTGCCTATTTCTGTGAAATTCTATCCTGCAGGGGCCTCTTTTTGATGCTCTTACTTAAAAAAAAAAAAATGTCAAGCCCAGCTTGGAGATAGTATTCTCTTTCTTCTCTCCTGCTAACCTGTATGCTGCCCTCTATCATAATAGGCTAGTCACTGTCTCCATACAACTAATTTCAAGGATGCTAATTTCATGGATGTGGCCTTTTCAGGGCATTCCAACCTTTGTGATGACTTCATTTTTATGAAAGCAGAAAAATAAGAGAATCAGAATGGCAAGAGTTTCAAATAAAGCAGATTTATGATGAAAATAAGTTATGGATATTTAAAGTATGAGATGACTAAATCTTTAAGAATTTCAAATTGACAACTTGGTCAGTGGAATGGGATGTAGTCATGGACGACCCTGGCCCCCTCCTCCGTGAACGGAGGGATACCATGTGTGTTCCCAAACTCTCTGGCTCGTAACAAAAGAAAAAGGTCGACCCGTATTGATTTTACCCACCAGACATTTGCTGAAAAGGTAGTGGGGGGGGGGGGGGGGTGAGGGGTGTTGCTGGGAACATGCATATGCGTACCCTAAATAACACTGAGTGGGGGGGGGGGCGGGTAGACGACTTTCTTGTTTGTAATATTACACCACCACCCCCCCCCCCCCAAAAAAAAAAAAATAAAAAAATAAAAATAATAATAATTGTGTTTTTAAACAAATGGGAAAGTTGTCCAGCACTACATCAAAAGGTTCTGGAGTCATCAAAATCATAATAAATTAGGCCGAGTCTTGGTAAAGTAACAAGCACTGTACACAGAAAGCTATATATGGGTCAACACACATGGTGTCAGGGCTAGTACTACCTTGATTTCCTTGTCTTTCTATGCTCATTACTCAGCCAGTATACATTTTCTTCCAAAATTGTTTGGCACATGTCATTGATTTGTAATCTTGAACATTCAGTGTAAGTTTCGTTTGATTCTATGAGAATTTTTTTTTTTTTTTTTTTTTACCAGAACTGGAGTTTATCTTTAAGGTTGGATTTTCCTTAGAAGACATTTAATGATGAGTAATGGTAATGTTGAACAATATTGAGGAGTCAATAATATTGTCTTCTACATTAAAAGTGGTGTGCAAGGCATACCTAAATTGTTGGCAAGATAGCAAGTGTGAAAACAGTAAAAAAAAAATATATTAAACAAATAAAAAACACAGTTGGAGCAACAAAATAAAGAGAGTGGAGCAAAAAAGAATCCTGTAACAACATTGATATTTATTTGCAGTCATTAAAGATGAAGTTGAGTTCTGGTCATGCGATTGCATTGTGAAAGAAACGGTGTGGAACCGACCAGAAAAGGTTGATCATCTAGCATATAAGAATTTGTGTGTATTGCAAGGTTCTGGAATCATCAAAATGATAAGAAATTTGGCCAAGTCTTGGTAAAGTTACAAACACTGTACACAGAAAGATGTATATGGGACTACACGAACACGTGGCGTAAAAAGCCGCCCCCCCCCCCCGATTTATACAATGTTACATGCATATTTAGAATATGAAGGCATTTGAAGAGCCATGCTTTTCAGGGAACATGTCTTATCTGATGTTCTTCCACACTTGCATTATAAGAATGAGTAATGCTCACAAATTATTTTTCACCTCTTCCCAGAACTCAACCTTCTCATTAACATTCAGTATAAGTCTTGTTCATATTGGTACTCTAGATTACCTTGATGCTCCAGAGGAAAACTAAAATGATTAAATGTCATGGAATTGTCTACTCTAGCATCGTACCGGACATAGAAATCAATATGTGGGATTACAGTATGATATTTCTCAATAGAGACCAAGTGATGAAAAATTAATGGTAATGAAAGAGCTAAAATGTCATTTTATTCCCTCGAGAGTGACTGTCCTTCCTTCAAACTCATCATCTTTTAAATTAATTCATGTCTGACAGGTATATTTGAAATTATACCTATCCAGAAAAGGACTTGGGTGAAAAGAAATTGTTTATCGAAGGTTCTTGTGGTTGGTATAGAGAACATGTCCATGTGAAATAAATAGTGAGATTTCCTGTGGGGTAATATTACAATTTTGAATGATTTTAGAGCTATTTTCATTCCTCCACACAGTATGACCTTTCTAGAGCCATGCTTCTCTCAGCTCTGGAGGGTATATTTGTCACCGTGAACGTGTCGGGATGAAAGTCTGCTCTTGTAGACTATGCAAAATGATCCTAAAAGACCTCCCGTTCCTGTTTTTCTTCTTTTTGTTTGTTCCTTCTAAAGATGAAATGTCACACAGGTTTACTCACCTCCGCATCCCTGCAGCATGCACTGGCTTCTATTACTGCATTCATCCATCAAAGAGAAATAGTTGATTTCTTTATGTCTTCCTCGCTCTTTTTCAGTCTGTGCCATCCAGGCCCCTCTAGGCTGTGTTCATAGAAGCCCCTTGAGCTGTGTTCATACAGGCTCCTTAGGCTGTATTCATACAGAGGAAGAAATGCTGTACCCCATTCAAAAGTGTCAAAGAGAAATGGTTGATTTCTTTATGTCTTCCTTCTCAATTCTCACTCTTTTTCGTTCTGTACCATCCAGGCCCCTCTAGGCTGTGTTCATACAGGCCCCTTAGGCTGTATTCATACAGAGGAAGAAATGCTGTACCCCATTCAAAAGTGTCAAAGAGAAATGGTTGATTTCTTTATGTCTTCCTTCTCAATTCTCACTCTTTTTCGTTCTGTACCATCCAGGCCCCTCTAGGCTGTGTTCATACAGGCCCCTTAGGCTGTATTCATACAGAGGAAGAAATGCTGTACCCCATTCATAAGCTTCAAAGAGAAATGGTTGATTTCTTTATGTCTTCCTTCTCAATTCTCACTCTTTTTCGTTCTGTACCATCCAGGCCCCTCTAGGCTGTGTTCATACAGGCCCCTTAGGCTGTATTCATACAGAGGAAGAAATGCTGTACCCCATTCAAAAGTGTCAAAGAGAAATGGTTGATTTCTTTATGTCTTCCTTCTCAATTCTCACTCTTTTTCGTTCTGTACCATCCAGGCCCCTCTAGGCTGTGTTCATACAGGCCCCTTAGGCTGTGTTCATACAGAGGAAGAAATGCTGTATCCCATTCAAAAGCTTCAAAGAGAAATAGTTGATTTCTTTATGTCTTCCTTTTCAATGCTCACTCTCTTTCGTTCTGTACCATCCAGGCCCCTCTAGGCTGTGTTCATACAGAGGAAGAAATACTGTACCCCATTCAAGAATTTTCAGAAAGAAACATCTGATGTTTTTTGTTTGTCTGTCCCTTGTCCCTTGTCATTGCCTGGCTTTTTACTCTAGTCTTAAAGTGACTTGGTAACATTGTTGAAGGTTGATGAAAAAAAAATTGCTTAATTTTTGTATAAAATGTTACTTACTATATTCCTTCTACTGTACTAGCCCTCTGACAGGCAAAAAATCCTGAAAAAATTCTCAAACCACAAAGATATCTATGGTTTTCTTTGAAGGCGTCGATGTGAGGCACCCTCTAACAGTGATTAACAGTAAATTCTCCCCACCATTTTTGAATTTTCCCAACCGTTTTTCCATGAAAAAAGAGATAAAACAGGCTATAAAAAAATCTGTCAACACCTAAATGTCTGGAATGGAATGTAGAGCCATTTTATTGCTTTGTGAGATTTCCATTCACCTAAAATGTAATTAAATTGTTCTATAGATCTAGATCTAGATCTAGTTGGGAGAATTAAGGAATCGATCAGATCAGTTTTTCCCAATTTGTACCATGAATAATGGTCCGTTTTCACTCAAATTTTCAGATTATCTTTAATTGTACATCTAGCATTGTAGTCACTACCTTAGAACCGCTATCTCTCATCTGAACAATGTTACCAAGTCCCTTTAACCTTGGGTTCGTTCATACAGAAAGAAGATTTTTCTTCACTTTTCGTTTCTCTCATGGCCTGATATTTGTATTACTCCTTCGATTCCATTTGATGCTGAAGAAAAGAAAACATACCCCATGGTCCCCATCATTATTATTACAATTACAGATTACACTACACTTTTAACAAGCGAGACTCAACCTTTTATAGTGTTGGATCCAGCATGTTCAAAGGAATAATCTACTGTTTTGAAAAATTGGTGATTTAAAATTATAGTCTTTAGAGCGTTAATATATTTAAGAGAGTTTGGACTTAAGTCAAACAGCTTAAAGGTATTACAAAGTTTTGGTATGAGGTCATGAATTTGGTTCAAATGAACATATTTAAAGCATATGCGATCCTACAATATTCAGTGATCGTTGTCGCGGTTGAAATCGAGTCTAGAGTGATGAAATTGTAAATAATTAACTCTTTATGTTGTATAGCTCCCTCTCAAGGTTAATATATTAATTAAACTATACAACAATGTTTCTTGACTAAAATCAACCGATTAGCTATTCCCGTTTGGAAATTATATATCACAACTACATTTTCTGAGATTTTTATGGTCGTAGCTACCATTGTACGGCCGTAGGAGCTATTTGAAATTTATCAAAATTTACCGGGAGCACCGGTAAATTGTATATTCAATTTTTCTCGAAAGCAGAAGTGTTTTGAGGGCTATATTTTCTGGTGATTATAATACGTCCACAGGGGCATCCAAATATATCAAAATTGTTAAGAATCACTATCCAGCCAATTTTCAAAATTTTCCAAAATTTTGTATTACCTTTAAAAAAGAAGCAGTTTTTATTTTCTCCTTGCTTCTAATTTCCTTATTTTTTTTTTTTTTTTTTTTTTACTCATCACCATTTATTATATGTTCACACAAAAAGAAAAAGATTTACCTCACTGACCTCATTAACATTGTGATTAGGAAGAGTAAACTGATTTCAAGAGGACCATTTACATTACAGAAAAACCAATAAAAAAAAAACACCAATTTTTTAAAACTACCGTTTTTACATTAATGGAGAAACCCATTAAAATAACGTTGATGTTTGATAATTCTTTTTGGGGGGTGAATTCTACACATGCACTACTTATCACTGCTCTGCATGCTTTAACGGGGAAGCAAGGACGAGAATAGTTCACTGGTGTTTTGAGAGCGAGCATTTTCATTGCAAAAACAGGTTGTTACGGTCGTCATTAAAAAAAACCCACACTCCAGAAGTGGGTTTTTTTATTTGAGTTTTTCGTCATGATTATGAGTAGTTGCCTAGCAACTTCACACAAAACTCTGGAATGCGGGAGAAACTGATGGTTTTAGCTTGCAGTGTAAATGCCCCATTGCCTGACCATTCTGTTGTGCTCCGTCTTGGGTACTGGATGTGTTCACACAGAAAGAAATAATTAGAAGTGGCAAAAATCCATCATTATAGAGGATTAGGCCAAAGCAAAAGAGAACAAAAATGACCTCTTTACTTTTCTTTCATCATTGCCTGACCTTTCTCAACCATCTAGGGTATGATACAGTATACTGAGAAACTGGAAATATCCCCCTTTTTTAATCATTTATTTTCCCGATAAGACTTCTTTTCAAAATCTCACTTTGCATTTTCCATTATAGAGAAAAGAATTAAACCCTTATGATTCTTTCTTTTACGTGTTTCTATCAAGGTTCATTTTTAAACACTGGGAAAAAAATAAATGTGTTGTTTTTGTATTTTGATTAGGGCTTTTGTAATTTCCAATCTTTTCCTTCACAATAATAGTTAAAGATAAAGTTCTGGTCATGCGATTGCATCGTGAAAGAAACGTTGTGGAATCGATCAGAAAAGGTTGATCATCTATAAACATATAAGTTATGGTGTGTACTGCAAGGTTCTTAAATCATCAAAATGATTTACAAAAATTGACCTAGTCTCAGTAAAGTTACAAGCACTGTACCAGAAAGATGTATATAGGATTACATGAAAATTTGGCATAAAAATCTGTCTCGATTTGTATGATGTTACATGCTATATTTAGAATGCTAAGGCATTTGAAGAGCCATGCTTTTCAGGGAACATTTTTTATCTGATGTTCTTCCACACTGACATAATACTATGATGACGCTCACAAATTATTTGTCCCCTCTTCCCAGAACTCAACCTTCGCTTTAAGCTGTGCATGTTGATGTCCTTTAAGATTATGGAAGAGGATATCCTGTCTTCTCGATTCTTTTCCGCTTTGTAACATCACAAACATAAGAAAAGAAGAATCTCTTCAGCAGTTTCTATGTATACTCTAGTGTATTGCATGGAGAAATTTTAATTGGATTATGTACGTGCAAGATGCTTTTAGCATATTATTAACATGTTCACTAAAAAATGGAATCTGAGTTTTCACGAGGGAAATAGCTTCTATTTTTGAGAACAACATTCAAATCACTCTAGACTTTGGCCTCATGTAGAATTGTATATTTTATTTCATGTGATTGATGACTTAAAAACAAGTATGAGAGTACAGTGTGATTTAGCTGTAGAAAGCTAAAAAAGAGCTCTAAAACCAGGAAAGGTCAGGGAGGAGGGCAAATTGCATAGTAATTGTAATTTTGTCTGGAAATATAAAATTTCATGTTTTCACAGAATGCAACTACCCTATCATTACACAAAAACAAGTTATGACCTTTTTCCAAACCAAAGCATTCAGTTTTTGTGTTTACTATCTTCTTGTTTTGTTGCATTTTCTTTTCTTTTTCTGGACAGCATCCTGCCACAATACACCAAAGAATACCAACATCCAAGGATTTCAGAATTTAAAAACAATTCCACAATCATATCTTTTTCCAGACCCTAACCAATTTTACATAGTATCTTGTAGATATCAATAGCTGAAAGTCAGAAGGGTGTTAATCCACATCTTTGAACACAAAGTTAACTTCCTTCTGCCTCTTAATAGATGACATGGTTCTTCCATCACCTGCCCCGAAGCGACAAGAAATCTATACTATAAACTGCTTTTTCTAAAAATAAAACGGGATATAAAGACATAAAAAAGTATTTTTCTCCAATTTTAATAATCTGTTCTCCAAATACGGTATCTAACGCGCCCATTTGACGTCACTTTAGATATTACAGAGTGTATCCATATACGCCCGCAAGCTAAAAAAAAACGTACAAAAACAGCGTTGCTTTCAAAATGGATGACTTCCCGTAACATCAGGTGGGAGGTTATGTACAAAACGGTAGTTGAAAGGTATTGGTGTTCCTGAACATGACCGTTAACCAACTCTCAATTCATCTCTGGAGGGCTGATATCTTTGAACCCAATGTGAAGGTCAAAACAATCAAGGTCACTGCATGAATCGGTATACTCCCACCAGACGGGCATAGGATAGGTGACTTTCTCGTAGCAGAGACTCTCGAGCACCCCTGAAGCAGTCAACAACTTGAAAAACAAAAATCACAGACTGCACCTTATTTTTTCCGAGCGACAGCAACTGGATGTGAATATTTCTTCTAAATTGTGCTTCTTACCTATCATCTGATTCTTTCATTCATTTGAATCTTGAAAGACACTGCTTAAACTTTTCTTGAGTATTTTAAGTGTCCCTCATCAATCAAATCTATTTTCTCATTAACGGGAAGTCTACTCCAACAAATGACTGGCTTAATAAATAAAGCATGAAAACATAATGAATAAGCACAAGTTGGGGAAAATCCAAAAGAATAGGACAGTTTATGAAGTCTTGTAACTGTGATAGATCAAAAACAAGCTTAGAACTCAACGAGGTAACTAGCAAGTAGGGAAAATATTACTCTTCTGATGTCCAAGAAATGTTATATCCCACGCCCTACCTGTCAATATCTACTAAAATAGATAGCTTTGACTACACTTTCTTAAACAAAACTAAGGGTAATTTTGATCTCATGCCTTGTTGTTTCCTTTTGCTTGAGCCGTCCCGCTTTCCACGTCAAATGCGTGCACCTAAGACAATGCAAACAATGGGTACGCGCTATATTGCATGCAGAGTTCCTTGGATACAGCATGAAGCAAAAATATACTCATTTGACCAGGCTGTCCATATAACATAAAAAATTATTGGGAGTGCAGTATGCTAATTATGTTGATATCACGTGACAAGCTGTGGACCAATCACAACTTTGTATTAGTAAGAGCTATCTAGTATAAAGATTGAATTACCTTTCCATGACATTATATCTGTGTATAGGTTAATCAATAACCCTACCTCAAATAGTGGATGACGGAAGATGATGAAAAACAATGATGAAAAAACTCTCCAACAATGTCTTCATTAAAGTGACTCGGTAACGTTGTTGAAGGTTGATGAACAAATTGCATAACTTTTGTATGAAATGTTACTTGTTATATTTCTTTTACTGTACTCACCCTCTAACATGCAAAAAATCCTGAGCAAATTCTCAAACCACAAAGATATTTATGGTTTTCTTTGAAGGCGTCACTGTGCAACACCCTCTAACAGCAAATTCTCCTGACCATTTTTGAATTTTCCCCAATTGCTTTTCCATGAAAATAAGACATAAGACAGGCTTTTAAAAATCTATTAGCACCTAAATGTCTGGAATAATATATAGAGATAATTCATTGCTTTGTGACGATTTAAATTCTCCTAAAATGTAATTAAATTGTAATAATATAGTTGGGAGAATTAAGGAATCAATCAGATCAGTTTTCCCAATTTGTATCATTAATAATGTAAAATTTAAAACACATCCCTCAGTTGCATGAAAAATGATTATCAATGCTCCTTTTCAAGAAATGTATAACTACTAACTAGAAGTAGATATCATTGCTAAAATAGTAATTACTTATTTCTTTACATCCTCCATCTTCCTGGAGTTTTACTATTGACCCATTGAATATTGAGTCGGAGATAATTTTGGATGAAACTGATTTCTCTAATAGGTTGATATTTACTAGTTATATTAAACCGTTGTTAAGAAACTACAATCAAACCAGCATTTCCCCTCACTTTAGCAGGTGGAACTATGATGGCCTACAGACACTGAACCATCTTTAGCTTTTTGTAGCCCTCTCCCGGATGTGGGCGTTGAGATTTATGCGTAGAGCCATGTCAATGTGGGCGTTTTAATACCCATGTCTGTGTGGGAATTGTTTACCGAGACGGGGGTTCTCCCCTTACATGTTGGCCTTCGGATGGAGTGCTGTACAAAGATGTATAAAAAGGTATCTCCTCAAAATTTGTTCTCCTTTTCACAGCTGGGGTTACAGGACGAAAGGAATCTGACTGTTGAACCTGGCAAGAGAGAAAGAGAGTTTCTCTGACGTCTTTATGATGTACCCTTTCCCCTACCCCCAAACCAGAGTAATGACTGATGCAGGAAATTACTTGCATCTAGATATTGCCTCCCCTTCTTCTGTCTCACCGGTTCTTGTAATGAAGACATGGAGAAGTCCTCGTATGTGTTTGAAGTGTGATGCTTCACATTCAAAATGGGGACACGTCTATCTTGAGGCTGATATCTTGGGATATTGGAAATGCAGGAAATGTGCATGATCTTTAACATTCTGATTTATTCAAGGTGAGGTAGGATCATGCCTCAAGGAAGGAATAAAGATTTTCCTGTTTTGCGTGTGTGAATATTTAAGGATTGGATGAACATCACCATGCATATGAGTCTGTCTGCATATTGGTTGATGTTTGTGCAAAGTTTAAAGTCATGCTTAGTTTAGCTGATATGCTATTATGGTAAATTCGAAAGGTTATTTAATCCAACATGTTATGATATGGGATAATCATGAATGATCACTGATAAGACATGTGTTACATGTATTTGAAGAAAAGACTCTTTTATTAATGGGACCCAGTAACATTTTCTCAGATTCTGAAACAAAATCCTGGATTTAGCTCACGCTGCAATCATAATTATATACCTTAAGGTCAGTCAGGAATCCCATGACTTTTACAAGCTGCTCGCCTGTCTGATTATCCAGATATTTATGAATGGAAATTGTAACCAAATTTTGGGTTTTTCTAATGGTTTTCATAACACTACAACCTATTGGGGAAAATGAGTATGGTAAAACTGGACACTCAAATTTTTTACTTTTTTGAGGCACTTCTTGATCATTTTGAAACTCAATTTTTGTAGAGCTTCAATATTACACTATATCACATACACTGGTAACATGTAGGGCCGTGCATCTCAGATTTAACATTGTTAAACGATCCCTTTAAAGAACAGTTTAAATACAAACACAACACATTCACATCTTCTATAGATAGCTAATATGCTATGCTATTTTGTATTGACTATTTGAGGGGTAATAGTAAACTATTGACCAAAGGTGATTTTAAAGGCTGTCTGTACTAGTTTGGTTAGGAGGGATTAGACCACCCAGGGTGGTCACTGACATGTGGCTATCTCATCAACTCAGCTCTCAATTAACATAAGAAAAAGAGGATCATATGGGAGACCAATGGTCACCGATAAGCCATTGTTTTCTACATAGAGGGAGCAAGTAGCTACCAGTAGTACAGTGGGGCTTTAAATTTAAATTATATGTGCTCGAAATTCATGTGAGTTCACTGATTAGTCCACTTACAAGTATGTACAGATTAATAGTGGCCCTGGATGTTGGAAAATAAAGAAAGAAGATAAATAAGTCCATGTAAACATATTTGGACAGAATTTGTTGTCACCAGTAAGAAACATGCAATTGTTCTTGATAGCAGCAATATGAATTAATACTAGATTTATGAATATGGTATATATCTATTTCAGAATGATTTGAAGGCCCATGTTGTAAACAGGCAGGCTGTTCACTCATGTTATAACTGACATGAAATATGATGATTTAATCAAACAGAGGATCATTCTTTTTCTAGTGTCAGTGTAAAAAATGCACAGGGGCTCGGCCGAACTAGCCCCCGAAATGCCCCAAAAGAGCCCATGATTGAAAGTCATAAAAGAGCCCCAAAAAATTTGCATAGAGTTCAATGCTAAACAAATTAAAGAGTGTTATTTTCATGCAAGCAAGCTTGAAAAGTAGCCCCCAAAATTTGTAAAGTATTTTTCTCCCTGTCTAGTGTGATAAAAAAATAATAGTAATTAGTGAGATTCTGCTCACCAAAGTCCTCACTAGTTGTAGATTTTTCATGAAAAGTTATTGGCTATGTGCCTGAGTGTGCATGAAGTCATGAGGTTCAAAGAAAGTCAGATAAAATTCTATTCACTATGAATATGACTGACAAAGAAAGCGGACAAAATATACAGTTCCTCAGGTAGACAAAGGAACATCCCTTCACTGCTATTATGTAAAAAGGTGAATATGCATGTGACACCTGTTCTACACATTTTTACATAATAGCCGTGAAGGGATGTCCCTTTGTCTACCTGAGGAACTGTATATTTTGTCCGCTTTCATTGTCTGTCATGTTCATAGTGATTATTGGACAAAAATGTGAGATTTGAACTGCAATTTACATTTTTCTATTTTTAATTATTTTTAATTATTTTATTGGTATGTAATGAAAGGGCAACTTACAAGGAAATTATAAAATATATGTCACCTTTTCCTATGTGTAAATGGGTCTGTAGAAGTTCTACCTAAACGATTGGAATACCGTAAGTTACATTGGCATGTGTGGAATTTTGTTCATTCAAAGCAGTGTACAATCTTTGCTGTTGAGAAGTAATTGCTTACTCAGAAATATATCAACTATTCAAGTTAACAAATGTCAGCAGCTTGTTTTCTACTTAACTACAAAATGACAGGTGATATCTGTTTTTGTCTGGTGGAATGTGTTAGTACGTAAAGCTAAAGTAGATGTATTCTGTGTCTCTGTGACACCCTTTATAGGTTAAGAAGTGTAGGGAAAATGTTGTTGTTGGCACAGAAAGAAGAGAGGTTAGAGAGAGAGAGAGAGAGAGAAATAAAGAGAGATTTCATAGGGTCGAATTGGGAGAGAGAGAGAGGGGGAAAGAGGGGGTCGAATTGGGAGAGAGAGAGAGGGGGAAAGAGGGGGTCGAATTGGGAGAGAGAGAGAGGGGGAAAGAGGGGGTAGATGGATGAGAGAGTGAGAGGGAAAGATAGGTAGAGAAAGAGAGAATGGGAAATGAAAGTTCAGAACAGGAGTGGAAGGAGAAAGAGCAGAGAGGCAAGAGAAAGAGATAAAGCGAGGAGGTAGAAAAAGCGTAAGAGAAAGGTAGAGGGAGACATACAGAGAAAGAGAGAGAGAGAGAGTGTATGTGTGAGAAAAATATAGAGAGATAGAAAGAGAGAGTGGGGTAGAGAGAGAGAGAGAGAGAGGGAGGGGGGAATGATAGGGGACAGATAGGTAGATGCTTAGATGGGGGAGAGAGAAAAAAACAAAAGGAGATGGGAAGAGAGAGGGAGAGGGGAAGAGAAGAGAGAGAGAGAGAGAGAGAGAGAGAGAGAGAGAGAGAGAGAGAGAGAGAGAAATAAAAGGGCAGATGAGAAAGTAGGATAGAACAGTGGGGAAGGGGAGTTGGGGGGGGGGGGGGGACTTGAATGAGTGGCTAGATTAATAAATGGGTTGTAGATGGAATAATTGAAATACAATGTGAAGCTGCATTGTATATAGATCTCTGACTGTATTTAAATTCAGAGATGGCATGAGTGATCCTTAAACTATAACTCCCTGAAAATACCATACCTAATTTTAAATAGTGATGAAAGCAAACACTTCCTTATTATCTCCACATTCTAATGCACCTCACACCTCTCACTTGTTTGGCCATGGGGATTAGACCTCCCTGCATGGTCGCTGACGGGAGGTTATCTCATCAAATCAGCTCTCTATTAAAGGTATTACAAAGTTTTGGGAAATTTTGAAAAATGGGTGGATAGTGATTCTTTACAATTTTGATATATTTGGATGCCCCTGTGGATGTATTTAAAACACCAGAAATTTTAGTTCCTAAAACACTTCTGCTTTTGAGAAAAATAGAATATAAAGATTTACCGGTGCTCCCGGTAAATTTTGAAAAATGTCAAATAGCTCCTACGGCCGTACAATAGTAGCTGCGACCATGAAAATCCCAGAGTATGTAGTTATGGTATATCATTTCCGAACGAGAATAGCTAATCGGTCAATTTTAGTCAATAAACATTGTTTTATAGCTTAATTAATATCTTGACCTTGAGAGGGAGCTATTCAACATTAAGTGTTTATTATTTACAATTTCATAAATTTAGGGTTGATTCCGACCGCGACAACGATCACTGAATATTGTAGGATCGTACATGCTTCCAATATGTTCATTTGAACCAAATTCATGACCCCATACCATAACTTTGTATTACCTTTAACATAAGAAAAAGAGGATCATGGGGGACCAACATGCACTGATTAGGCATTGTTTGCTATATAGAGGGCGCAAGTAGCTATAAGTAGTACAGTAGGGCTTTAAAGTGTTATGTTGGGACACATCTTTATGTCCTTGTTGCCTCGCCTCGTGTGATGACAGCCAATAAACTTGAAGCAACACGGTAAACAGACAACAAGGTTTTCAAATGTCAAAACGCTACTCCCGGTTTGTCCTTATCCCAGCATCTCCTCCTAACATCTTCTCCTTAGGCCTGTCCTCATCAGCTCGAGATTGCCAAATATCCTGCTATCTGAACTATCCTGATCGCTATTCAGTTAATTTACGTCTTCATCAGCCCGAAGTTGCAATTAGCGGGACAGTTGGTCGAGATAATCATCCCATGATATCTTGGGCTAGTTTGCAAAATATTCCGCTATTTTTGTGGTGCTTTTTCACCAGCTCGAAGACTCGCACTATGCGCAAACGCTGAGCAAACGCTGAGCAAAATATCTTGAGCTGATGAAGACGCGATTTATAACTTCGGGATTATTTCCCAAATCAGAAATAGCAGGCTATTTGGCAATCTCGAGCTGATGAAGACAGGCCTCTCGAGTCCTGATTAGCATTCCAATGCTGGCGTTGGATCAGGAGCAAGGAGGGGTTGCCAAGGTAGCGTGTCAATGGGCATCTCTTCAAAGTCGGATGCTAGTTCTCATACGCAAACCCTGGCAGGTCATATTGGTGTGGTTTTTAGTCATGGATGAATCAAATCCTATTGTTGTGTAGCTGCTAACTTCAATCATTATCTCAAAGAAGTGAATCTCTTTTGAACCCAGAGGAGTTTACAGGAAGCTGATCACTGGGCTAAGTCATGTTGTAAAGATACTTAATATTGTTTTAGTACAAACTAAAATGGTATGAAAGGTATGTGAAAACAAAAGTGTGGAAAATAATCATTGATTTTTTGTCAGAGGACATTAATGTCATGGTATATTTAGTTGAGAAAATTTCCCGAGAATTCTTGGTCCTGTTTCTAAAATATCTCGCTATATGGGAAATTTGCGCCCGTCCGAGCTAGTTTGTGATGAGCGTATCGGTCTGGTGAACACGTAATTTCAAGCTTTGGGATAATATCCCGATTTTGAAAATAGCACGTTATTTGGCAACCTCGAGCTGATGGCCACACCTTTCCTTTTCCTTACACAAATGTTGTTTAATTGATGTAAAACCAGGAGCTTGCACATATTGCTAAGGACCGCTGTGTTTAGAGCTAGACACTTTTACAAAGTTAGAGAGATTTCAATATTGTAAATCAGTTATTTTGCACTATAACACATCCAAACTTTCATCAATCTTATTCACTCCCAAACAAATTGCGAAAGCTCCAATAACAAGTTTAAACAAAAAAAAAATTGACGGGGGGGGGGGGGGGGTATTGTAGTTTCTTCTTCCTCTTCTTCTTTTTCTCCTTTTTTTTCTTCTTCTTTTTCTCCTTTTTTTCTTCTTCTTCTTCTTCTTTTTCTATTTCTTCTTCTCCTTCTTCTTCTTCTCCTTCTTCATCTCTAAAATGATGTGCAGCCTTTCATGAAGATAGTGAAGATTTAACTAAAGTTTTAAATATAAAATGAGATAAGCTGGAGTCTGTGTTTGAAGGCTAGATGAAAGCAACATGTTTAGGGAATTCAGTCTCAATAGCACTCTGACTGTTCCTCAAATAGTGGTCAATGAGGAGGCATAGATAGGGGAACCAAAATGTTTTCATGTCATCATCCATGTACAGAATGATCACACAGTGAATTATAAGCAGAGGGGCATCCAGGGCCCCATTTCACAAAACTTGTCACCAGTGACAAATGACAGTTTATGTTATAAGCTACTGAAATGCTTGCTTCTGATTGGTTATCAGCAGATTTGTCACTGATTTTTGAAATTTGTCATTGAAAAAAGGCTTTGTGAAACACCCCCAACAAATAAGAAAAGGAAGGCAGGCTTTACCCCTTCAGGAGATCCCCAGGAGAGGACATGTTTTTGTAAAAAGAAAAAGAGAAAAAAAGGGAAGCACATATTTTATGACAAAAATGTTGAAGAAAGAGGTCACATCACTGGGGGTGGGGGGGGGGGGGCGGGGCTAACTAACTGCTCAGTGCCCCTCTTTTGAAACCTGTAATGTTCCAGAGGAATGTTTGCTTATATCAGAAATTATACTTTACATAGTTAGATTTACGTTTAAGTGCAGGATAAGGGTCAGGTTTAAGTTAAGATAAAGTGTTGGTCCAGAGTTAAGTTTGGAATTCGGGGACGGTGGGATATCGCTCGCAGAGCTATTCTTAACTGGAGCATGTCATGCTGTTAACACAATCTCAAACACTTCCTTGAAATCAATTCAAGGGCAATTTTAAGACCCCATTGTTTATCCTATAGAAATATTGTTCAAATTACATAAGAGTGCATTGTAATGTTCACAACCTTTCAATAGATGATGGATAGGGGTACTGAAATTGCATGAGGGTCATTTAAAAACAAGTCTTTGTGACCATGTTAATTCAACTTCCAGAGTATTAATTAAAGAGAAAGTTGAGTTCTGGGAAGAGGTGAAAAATAATTTGTGAGCGTTATCATTGTTATTATGCAAGTGTGGAAGAACATTAGATAAAACATGTTCCCTGAAAAGCATGGCTCTTCAAATGCCTTCATATTCTAAATATGTCATGTAACATCGTAAAACTCGGGGGTGGGATTTTTACGCCACGTGTTCGTATAGTCCCATATACATCTTTCTGTGTCCAGTGTTTGTAGTTCCGAAGACTTGGCCAAATTTCTTATCATTTTGATGATTCCAGAACCTTGCAATACACACAAATTCTTATATGCCAGATGATCAACCTTTTCTGGTCGATTCCACACCGTTTCTTTCACAATGCAATCGCATGACCAGAACTCAACTTCATCTTTAATCCACTGAACTATTCTTTGTTCTAGTTGTATTGACCGTAGAATGGAACATTTCCTTAATTATTTATTGGATACCATGTAGATTACACAACAAGAATTGACCACAAGGCAAAGTCCAATGCTTTGACATAACACAAAATAAACACCCAAACCACACTTTGTTTCTTATTGAAAATGCTTTGTCACTTCATCTCGGTACTGCCAAGTTTATTTGAAAATATTGTTGAGAAATCATAGTTTAATCTTCCATTTAATAGAAGTTTTGAAGTTGATCAGAAAGCCTGTTTTAAATCATGTGAGTGACAGAAAAAAAGAGAAAGGAGTGAGAGTGAGAGAGATAGAGGAGAGAGAGAGAGAGAGAGAGAGAGAGAGAGAGAGAAAGCACGAAAGACAGACAGAGGGATGGGGAGATGAAGTGAAAATGGAACAAGATACGTAGGCCTATAATCTTAGAGCCCCTCTAAAGTGTTAATTTGATGTCAAAATTTCACTTAAATTGTATTCTAACGTGAAAAAGGATGCATTTAAGACAAATTTCTCCAAGGATTTTCAAAACAAATGCGTTTGAAGTCGAATATGATATGGTTTCCTGGTATAACAGAATGTATTCTTTTATCAATATTTGTCTTCAAACAAATTTTATTGGTGTAAATCTATGCAGAAATGTGTCTTAAATGACACCCTCTTTCACATTATTATACAATTTAAGTTGAATTTTGCCATCAATTTTTTTTCTTCTAATTTGGGGCTCCCATCACTTTAGAGGGGCTTTAATAATCATTGGAATATTAATAGCTACATGATAATAGAAATGTTATATTATTACCTGCTTAAGCATATATGCAGGCATAAATGACCTCCTTTTCCATCTTTCTATTTTTTTAACCTCTGTTTCTTTATCTCTTGTATGACTCTCTGTCTGTCTTCTTCCCTTTCCTTGGTAATTCTATACTGTAATCCATTGGTCCTCCTTAGCACACCTGATCTCATTTAGCCCCCCCAGAACTCCTACCAAACCTATAATTAGAGATCAATTGATCGCTAAGTCTTTTGTAATTGAATGTAAATCCTTAGCCCGACAATAAACTCCAGACAACCCGGGCGATAAAAAGGCATCATTTTACAACACCAAAGGTGATGCTATATAATGATGGGCCCACACCACAGCCTATTTGATGTTTGTTTTTCTCCTGCCCTTTGCTCCTTGTTCGATTATTTTAGAATTGTTGGATTTCTGAAACTGTTATCATTCCCGGTCGTCCAAAGCACACAAAGTGACAATTTACAATGTCTTGATTAGTTTGATATTAGGCAAGTTAAGGTCAACACGAAAAGTGGGCCCAAATTAGTTGATATTGGCACCGGGAATGCGACGTTATCTTGCCATATTATACAGAGCATCGGCTTGGGATAATGCATGCTTGCATTTCTCTTGAAGGTTCACGTTTAGTTATCTGAGTATTTAACCTCTTTTGGCAGCTCGGCTGAATAGAGGTGGTGATTTGAAAGCCAATCTTTGTTCTGCTATACGATGGGGTGTTAGGAAGCGTAGCCAGTCAGCGCAGAGGAATTATTTTTGTCCATTTATCTCACCGTGACGGCAAGGAATGTAATTCAATCAGCGGAGCAGGTAGGGCTACCAGCTTGCTTGCTCGCTCGCTGCATCTTTTTTTCTCTTCTCTCAGTTTCATCCTTTGCTCTGTCTCTGGGTATTCATAGCATGGAATTGATCAAGTTGTCTTGTGGGTCTGTTTAGGGTGATGAGCGCGAGGTATAGAAAATCATGTTTCCTGCAACGCGAGGTGACACTGCCCCTCTTTCCTGCGCAGCTTGATTTTATAGGGTTGAATTGGGGAAGAGAGAGAGAAAGAGGGGTAGATAGATGAGAGAGTGAGAGGGAAAGATGGGTAGAGTTAGAGAGAGAGCGAGAGATGAAAGTTCAGAAAGGGAATATATAGGAGGAGAAAGAGCAGAGAGGCAAGAGATAATCGGCAGGTAAAAAGAGAAACATAAGAGAAAGGTAGAGGGAGTATTAAAGATAGATTGACAAAGAGAGAGAGAGAGAGAGAGAGAGAGAGATGGAAATCAGGATTGAAAAGAGGAGTGAAAAAAGAAAGGGTTGGGCATGAGAGTCAGAGGCATCTCTATTTATCTGCTTTGTCAAATTCATTTTCCTTTTGAAGTGATGTAGTCTTTGATAATGTTATTTTAAAAATCTGGCACTGTGAATTTGAGTTGTAATCCAAACAAATGTGATTTTAAAACTACAGATATTTGTTAATAATAATAGGCATTTCTTTAGCGCCGTCTATCTAGAAATTCTATTCGGAGGTGCATTTATTATTACCCCGGCTTAAGCCTAGCTGCCATTATACAGCGCTCTAGCATTTCAAGGAATTAATTCCTACCAGGTACCCATTTACCTCACCTGGGTCGAGTGAGAAAAGAGAGACTACCTTGCCTTATAGCATTGTATTCTTGTAAAAACAAGACATTGCTCAAATCTTTACCCTGAAAATCACCAAATGGATGGTAAAAGAGTTCCATCTTTCATTTCAAACATTGCTAAAAAATAGCATATTCTTGTCCACGTGCAGGTGTATGAATTTCAATAAATTTCTATGAAACATCTTTATGCATCTTCAGGCTTACCAGATCTACAAATCCCTTTAATAAACAGGATCTAATTACATTGTATATCCCTCATAAATGGCTCTGAAAGTGAGGATAAGGAGAACAGGAGAACTGAGCAGAAAACACAAGTGTGAAACGGAGTGGCACATTGCTGCAATTTACATTCCCCTGCTTGTTACGCGTGATAATATTTCACCATTTCATCTCTCTCAATAACCCCAAAGCTTTTCACTTGAGTACGATTGCATGTTGTTCAAAATGTGAGACAGACTTAAAGACAAACTTTGAATAAAACTTGGTATCATGTCATTTTGATTTGTTCATGCACATGTAGTCATTATTAGTACTGTGTTTATTATGATCTTTATCATCACTATCTTTGTGTTTGTTATTATCATTCATACCGTAATCATCAACACATCAGCATAACTGCCACATCATGATTATCACAAACTCTATCATCATCATCATCATCATCGTTGTTGTCATTGTCGTCATCGTCGTCATCATCATCATCACCATCACCATCACCATCATCATCACCATTTTCAGGAAATTGATTCTTCATCATAATCATCATCACCAAGACACCAACTAATAATTATTGCCATTTACATGTACATCATTTTAATTTTTCTGTTTATCATAGACTTGTGCAAGTCGATTAGTTTAAAACAATGCGAGAGCTTTTATTACTTTTGGTATTCTTCCTCTCCTCCTCCTTCTTCTTCACCTTCACCTTCTTCTTCTTCTTAGTATTATTACTATTGTCATCTTCATCATTATCATTATCATGATTATTATTGTAAATATCATAAATATGATACAGTAATTGTGTTAATTTTATTGTCATAATTGCCCCCACCACCATGACAAGAAGTAGAAATTGAACTTGTCCTGTTACCCTTTGTGTTTGCAATATCGACTGATGACGAACGAACCACAAACTAGGCAACTGAAAGGTTGTTCAAACACAGTGATTGAAAAACTGAAGTTGATAGTGTTTTTTATGATTGATTAAAGTCCTAACTTTTCACACACTTCAGGGACAAAAACTGTTTAAACAACTATATATTAGAGTTTAGATATTGTTTTATCAAGAGTCACAAAAGTTTATTGTGACAAAACGCATGTAATTTCAGTCATAATATATTTGTAGTTAAGATTAACTACGACAATGATGAATTCTTTTTGTTTGAAAATTTTGAAACACAAAAACAACAACAACAGCAATAAAAACAAACAAACTTTGAAATTTTGAAAATTTTGAAACACAAAAACAACAACAATAGCAATAAAAACAAACAAATCGGAACTGTTACGAAAATGATTATGATTTAAAAAGAAATTGCCTGGCTGAAATGATGAATTTTCTGTGAATAAATAAGACTATTATTAATTATAGAGCTGCCAACCATTACGTTTTTTCTGCAATTGTACTGTTTTTTCCTCCAAATTATGGTAGTACGTTTTTTAAAATAATTTATATATATATATATATATATATATTTTTTTTTTTTTACATACTGCGCGTCAAACAGCTGCCCTAAAATATTGATTTTATCACAAATTCAATAGAAAACTAAGGTTAAAACATACTTCAAAATATACTTGAAGAGAAAATTATTAGAATAAAACGCAGATAATACCTACCTGTAAATAAACTATAGGTCCTAATATGGAGAAAAAAAACAGCATGAGGAATGGACATTTATGCGTTGGAAGTGTGTCGCGCTTGGTTGTAAGTTTTATTTTATTGAATTCCTTTTTGTTGCTGGAAATTCCTGTTTTTTGTTGCCTTCATGGGTCCTTTTTTTAGTCGCACAAGGTTGGCAGCTCTGTAATTATGTTAGAGATGTAAAAGTGAACCTGTTTTGTTTGATTTCAGTGATGACCGGAAGGAGAGAAAAGGATGGCTGGCGAGGTGTCCGTGGAAAGACATGTTCTGCAGACCATTGAGAGGCTATCTTGTATTCAGAAGGTAAGTCAAGCAGGGACCTCTCTCTGAAATCCAAAGTCCTAAGCCCCAAGTCCTTCTTAGTCCAGTTGGTTCTTAGTCCTAAGGTGCGTTCAAACAACATTTTTCACCTTAGAATCACGGTTTTCAAAGACGTTTAGTTTAAAACATGGTTGCGTTCAAGCGATTTTTCATCGGTCATAAAAATAAACGTGTTTAAAAATACATAACATGAAACGCTGAAAAAGATGCGTTTTGTATCATGATTCTGCAGAATCACGGTCGCTAAAATTTGTTTGAACGAACATGGGTCTCAATCATGATTCTATGACGTCATTATCGTGGCTTGCTTCCGGTTTGACCGACATTCGACTGTAAACTCAGACAGAAAGCATGCAGCGAAGTTGACCTACACTTCCTGGGTCAAACTGCGATGAGCAGTGGGTGGGCTTGAAATGAGCAAGAATCAGCCTTGATGAAAATTTGCTTGAACGCTCTCCCGCAGTAACAGTGTTTTTTAACGGCGTTTGATATGTGATTCATGTTTGTGATTCTAGCTATAAAAAAAATTGCTTGAACACACCCTTATTTGTCTCACATCCCATAGGCTGTGGAATATTTGAGGATTGGGGTTTTCTTCAGAACAATGGAAATCAATTAATTGCAGTTGCTGGTTACATGTCAAATTTTTAAAAATAATTATATCTAAATATTTGTATTTTGCCTGCTATTACAATACCAGTAATCCTTTGATAATTTCTTATTAACTGAACTTTCTATAGCCGTAACTACCAAAGTGATGACCCACATGATATCAAAATAATTAATCACTTACCAGTATCTTTTATATTACCCGGTATTTAACCTCATTATATCCAGTTACCATATAATTTTATCAATATTTCAATTATATTTTGTCAATTTTTTAATCTCTTCAAGTTAATGATTTCTGAGTCATGCCTCAAAATGTTTATTTTGCTCCGCATGTTTGAAATATACATTTTTACCTAATATATGAATCTATATCTATCGCTTTTATTTTTCTGCACATTGTTAATGTATTTTGTATGTTACCCTGCCTGCGGAACATATACATGTAATTTTATTTGTAAACCTTGGGCCTTGGTTACTTAAATTCATTCTCCTTTATTTGAATCTCATTACAATAAAGATGATTAATACAGAATATGACTAAGAAGTAATGATGTATTGACACACGCACTTGCAAAGAACAGGACTGGTACGTTTTTATGCTATCCTTTATTTTCTTCATATTCTTTAACCGTTTACCTATAGAATGTCAGGTAAAGATATTTTTAGGTTGATTTGATACATTTTACCTTTCTTCATGTGATCGGAACACTTTAAAGCTGCGGAATAATTTGCCCATAAATATAAGAGAAGAAAAAACAAGATCATCATTTCATAAAAATCTCAAAATTAAACTCTTAAGCAGAGATGAATCATAAGAATCAAATAATATGATATTAAGGCAAAATAAATGTTCCTGCTTAATTGTTGATTGTGAATACATACTTTAATATGACTGTGCATACAGTTTTAGAAACTCAGAGACCCAATCCAGACTAGCACTCGTGCTATTTTTTGGTTCTCCCTTTAACAACATTTTAAGTTTTTAGGTTTAAAATATCCTTTATTTGAATCACTTATACACTATTGGAACTCTGTGAATTTCAATTCCAGCCACACTTTTATATATCTTTAAGGAATCCAACAAAAATCTCTACGTATTATTAAGTTATGGCTAATTCACAGGTTTGATATGACATGATATATGATTAATTAATTTGTACATATGGTGCAACTATGGATATTTTCTTTTTCTTTGTAACTCATGTATTGATATGTATACGACATCAACTATTTAATTGTTGTTATTTTGTTACCCAATTTAATACATTTGTAACATTGTGATTCAAATAACCTAAAGCATGTAGGTTTGTATGAATACTAGGCACTGGGCCTAGTTTAGTTTGGAACCACCTTGGAAGCTTCTTGGGACATTGTGTAATTTGTAGGTTTATTTGCATTTTTGTTTTGTTTTGTTTAATATGTAATTGTTTATCAGTTTGTTTGTTATAATTCTTAGAGATTTTGGTGATAAACGCTTTATAATATAAGCACAGTTTTTATTATTATCATTATTATTTCAAACCTTTATAAAAATTAATCTGAATTTGAAAGATTCTTTTCTTTCTCATTTTGTTTTCTAGCAACTGTCAAATCAGAGCAGTTTTCAGACAGCAGCCAGGGAGTTGCTAGAGTGGTGTACAGATATAAGGGCATTCCAGCGACAGTTTGAGGCTGCGCTTATCAACTGCCTCACTGTAAGTACTTCAAATATTTTGAAAATAAAAAAAATCTTCTTCCTTCTACTTGCTGCTTTCCTTTTACAGTCAAACCTGTCTATAGCAACCACCCAAGGGAAACACAAAAAGTGGTCTTTGTAGACAGGTTCCTTTAGTACATGTTTCAATGAGAAACCATTTTCAAGGGAAACAAAAATGTGCTTGTTGTAGACAGGTGGTCTTTGTAGACAGGTGGTCACTAAAGCAGGTTTCACTGTTTATCTTTATTCTTCTACATAGTTCATTTTTTCCTTTAAAAAAAAATGTCATCATTTTCTTCCTTATTTCTTTTCTGTTTGAATTTTATAAAGCTTCCCTTTGCTGCGAAGATATCTATGCTTTGATTTGTATTTCTTCATTTTGTTTTTTGTTTTTTTCTTCTCCATTTTTGTAATTTCCTGTTCACTCGCTTTCTTACATTTTATTTTATTTCTCTTATATTATTCCTGATCTAATACAGGTAATTTAATAAGTTTGAGTTGCTTTTATGTGTAAAGGGGATTAAAGTTTTGTACAAATTTTGGCTGAGTGTAAGTAGAAAAATCAGAGAAATCATTTTCTCAAAATGTCAAAGGTTAAACCTTTCTGAGCCACCATGTTTAGGGGCAATCATCATGAGCTAACTTAATACAAGGGTGAAATGTTGTGATGTGTAATTGATCAATTAAGCATTTATCTTCCAGGGATGCAAATTGTATGACAGGATAATTGTTTTGTGTCTGGAATGAAAATGAAGACATATATATGTATTGTTCAACACTTGAATTACTGGGTAGGCTTTGCTACACTTTGCGTCACGACAGGGAAGCGATTACAAATTTTCTGCAGAATTTTTGTTATTGATAAAGCCTGTCATTTACCAGACCTATTAAAAAAAAGCTGACACTACCTTTCAAAGTGACTCGGTAACATTGTTAAAGGTTGATGAAAAAACTGCCTAATTTTTGTATGAGATGTTACTTATTATATTCCTTCTACTGTATTAACCCTCTAATATCCAAAAAATCCTGAAAAAAGTCTCAAACCACAAAGATATTTATGGTTTTCTTCGAAGATGTCATTGTGCGACACTGTGCGACACCCTCTATTCTTTAACCAATTAAATGTCTGGAATGGTATATAGAGCCAATTCATTGCTTTGTGATGATTTACATTCACCTAAAATGTAATTAAATTGTAATAATATGGTTGGGAGAATTAAGAAATCGATTAGATCAGTTTTCCCAGTTTGTATCATTAATAATGGTCTGTTTTCACTCAGACTTTCAGATTATCTTAAATTGTACATCTAGCATTGAAGTCACTGCCTTATTACCATTTTCTCTCATCTGAACAATATTACCAGGGGGTGTTTCACAAAGATCCGAAGTTGAACTTATCTCTAAGTTGGACTTTACAATTATGGAAATCTGTTAGCATCTATGAAAATATTTTGTAATGGTCTTTTTAAAAGGCATAAAATGTTGTTTCAAATCATTCGTATTTTCTATTATGAAAGAGATTTCATGTTCTTGATGTTAAATTTATAAAAAGTCTAAAATACTTGAATTTTCGCTTTTGAATATATTTTATTTTAAGGCTACAAATGGCTCTCCATTATTTTAAAGTCCAACTTAGAGTTAAATTTGACTTTGGATCTTTGGCGAAAGACCCCCCAAGTCCCTTTAAAAGTTAGATTTTGCTGATCTCTGGTGAATATTTCATTGTAGATTGTGAGCAAAGTAGCCCAGCAGGGAGGTTACGATCTAGACTTGGGGTACAGGCTTCTTGCTGTATGTGCAGCTCACAGGGATAAACTCACCCAGAAAGCTTCAGGTAAGTGACTGGCCAGAAAGACTAACAATAATGTTTGATGTATGATATTTGTGAGCATTAGTTTTCATGAATTATTCAGGCGATGTAATTTCAGTCATTGCATGTAAATCAGGTTTTTCTATCATTTTATAAAGTGAAGGTGAAAAATACATCTTCAATTTGGCAACATGCTTCTGATCTATTTTTCCCAGCTTCATTGGAGGATGGTAATTGAGATAGTTAGAAGAATTTTTCTTCTCTCTATTTATCCTCTTTCGAGAGACTTTATTTGTCATATCATAAAATAACAGCTATTTACAACAGTGTTTATATACAGAATTCATGTAATTGTAACATATCATATATAGTACAAAGCATGAAAGTAATGTGACATAATCACTAAGTTGGAAGAATAGAAAAGCTAAAAACAATCAATCATTCAAACAAACAATCATTCAAACAAACAAACAAACCAACCTGACTCAATATTTCCATTTTGAGGAGGTATTGCTGATTCATTCATGTCTTCAGGAAAGCATTTTCTTGATCAGTATATCCCTATCCCAATGGACTAAACCTACGTCATAACAAAAGTATTAATGAATCTGTTGTTGAAACTCTTGTTTAGCCTTGATCTGATTGATGCTTCTAAACCGGGGCATTTACATTTTTGTAAACATGACGTAAGTGTGATATACTTCACAGCTCTGTATCTTGTAACAGAGAGCTAAGTGAAAACATATTTGTTTGTTTTGTTTTATTTCCAATTTTTCATATCGATACAAAGAAACATACAAATAAATATAATGAATAACATGTAAGTTTGACAAAATTTGTTTCTAGTTAAAATAAAAGTTTCATACAAAAGGAAAAAGTAGGAGACCACATGTCGTAAGCGTAAATGCTTGAAGATGACCGTGGCCTCTGCCGAGTTAACAAAATAAAAGCACAACCCATGCAACTGCATTGTATTCAATGTTAAATAAGATATAAGTGAAGTGATTAAAAGTGAGCATGGCTGAATTAATTTTGAGTGAAAATAACAAAACATATTTAGTGAAATATTTCGTGTTGAGAAGTGCATTTGTGCAAGGTGCAAAAATTTAGCTTGGTGGAACAAAAAGAGACTAATACTGCGATATTAATAATATATAAATAATAATATTAATCAATTAATTAATAATATTAAGTGTATGCATTAAGGTATGCATTAAATGTATTAAATGTATGCAGGGTCCATATAGAATCTTTGTGTGCATAGTTTCCTTTCATTTACACTTACAATTATGTGGCTGCTTTTTTTTGGGGGGGGGGGGGGGTGGGTCACGGGCCATATTTCAATGAGCATTCAAGAGTAAAAAGGCAGTGAAAAGCTTTAACAAAATAATATCCAAACAATGAACGGAATGGACAAGCTTATCTCCCCTGTATTTATCTTATGTGGGTTGCTGCCCTCTGGTGTGTAATGCATTATAGTCTTCATGTTTGTTCCCTGTTGTTGGTGTGATGTTTTTGGGGTATCATCATTATCGCTTCTCCTGTTTTGATGAATATGATGTTTGTACGTGTGTTTACTAATGATCGAACTCATGTTAAGTGAGTCCCATTCCCACATAGCAGTAACTGTGAACCAAGTATGATTATTAATAAATCAGTAAGCTACAGCAGACCAACAGCCTTTGAGACCGACATCTTGTTTGCATGAATTAGAATAGTAGTCATGAGATTGATAATGTTAGTTTGGTTGGCAATTGGTCTACTGGGATATACACACAATCTGCGTCTGGCAGTTAAAGATAAAGTTGAGTTATGGTCATGCGATTGCACTGTGAAAGAAATGGTGTGGAGTCGTGAAGAAAAAGTTGATCATGTAGCAACTAAGTATTGGTATGTACTGCAAGGTTCTGGAGTCATTAAAATGATAAGAAATATGGCCAAGTCTTGGTAAAATAACAAGCACTGTACACAGAAAGATGTACATGGGACTACACAAACATGTGGCATAATGACTGGCCTCTTTTTTAAGCTGTTACTTGTCATATTTAGAACTTAGAAAGGTGCTGGTTGGACCAGCACCTTAACAGGAATGAACACATGAAGCATACTTCCAGCAAAATTGCTTCAAGGTTGGCACTGTTGAGACGTGTCAGAAAATATCTAACGATAGACAGTGCCAAGTTATTCGCAAATGCACTGGTATTACCATATTTTGATTATTGCTGCACCTCATGGTCAAATTGTAATCAAGGTCTTCGGGATACACTGATTAAGTTGCATAAACAGATGGCTAGGATTGTTCTCCAAATGAATTTACTTACACCAAGTTCAGAAATGTTCTCAAAACTCAAGTGGATGAACATGGAAAAACATTGGCAATTCCAGAAATGTAAACTTATGTTCGATATTGTAAACGGTATTTCCCCCTCATATCTTCAAGATATGTTTGCTCAGTCTGCAGCAACACATCGTTATAGCACTAGAATCGCTGATACTCGTGGATTAGTCATCCCCAAAGTTAAAACTGAAAATTGTAGAAGGGCATTTTCCTTTGAGGGTGCAATGACATGGAACAACCTCCCTAGTGAGTTACGAAATGCACAAACTAAGCAGTCATTTTGCACCAGTTATTTTAGAAACATGTAAATATAACCCAAGTACTCGCAAATAAGTAGCCACTATCACAAACTTCAATATTTAGTAAATTACCAATTGCAGATCACTGTATTTCTCATAAATATCCTACAAATTACAAACAATTATGTTTAGACACACTGTCACCTCAATATAATATTTTTTCTTCTTCAAAATTTGTTTATGTATGATTTACTTGATGACTTGATTTTATTTGACTTGATTTTTTTTTTTTGTTGACTTGATTTTTTTGTTTGTGGATTTTTGTTTGTTTACTTGCTGAGTTTAAATTTACATTTGAGATTTAATCTGTAATTCTTTCTGGTATGTTTACTATACTCACCATGTGATGATGTTTTCATGTATATGTATGTCTTTATATGTATTTTATGTTATGCAGGGCCCCCAAGAATAACAGTATTTTAACTACTGATGGGGCTACCCTGTTGAAATAAAACGAAATAAATAAATAAATAAATAAATAAATTTGAAGAGCTACGCTTTTCAGGGAACATTTTGTCTCTGATGTTCTTCCACACTTGCATAATATCAATGATAACGCTCACAAATTATTTTTTACCTTTTCCCAGAACTGAACGTTCTCTTTAAGTTGTGTACCCCCATGAATGTTACTTTCCACCAAGTCTGGTGTCAGCAAATTATGACCGCTTGCTCATGGAAACCAACTACCATGTCCCTTTAAGCTAATGCGCGTCCAATGTTTTAGAGGGGAATTTTATTGTTGATAGAACACGTGCCCTCTCTCTGCAAAAAAAAGCACTCTTGTGGTTTTCAAATTTTAAATGTCTGCTTCCCCCCCCCCCCCCGTTACGACAACACTGGATACATCATTAAAGTTGTATAGTAATAGTAATTGGTATTTAAAAGGTACCGGTATATTCTTTTAGTAATAATAATTAGATTTCCCAGTCATAGTCCTTGATATTGTAGATATTTCTTTTCCTTGAATGTTGTCACTTATCATCAGCTCTTACCTTGGGTTCTATGCAGTAATTAGAATTCAAATTGGAAAAAGGATAAATATAAACTTATTGTGTGAATGAACTGTATGTGAACACATGTTTGATATACCCGGTATGCAGCAGAATAAGCAAAACACATGTCTACAGCTTCACACCAGAGATGCAGTTGTTTTTTTCTTTAAAGGGATCGTTTAACAATGTTAAATATGAGACACACTGCCCTACTTGTTATCAGTGTCTGTGATATGGTGTTATATTGAAGCCATACAAAAATTGCGCTCCAAATGATCATGAAGTGCCTTAAGTAAAAACCTTTGAGTGACCGGTTTTACCATACTCATTTTCCCCAATAGACTGTAGTGTTTTGAAAACCGTTTGGCAAACGCAAAATTTGATTTCGATTTTCAATCATAAATATCTTGATAATCAGATAGGCGATCGGCTTGTAAAAGTCATGGGGTTAATGACTGACCTAAAGGTTTATAATTATCATTGCAGCATGAGCTAAATCAAGGATTAAAAAAATGGATCTAAGACAAAGTTACCGGATCCCTTTAATGATTTGATACCTTAAAATATGTGTTTTACCAACATTTGTCAAGTTTACGTATTAATAATATATTTGGTGTCTTTGAAACTCCAATCTTGACTGCGGGTTTTCCTATATTTTATAAATCATTAACAAACAAAAAATTCCAGCCATTGAAATGCTATCACACGTAATTGTTGTCATGGATAGTTGTTTACAAGCAGAGCTAGAAACATTCATACATTGAATTCTAAAAGCAAATTGGTCTATCAAATACGGATGGAGATGTTGTTCTATCATTTTCTGTGACTTGGGGAAAATACAGCTCTTGGTATTTAGGAGAAGATTATGACATTTTAAATTCAGGATTTTCATAACAAAGATCAATAAATTTGATCTAACCTTTGGTTCAATAGTAGAAAGAAATAAGTTTTATTGTTTCTAATGTGAATTCGAAATTCTTGATTGTTTTTAGTGAAATTTTTTTTTTTGAAAAGAGAAGGCGGAATTGTGTGGGAAAAAATTTATATGCAAATTTAAAGAGTTTATGATATCCTCCAACACAAGTATTGATTTATCTTTCTGCTAACTATGCTAAAGAATAATATCATCCAGAGAAGCAATGTGATTATCACAATTAGGTTATGCCAAATTGATAATAATAATAATAATAATAACTAGATCTTATATAGCGCTTTTCAGGACAGGAGGCCCTCTCAAAGTGCTTTACAGATATATATACTATTACCTCGGTCATCGGATTCAGGCTTACCCGCACACAATGTATGCACATTCTCCACTCCCTGGGGAGCATTCCAGCCAGGCGTCATTTTACAAGCGCACACTTGCTAATCTAATCACATTAGCTTTCGCATCCTACCGGGTACCCATTTAACACCTGGGTGGAGAGTGGCAAATGTAGATCAATGTCTTGCCAACGGACATTAGAGCCGCGGTGGGACTTGAACCGCGGACCTTGTGATTCAAAGCCCGGTGGCATATCCACTCGTCCACAACACCTGTTGTGAAAGATAAGTTATTTATATCGCAGTACATGTAGTAATATATTACATCAGATACCCCCATGCATCTACTTATAAATACACACCTCTCGCTGTGGGACGAGCTAGGGCCTCTAGAATCATACACAGTTGCATCCCCATTATGCAAACTGTGGCATTGTCTGACATTTTGACTCTTATTTATGCTAATGATAAGGAGGAGTGCTAAAATAAAACAGATGAAGGTTCAAGAAAGTAATTGAATGAGAAAGGGAGAGAGTAAAAAAAAAAAAAAAGAAAGGGAAGAAGAGGGAGAGAGAGAGAGAGGTAGGATATAGAGAACTGCAAGATTGGATGGGAAAAGGTGAAGAAAGATTTAAGTAAATTGCAAATTCGTTGCAAATAACATTTTGACTAAATGCATAGCAACAGTGATGAGTGCAAGAAAAAATAGAACACATTTTTAGACAGACAGGTAGAGAGAGAGAGAGAGAGAGAGAGAGAGGGAGAGAGACAGACAGACAGAGAAAGGGACAGAGGGACAAAGAGAGAGAAAGAGAGAGAGAGAGAGAGAGAGAGAGAGAGAGAGAGAGAGAGATTGACTTAGAGCAGAGATGGGAATAGTGTGATGAAGAATAATGCAGAAGCTATTTGCACCATTTATTGAAAATAATGACTCAATGCCTGACAAGTAGGAGAACTAAGCACAATAAAGAGAGATGGAGATGAGAGAGAGAGAGAGAGATAGAGAGAGAGAGAGAGAGAGAGAGAGAGAGAAAGAGGGAGAGAGGCAGATTTAGAGGAGGCGGGGGAAAAGAGAAAGAAAACAGAATTTTATTTCTAAAAGGTCAAATGATGATGCGTTCATTGGAGGAACGAAGCATCTCCACTAATTACTTGCAACCCTCCAGCCAAAATAGCTGCCAGTGATCACCAGTCGTCATTATTTGCCTTCCGCGCAAACGGGAAAAAGATGCTCACCATTACCACGGCGATCATCCACAGGCACTTACCGCGTGCGACCCCAAGAAGCTAGCGATTGCCTGATTCGCTAATCCCTCCACGATTGGCTGCGCACTGCAAGGATTTCGTAATTAAATTTCATACATGAAGGAGAAAGCGGGACAGAGCCTACGCGGGGACTCTTTAGCTCGTGTAAAAAGCATGACCCCGCTTTCTGTGCCTCACATCGTTGTTTTTTTACGAGGAGGGGATGCGGGGGCAAGTCAACTGCTTGCTGGAGCGAGATTCAAATTGTATTTCACTAATGACTAGATTAAAGTCTGTGAGCTCAATTGTAATTAATTGATCTTGTTGGGGTAACAATGTATTTGTGGCTGATGCGTACCATTTAGCGATCATTACTTTGTTGAAAATGAACATAAACAGTCTGCTCAAGGCCTCTACATTGGATCGATGTCGAGGGGGGTACGATATAAATGAGCAATCATATGTGCTTGCATGATGGATAGTGTTATATAAATATGACAACTTCAACCTTGACTGTATATAAGGTTATGTCTAGAGACATAAAACTTATTGCATGTGATGAACAATACTGAAATGTAAATGCTATTATGCTATTATGTCATTGCACTGTGTATAATAATATGAAATAAATAGATAACATAATTGAAAGAACCTTATTCTAAAAAAAGTAATACATTTATTTGATTGTTTTTGATGGGGTGATCATTCAGTCAGTAAATTAAGGCCACAATACAATTACTTAAGTGCAGTGAGTGTAGAAAAGCTAACAATAGAGGGGTAAAGAATGAAGGTTAACTCTGCATAAATGAATGAATCATAATAGAAGATGATGATGCCATGGGAACGTGATGAAACCTAATCTACCTGCAACAGACCTGTAAACTAATGTGTTTCAATTCTATGCAGTTTTCTCTCCGTAACTCCTAGTTATATTAACTGCTATGCATAGTGGTATCTTTATGCATGAGTCCACTCTGCAAACACTAGTTGTTGCTATGTCAGGCAAGCACTTGAGTCATTAAGTTCATGGCATAGCTACAATAAGGGTGCAATTCAATGTGCTCTAGAGTTAAAAATGAAGTTGGTGGAAAAGTTGCATTGACTCTTGAGTTGATAGCAGTCAGGAAGGCGGGGGGGGGGGGGGGGGGGGGGGGGTACATGGTGCTGTTATAGGAGTATGTAGAAGCAATCAAGACAGTGAACATATCCAAACAGTAGGTAAATTCTTAAAGCCGCACTGTACTACTTGTAGCTACTTGCTCCCTCTATATAGAAAACTTCCCCAATCGGTGCATGTTGGTCCCTCATGATCCTCTATTTCTTATATTAATTGAGAGCTGAGTTGATAGCCACCTGTTAGTGACCTTGCTGGGTGGTCTAATCCCTTCTTGCCAAACTACTACAGACGGCCTTTAAAATGCAACCTGTGTACATGCATTTCTAACCTACTCAATAACTTACCCTCATATTTTATTTTGTTGTTTATGTTCATCATGGGCATCATTAATTAGTGACGTCTTGATACAACTAGTGCTCCGTTAAAGTCACTGCCTTAATAAGACAATAAATTACATTCATATTGTGGCTCTCTGTCATTAAAAAATCTATTTTTAGAAGTTTGAAGATTCTTGCTGTTATTGTATGTAGTCATTTATTAGTGATTATATAAGAAATATTAATTGGTCTATTTAGAGGCAGAAGGCCATCAGCTCGTATACTGTAACACAAATGGCAATTATGAAATAGATAGGTAAGTTAAGTTTACTTGTATCTAAATATTTGGTCACAAAAATACAATTCCATCTATCCTGTTGTATTTCTATCTATCTAACCTGTCTCTTGTTCTCACTGTATTTTGATTAATGTATTTTTTTTTATTTAGTCTTTTTCATGTTTGTGAATAATCTATAGTAGATGTGAAAATATAAAGGGTATCCCTCCCTCCATGTCTCCCTCTCTTTTTTTCTCTCGTCTTTCTCTTTGTCTTTCTTTCTGACTATTTTTTAGGGTAGTCTCTGTTTGTCTTTTCTACTTCTAGCCATATTTATTCTTCCATTTTCTACCTGTAATCTCTCATGTTATTTATCATGTCTTTAAATTTTTGTCTATCTCACCCTGTCTCTCTAGCTATGTGCCTGTCTCTCTTTCTGTATGAGTGTGTGTTTGTGTTTGTGTATGTGTATATGTCTTTCTCATTTTTTCATCCCTCTGTTCTCTCTTTCCCTCATCCCTGCTATCTATGTCAAACTTTTTTTCGGTCTGTTTATCTGTCTTTCTTCTTATATTTTGAAATAAAGTTTGTCATTATTATAATCTTTAAAGAGTTATTAGTATTTTAACTATATTAGGGGAGATATTAGACTCTTACTCAAGAATTTTATTAGAAATAACTGTTATTATTATTGCACTTTCTTGTTGTGGTAGTTACTATTGGCTGTAAATAATTATTGACCATTTATTGTAGTAACTTCTTTACTTTTCATGCTCTTCATTGTACCTTTAATTGTTGATAGGCTCTTTTCAGAACAAGGATCCCCTCTCTCCCTTCCTCTTCCTCTCTCCCTCTCTCCCTCTCTCCCCCTCTCTCTCTCCCCATCTCTCTCTCCCTCCCTCTCTCGCTCTCTTCCTTTTACTCACCCTCTCCCCTCTCTCTCTCTCTTGGTGTAACATGTTTCATACTGCATCATCCCAGTGTAATTGAATCCCCTTGATTAAGGTACATTGCCTCAACGCATTAAAAATATATCATTCATTGATCATTATGTAAAAGTCATTTTTCTTCCAAGTCATGTTATCTTCACCCTTTCTTTGGGTCCTGATCAGCGTGGTAATTTGAAATTGGCTGTGACGTGCACTGGCAAGAGACCGAGATAGATCTGACACGATTATTTGCAGAGCTATCAAGTTAATGATTAACATACGAATACGGGCAGGGGTGGATGATTGCGTTGTTGCCGCGGTAGAGGAATGTACACAGCTCGGTGGTCGCAAGACGTTTGCACAAAGACAGTGGCGTAGCCAGGATGGTTGGATGAAGGATGGGGGAGGGCTAGGGGCCTTCTGGAGAGGGGAAAGAGGGGTGGAGGCGGATGAAGTAGTAAGGGGTAGGGCATAAGAACAGAGGATATTAAAGGCATCGTTTAACAATATTAAAGGATGGGGAGGGCAAGGGGCCTTCCATAGAGGGGGAAAAAAGGGTGGGAGGTGGGGGGGGGGGGGAGGCTGATGAAGTAGTGAGGGGTGGGGTATAGGAATAGGGGATATTAAAGGGACCATACAATGGGCTGAAGTGTAAGGATAGTTCCCTTTTTAATGTTGGTTTTCATACCATGGTATGATTACTAACTAAAATCAAGAGAATAGACAACCTGATATGAAGAATCACATGACTGTTGCATTGTGGGAGTACTTCTGGGTTGGAATTCAATGTTGAATACATTGAAGGCAGAATAAATGTAAAACAAAGTATAACTTGTGTATGCATAATAAAGGTCGACTTGTCAGGGGTGAAACTAGGAATGATTAGAGTGCTGGGAGAATGAATGTTTCAGTGTTACAAACAGTATGGGGAATAAGGGGTTGGGTGGAAGGGGGGCGGGTGCCCTGTACCCCCTCAATCATGTAAATGGGGGGGGGGGGGCAAGGGATAGTCTGGTAAATGTCAGCACTCTACTATCACTCCAGCGCTGCAACTCTTATTTTCCTCTTTTCAAGCTTGCGCGAGGTGAATTTGAAACGCATCAGAGGCACACGTTACCTCATAAACCGTAGCCCGGGGCTAATTTAGAGTGATCTCAGGGCTGTTTTTGCGATCTTTTTCCGCCGGTTGATTGATGGGCTTTTGGATAGGGAGAAAAAGGTTGCACAAACGGAGGGAAAACGTCTGGAAAGCATTTACCCTGCCCTGTGTGTACTTGAGAAGACTCAAATTAATTGAAGACATGGATTTTTATCGGACTTACCTGGAAATTGAACTGTAAGAACAAAATTGGAAGTTAAAAGCTTTTTTGTACCTCCTTACTATGAAAGCTTTCGCTAGTCAGTGGGAAGGGCAATTTTAGGAAAATCATGTTTGCATATTATACGTGAGGGAAAAAAGGGAGAAAGCACAAAATCCAGTGAATGAGAAAATGTGAAAACAAGAGAATGAGGAGGCCAAATGAAAAGGGAAGCAAAGAGAATCTTTAGAATAAAAGTATAAGGAAGGGAAGTAGAAAAAGGATGGTTTGCATAAATAGAATCATAAAAATGAATGAAAGATAATTTTTTTATTTGAGGTTTGGAAAAAGAAGAGATTTCTAAAAAGAAGATAAATTTCAACACAACCTACCCCTAAACAGAATATCTGTATAAAAAAGTAGAGTTATAGAGGGACAGTGCTCTTTGTACAATAGTACAATATACCTTACAATATTTAAATTGGTTCTACCATGGTTCTTTGCAGGTAATTGTCGAGGGTTGCATATGTATACACATAATTATACCAATGCAGAGCTTGATACCTCCTATTTTATATGCATACACACACAAATAATTTCTTCCTCCTATTTGTAGTTTTAAGCTGACAAGTCGTGACTTTACAAATCCTGTGGCATAAGTAATCTGTATGGAAGATCCAGAGTAGATATGAATACATCACACATTTGCACAATGGTATGAAACATCAAAAGACCTTGATTTTCAGGAACCAATTATGCAGACTGACTGCATTGCTATTCTAAATGTAAATATAAATTGCCTGTTTAAATGCAAGGGGGAGGATAGACTTGTATTTTTTCTAAGTTTCCATTAACAAATATTAATCAATGGTTCCATCGTTTCTTACTTGTTATCAGAGCGGTAATGGGAATTTAGAATTTTTTATCATAGCATAGATCCATACATGGAATAGAATATCTGTAATCAGGGGCAGAGTATGAGACATAGAAATAAATAGATGGATGATAGACAGAAAAAAAGATACAAAGATAGAAAGAAAGATAGGTAGATAGATAGGTAGAGGGAAAGAGAGAGAGAGAGAGAGAGAGAGAGAGAGAGAGAGGGGGAGGGAGTGTTTGAATTATAAAGAGAAATGGAAGACCAAACAAATGCCACTAAAAAAGACAGGCCAAGAAAATTTTATTGAAAAATGATAAAGTGAAAGTGAGAGAGAGAGAGAGAGAGAAAGAAAAAGAAAAAGGAGATAGAAAGAGAGAGAGAGAGAGGGAGAGAGAGAGGGAAAGAAAAAGAAAGAAAGAAATGTGTGTAAGAGATACACATACAGGAGATAAGACAGGAGTGCATTATTTGATATGTGGAGAGAAGGAGAGAGAGAGAGAGAAAGAGAGAGAAAGAGAGAGAAAGAGAGAGAGAGAGAGAGGGAGAGAGAGGGAGAGAGAGATGCAGGATGTACAGAGAAGCAGACAAGGATAAGAAGAAGGTCTGAAACATTTTGTAATCTCTTTCACAAAGTATTTTTGCACGCATCGTTTGCGGCCTTGACGTCATAGCTCTGTTACCTACCAACGATTTTCTTTCTGGGCTGACATTGAAAATCTACCATATTTTTTTCCCCTTCCTCTCTTTCTTCCTCTCCCCTTCCTCTCTTTCCTCCTCCCCCGGTCCTTACAAGCATGAGTGGATTATTGCCAGGCGGAGGAATAGCTCAATAATTCAGTGGATTTTCAGCCCAAGAAGTGGGAAATCATTTCATAAGGAGTGTAGGCACATTGAACCTCTGTGATGTAAAGTGGGTATGAAAACAAGTGTAATCTACAGTCTTTACATCTACGCATGGATGGAATACATGAATAAATTATTATCTAACCAGGAGACATTGCTTTTTTCCTTCCATGTAATAAAGAATGTTTATTTGTTCCTTTTTTCAACATGTTAAACCCTCAATATACTATGTGAAAGACGCTTTTGTTGAATTTTAATTTGTTTGAATAATTGTAATTTCATATTTCTGCTTATTCTCTTTTCAAAACCTATAAAATTAATTCAGTAAAAACAATATTAATAATCGTCATAATTTTACAATCTGTTTGTCTTGACTATCAACGACTTTAACGATGAGCATTACAGTCAGTACAAAGAAAACACTTTGAATTTGTGAATAATTTGCCTTTGGCACTATGTATTGTCATAAATACTCTTGTAATGTTTACTTTATTGAAACAATTTTTTATCTTCAAGTGTTATATTCATGACTTAAGTCAAATCTAAGTTGTTTTTCGTAACTTGTAAGTGAAAGTGCTTTTTACATGAAGACATTTAGTGAACGATACTTAGGTAATTAACGATTAATTGAACAATGTAATTAATTAAAGCGATACTCGATGCAATCAAGTAAGGAGGTCAATTTTATTGTTATGCCTTCTCTGTAATTTTGGAAGTCATTGAAATGGACATTTCTGTGAACAGAATCTGGATTTTTATGGAGGAAAAGTGGGAATGTAATGGATGTAAATGACTGATTAAGAAAACACCATCATGTAGATGAGATTTGTTGTCCTTGAGAAAGCTCCACGGTATGTTGCATTTTGAATGGTAGCCTGGGAGACATGACTGCGTCGTATCCCAGAATACCTAGTGCAGAAGCAATAGATCTGTCTTCATCAGCTCGAGATTGCCAAATAGCCTGCTATTTCTGATTTGGGAAATAGTCCCCAAGTTACAAATCGCGTCTTCATCACCTCGAAACTTAAAACTCGAGCTCGAGATATTTTGCTGTATCCCTGGAATACCTAGCGCAGAAGCAATAGACTTGTTTCCATCAGCTCAAGATTGCCAAATAGCCTGCTATTTCTGATTTGGGAAATAATCCCCAAGTTACAAATCGCGTCTTCATCACCTCGAAACTTAAAACTCGAGCTCGAGATATTTTGCTCGGCGTTCGCGCATAGTGTGAGTCTTCGGGCTGGTGGAGACGCACCGGACAAACAGAGGGATATTTTGCAAACTACCCCAAGATATCTTGGGATGATTATCTCGACCAAATATCCCGCTAGTTGCAACTCCGGGCTGATGAAGACGCAAATTAACTAGATAATTTGCGATTGGGATAGTTAAAATAGCTGGATATTTGGCAATCTCGAGCTGATGAAGACAAGCCTTATGTGGTTGATGCGATATATATTTTCAACACTGCTAATTGAGGCATGAGTTTTGCTAAGTCAGTGGAATTGATGTTTTGTCAAGTAGAAATCCACTCTTACATATATGACTCGTCTTGACTTTAAGATAATGTGAAGTACTGATGAGAAAAAACTTGATGCTTCAGACCAAAAAAAACATAACTCTTGAAAGCGCAGAGAGAGCTCCAGGAAATATTCACTGTGCTTGGGTTCTTTCTTGAACTTCACTTTTGCAATAGCAAATCTAAAAAGTGCTCCCCTTTATTACCCAAAGAGCACATTTGCCCTGTTGAATATTTTTTAGTAAATGGTAGAAAGAAATTTTCTAGATTTTGAATAGAATTGAATTTATTCACCACTTTGATAATCAAATCATGCAAAATCAAACCAGCTCACTTTATGCCATTCAACTTTTGTGATTGGAGATAAGACCACTTTTATTCCAAGAAACTTTTGCAAATTGCTAAACTTCAGTCTTTTGTTGGGTTTGGTTAGTTCACGCGTTGAAACTTTTGTGAATCTGAACCACTCAGAATAATCAAACATTTCATTATGCAGAAGTTTTTGATTCTATTGTAAATCAAAGTACATCTTATGAAAATTGTTATGGGGTCTTAACGAAGTGGGTTTTAAAGCCCATCTGTACTAGTTTACAGGAGGGATTAGACCTCCCTGCAAGGTCACTGACAGGTGGTTATCTCATCAAATCAGCTCTCACTTAACATAAGAAAAAGAGGTTTATGGGGGACCAATGGTCACCGATTGGGCATTGTTTGCTATAAAGAGGGCGCAAGTAGCTATAAGTAGTGCAGTGGGGCTTTAAAGGCTTTGGATGAAAGCCTGCATCTGTTACCATGCCCACATGTTGTATTCCTAATAAGATTCCTTTTTACCTTGTAATGGAGACGGAGAGTCCTCCCAGTGGACCCATCACTCTTCTGTATGTTTCCAGTCCAAACCATGGCTGCACAGCACACGGGGGTCGCGACTCTCCCGCCTTATGAATATTCAATGAATAATCTATGAGCTGTATATAAATAGTCATCAATTTAGGCCGAAATGGCTCGCTGTAAATGATCGCGAGATGAAGAGATTATTGGAGGCGTTCAGGCTAGCTGGTTGAACAGTAGAGAGAGAGAGGTAGGAAGTCGCATCAGAACGTTAACTATAATGCGTGGGAAGTAAGGTATTCCAATGCGTAGGCATTTATTTTTTAAAAGAAACTTAATACTTTTTAGCCTCGACAAGATCTTCTAAATAGGTTTCATAATCAATGAATATGAGGTAAACACCATTAATATCTCACAGAAATAACCTCGACCTAGTTGTTAATAGAATTCCCCCTCTTTAGATTACTTAGCGCCTGCATAAATAGAGACTGTAGTATTACTGATTTATATCTTTTTGTAGTTAAAATTGCCACCTGTTGAATTATTCATCAACGTTTAAAAAACAATTTTCCTACGCAGCAGCCATTTTCTTCTGAAAATGGATAGTTAAAGATATATCTATAGAATGCATTGGAGGGGGTTTGACTTGTACGTCACTGGTACTGCAAATATTTTTTTTAAAAAACACAATCGTTTTCCCCTGTTATATTTTAGTCATATATTACAGAACATGTGATATATTCATCTTATATTATATTTTACTTTAATTTGGAGATTAAAAAGGTATGACCTAAGATATCCTAACCCAAATTTCATGTTTCCAAGAACTGGTAGGCCTATGGCTCTTATGGAATAATATACTGGAAAATTCAGATAAATATTGGATAGTACTTTTATATTGTATGTGTAAAAGTGTGTTGTAGTTAAATTATAAAGGTATTGTTTAATATGAACCTTTTTCTATAATTTTCTTTCGCAAGAAAGACGCAAAAGACAAATAGGTCTAAAAATATCTTTAATAGGCCTGTTTTGTAAAGTTGAAAAACTATGATAGTCCTTGATATAAACCCTTTCCTGTATGTTGAGACAAACAGATGCACAATAATAACCTCACCTAGAGAAAGATGTGGAATGTACCCTTTGCCTTTAATTCATGTTATTTTGCACAACATGTTTTGATCCTTAATTGCAATTGTTACATCATAGCTCCCACTTATTGTCTCATTCTTATTCACCATAGATTCTTACACATTCATGATGTTGGGATAAACAGACAGACAGAGAGATTGACCTTAAAGAAACCCGTTGGGAATTTAAACAAACATCCGCTTTCATTGGCAATCCTCTTAAATGTTTTCTCTTAATTGTTAACATATATCATTTTATTATTATTGTTAAAAAATAAAAATGTTTGATACTTGACATCATTCTAATCAAATGTTGATTATTTTGTCTCATGTAATGAAAGTTTTGGGAGTAAGGTATACATGTGTGCAGAGCCTATAGGGTGTTAACTCATATAATTTAAAAGAGTTAATGGCCTTCTGGCTCCGAATAGACAAATATGTCCATTGATGATGATAGTTGCAGTTTATAGAGCATCTTTTCCACTGGATACATAGTGCTTTGAGATGCCATCAGTGAGTCCTTTTGTGTTAAGAACCATTCTATTGCCTGCTAAGGTGAGAGCCAGAAAGGTGCTAACTCATGTACTTTATCTAGAGATAATTCCCTTCTGGCTCTCAACAGACGTTCTTATTCTAAACCTTGTTAAGGCCAGTCCCATTCAACAGTTAACGATGAAGATGATAATAATAATAATAACATTTAATTTGAGCTATGGATCATCCTTAAGTGCATCGTTTAACAATGTTAAATCTGAGATGCATGGCCCTACGTGTTATCAGTGTCTGTGATATGGTGTAATATTGAAGCACTAAAAAAATTGCGCTTAAAAGTTATCATGAAGTGCTTCAAAAAGGTAAAAATGTATTAGTGACCGGTTTTACCATACCGGTACTCATTTACCCCAATAGACTGTAGTGTTATAAAAACCGTTAGGAAAACGAAAAATGAAATTTTGATTTCGAATCATAAATATCTGATAATTAGACAGGCGATCGGCTTGTAAAAGTCATGGGATTCCTGACTGACCTAAAGGTTTATAATTATGATTGCAGCATGAGCTATATCCAGGATTTCGTTTCAGAATCTGAGAGTGAGAAAAAGTTACTCAATCCCTTTAAAGGTAAAGACCAGTATTGGAAACGCCCCAATTTCAAAAAATGAAATGGAAGCTCTTATTACCAATCATATGAAAGAATATGTTTTGACTAATACATGATGATAACAATTTTGCTGGGAAACCGCCTACTAATTGATATATTTGGTAAATCAGTTTATCTATTGGTATGTGAGAGATAAACGCATGTGTGCGTAGTCCCATATACATCTTGCTTGTAACTTTACGAAGATTGGGCCAAATTTCTTATCATTTTGATGATTCTAGAACCTTGCAGTACACACCAATACTATATGCTAGATGATCAACCTTTTCTGATTGATTCCACAACGTTTCTTTCACAATGCAATCGCATGACCAGAACTGGTCTTTATCTTTAAACGTATGGAAAGAGAAATAAATCAAAGGAAGAGAGGAGGTCTGTAATCATAAAGGAAAGAAAAAAAAGGTAATCAAACAAAATTATTAAACAGTGGAAGGGAGCTCTGTAATTATGTAAGGAGAAATTGATAAACTGAGTAGGTGGAAAGAAGAGGAAGAAAGTGCAAGAGAGAGAGAGAGAGAGAGAGAGGGAGCAATCGATTTACAAGGGAGGTCAGTGATTAGATTATCATGTATACGTCAGACAGAAGCTTGTAAGTTGCCGTGGCAACCAGATTTGCTCTTACCTTTTACTCTTTTTTTCTGTCTCTTTCTCTCTTTTCACTTTATACTTCCTCTCTTTCTCTCTTGTTTATTAATTGGACATGGGGGCAGACAAGCGATTTCCCAAATCTTGTTAGCTGGCGTGTGAGACGATAATGAGGTTGACGATCGAGGAATTCTTACCATTGACTCCATAACAAGCCAGGTGGCATAGGGGTAGCGATACAGCTTCTCTCTCTCTCTCTCTCTCTTTTCCTCTCTCTCTCTCTCTCTCTCTCTCTCTCTCTCTCTCTCTCATCAGTTCTGTCTCACTTTGTGTTAACTTTTCTCTTTCTCTCTTTGTTCTTCATACCCCATTGCCTCTGTACCTCATACCCTCCCCCTCTCCTTCCACTCTTCCCCTTCCCTTCCCTTCCCTTCCCCCTCCTAAATGTTCCCTCATTTCAACTTGTGTCATAATGGCAAATTATGTAAACGACCAAGTTCACAGGACTATGCAAAATTCACATGCCATTTTTTCATTGTTACTGTTGATGTAAATATATGGATTGGTAGTTAAACGAAAGAGAGAATATATACCTTTCAACTCCAAACCACTATTTGTTGCTGTAAGATTTTGCCTATTCTTTGTGCGTGTATATAATGCTTACTTCTTTAAATCTATCCTGGTGTGTGACTTTCATCATTTTAAGTCTTATATAAGGGCTGTCTTTGACTTCCCTTTTTTATAATCATCCTTCTTCTTCTTCTTCGTCTTAGTATAGTCGTACTTGCCCTTGCTCGTGACTTTCATCGTTTGAAGTCTTATAGATGCTAATAAATGCTGGATTTGATTTCATTGTTGGTGTAACCAACCTTGCCCCCTCTGTAATTGATGATTCTCTAACAGATAAACATTCTTAATTATAGAGGGAAAGCGTGAGTGCAATAGTTATCGTAGCGGAGAGAGCAGAGAATATAAAGATGACAATTTAAGAGTAAGCTGATGCAATCCTATGAAACGTGTATTTCACCTTGTTGATAAACAAAAACAAAGCAATTTGTGTGAAGAAGATCGAAAGGCCTTGACCTGTTATAATGACAGAGACGATTAGATACAATCAAATCATATTTTCATTGAGCGTAGAAAATCTTGTCAAGATATAGATCAGAAATCGAAAACAATTATTTGTTGTCGTTTCCTACCTCATCTTGTCAACCCTTCCTCATCTGTGTTTAAATTCTGTTTTTGTTCTCTGGGTATCATTAAACTGGCACTATGCATGTTGATAACACTGTAGCCAGCTGCCGTGGCGTGTACGGTATCGCGGAATTCATGAATATATTCAAATGGCCGGGAGAAAAACAAGGCATCGTCTTACATGTTGATTGACAGCAAGCGTCTAATGGATAATTTCAGGTGACATAAAAAAAAAAAATGGAGAGTGGATGGGATGGAGGGGTGGAGGAGAGTGGAACAGAATCTGGGAAGATGTAGTGGAATGGGGTAGAGAGAAGAAGGGCGGATAGAGCATGATGGAGGGAAGGGCGGATAGAGCATGATTGAGGGAAGGATGGAAAAGGCAGGAGAATGCAGTTGGATTAAATGATAATGGATGCAGGGAAGAAAGTCATGATATGTCAAGGAAAGTGGGAGGGAGAGAGAGAGAGGGAGGAAGAGTAGGAAGATTGGGGGGAATGAAAGAAAATGAAAGAGGCAGGAGAATGCAGTTGGATTGAATGATAATGGATGCAGGGAAGAAAGTCATGATACGTCAGGGAAAAGTGGAGGGAGAAAGATGGAAAGAGATGGAGGAGAGTGAAACAGTATCTGGGAAGATGTAGTGGAATGAGGTAGAGAGAAGAAGGGTGGATAGAGCATGATGGAGGGAAGGAAGGAAAAAGGCAAGAGAATGCAGTTGGATTAAATGGAAATGGATGCGAGGGAGAAAGTCATGATACGTCGGCGAAAATGAGAGGGAGAGGGATGGAAAGAGACAGAGAGGGGGAGGAAGAGTAGGAGGATTGGGGGAGGGGGAGTGGGGGTGACGGACAATAACAACATAATTATGCATTGTAGAGTCCATAAGGTCCATAAAAGAATTGAAACATCAAAATGTTAAAGGAAGAAAGTCATGATACGTTGGGGAAAGTGGGAGGGAGAAAGATGGAAAGAGAGAGAGGGGGAGGAAGAGTAGGAGGATTGGGGGAGGGGGTGTGGGGGTGACGGATAATAACAAAATAATTATGCATGGTAGAGTCCATATGGTCCATAAATGAATTTAAACATCAAAATGCTAAAGGAGACCTCACCCCAAGATATAACTTGAGACATTCTGAGAGATTTATTGTATTCTTGTCTTTTAATCTTCAAGATTCCCCACCAAAGTGGATAAGAGAGGCATATAAAGCAAGCATGATGCATAGTTTGTCAACAAGACTTGGGCATCGCCATTTTCTTGATAACGTGATACACTAAAGAAGTCGTTTATCAAGTAAATGTATTCAAACTTACTACATGCTTCCTTCCCAGGTGTGTTTGGTGGTGAAGCATTTTATTCACCTGCCATTATCCTTTTTACTACAATTGCCAGAACACAAATGGCATAAATAAGTTGGTGCTCTTCTGGGTTGAAGGTTTCACATAAATGAAATGTCAACTGCTACATTTTAGTATTTTTAAATAAATGAGTTACAATTGTTCCCTTGTTATATATTTTTCACCAAGTATAATTTTTCCAAAATATAATCTTTACATTCTCAACTATGATTTGTACTCATTGTAAAGGCTTTGTTATTGAATTAACAATTCAAACCACCCTGAAGCTTGGTGCATGATACATGTAAAAGTTTGCCTGGTACGTCACATTATCAAGAAAATGGCTGGGCCCATGTCATCTTAAAAGGCATCACATCATGCCAAGAACATCTTCATTTATTATATCTTGCACAATTTCATCAGGAATATTGTACATCAAAGGGCAGAAATACATCTCATTAAAAAAAAAAGATTCCCTACACTTATTCTTTGGGGTGAGGTTTTCCTTTAAGGTGTAATTAATTGAAAAGAAAAACACATTTTAGTTGTCTTCTCTATTTCTGTTTTATGAGTAGGTTCATATTTTAATTTGGAAAGAGGGTGAGAAAGAAATAGTGAGAAAGAGAGAGAGAGAAAGAGAGAGGGAGAGAGAGAGAGAGCGAGAGAGAGAGAGAGCGTGAAATGGATTAACTGAAAGAGTAAGATGAACAGATAAAGAGAGAGTCTTAATGGATGAAGAAATATAGAGATATCTTTTAAACAGTGGGAGGAGAGAGAAGTGAGGGTATCTAATGTTTATGTTGTAAATGGAATAACTAATGGATCTGTTTTTTCCCTTCAAACACAAAGAAGATCCCCATTAGCTGCAACAGGGGGGCTTGGGACATACCTGGAAGGTTCCTTTTACCCCTGTCCCCCTAGAAGCAAATTGCCATATGTCTCCTTACAAATAAACAAGTCTTTTAATTAGAACCCCACATTGCCCCCAAAAGGGAACAGAGTGTCAGGTTCCTTGTTCAACTTGTGACTTGCCACAAATACATCGCACATTTCGTAATTTATTGCCATACCCTTTTCCATAGCTCACTCCCATGTATTTTGTGTAGCGATTAGATTAGTACCCGAGGCAGCTTCGGGTCTTAATTTGATATCTCGGCATATTTGGTTAGGGTTGTGTTTTTCTTCATTTTCTGTCTCTCTAGCTTTTCCTCTCTCATTCCATTTTCCCCGTCTAGATTATCCATTCCACGAATGTAGATTTTCTGAAGGCATACTTTAATGTCAGTCGTTTCAATCATTTGAATTAGAAGTTGAGATTCAGGGGTTGAAAAAAATTGTGCTTGCTTTTCCTTTCCATGTCTTTCCAGTTTTTCTTCTTTGTCTTTGGCTTTTCTTCTCTTATTATAATTATTTGTTTTCTTTTGCCCCACTGCTGGATTACCCAATCCACTGTTGTAATATTATTAAAACCTGCCTTCAAAATAATTGAATTCAAAATTTTAGATTAAGCCATTCTAAGGAATCAGTTGTATATTTTATATTATAGATTCCACCCATGTAAGTTTTTAAAAATGCATATCTTAACATCTTTCTTCTGAATAAAAATAATTGAAATTGAAATTGAAATTAATTCATTCTAAGAATCCATTTGTATTTTCTATATCAAATATTCCACCCTCGTATAACTTTAGAAAGCTTTTTTCAAGCTCACCAGTATGTGATAAAGTGAAACCTGTTTATAAATGCCACTCAAGGGAGACAAGAAAAGTTGCCTTTGTAGGGAGGTAGTCTTTATGTACAGGTTTCTTTCGTACAGGTTTATATGGGAATTTTTTCTCTCAAAGAAAAAAAATGTGGTCTTTATATACAGGTGATTGCTAAAGCAGGTTAATAATAATAATAATAATAAAAGCTAGTTCTTATATAGCACTTTTCAGGACCGAAGGCCCTCTCAAAGCGCTTTACAGATAAATATATTATAACCCCGGTCATTGGATTCGGACTTACCCACACACAATGTAGCACATTCTCCCTCCCTGGGGAGCATTCCAGCCAGGCGTCATTTTTACAAGCGCACACTTGCTAATCTAAGCACAGATTTGACGCCTGGGTGGAGAGTGGCAAATGTAGATCAATGTCTTGCCAAAGGACATTAGTGCCGGGGTGGGACTTGAACCGCGGACCTTGTGATCCACAGTCCGGTGACATATCCACTTGTCAGTTAATGTTCTTTTGCCTCTCAGTTGACTCTTACATTCCTGTTTGAAAAATGCTTAGACATATTCTATACTAGAAGTGAGTCCACATCCAAAGTAGATGTCTATTTTCAATGTGAAGTGCATTCAGCTAACAGGTCTCCACACCAACTTCTTTTCTTAGGAGCTAAATACATGAGACCAGCTATGTACCAAGCCCTCTTTATTTTGAAAAGCAAACACTTGGGGAATCTATAGTGATTAAAAAAAAAATATATATTATGATTATTATGATTATTATTATTTGTTTTGTTTTGTTTTTGTTGTTGTTTTTGTTGTTGTTGTTGTTGTTGTTGTTTTTTTTTTTTTGGGGGGGGGGGTGGTCCATTTAACCCAGAACCCAGTTTTGTTCAGGTTTAGACTTTTCATTTGTTTTTAGAGATTTATTAATACACAATTTAAACAAAATTATAGTAATGCCTGTTCTCATCATATATATGGTTAAATATTTTTAAACATGCATTTTCTCTCTTTCTCAATCATTCTTCTCAGTATCCCTCTGTTCTCTCTGAATAGTGTTCTAGATCAATGGCACATTATAAATGCTTTATTTCTCATTATTTTCTTATAAAAACATGATTGTTCCATCTTCTGAGTGCAGAATGGCAGTAACTGTGTCTGAAATGTGATCAGTGCTTACTTTTTCGGGGGGTTGTTTCACCAAGATCCTAAGTCAAACTTATCTCTAAGTTGAACTTAACAATTATGGAAAGCCGTTAGCATCTATGGAAATATTTTGTGAAAGTCTTTTTTAAATGTTCATTCAAATCATTCATATTTTCTATTATCAAGGAGATTTCATGTTCTTGATGTGGAATTAATAAAAAGTCTAATTTTTGATTTATTTTTATTCTTAAAAGGCTACAAAAGGCTCTCCATAATTTTAAAGTCCAACTTAAAGTTAAGTTTGACTTAGGATCTGTGAAACCCCCCCCCCCCCCTGGTTCTTGGTAGATAATTTTTATTTACTGGATAATCAACCATTTAGAATAACTTCCTCGTTGCGATGCCATCAGATCAGATGACCAGAATCAACATCGTCTTTGGTGCTATTTTAGATCATGATTAATATTGTACCTAACATTAATTCATGAACAAAGCGTTCTTGTATAGTGCATATCACATTATTATATAGCGTTCCTATGCGCTCCTAAAGAAGTATTTTGGATATCATCCATTACAAGAGCTTTAGCTTTGGCAGCTGTAATCAGTGCATGGTGTATTTCAAGGAATAAATCCTGCCAGGCACCCATTCAAAGTGACTCAGTAACATTGCCTCAGATTCTGAAACAAAATCCTTGATTTAGCTCATGCTGCAATCATAATTATAAACCTTAGGTCAGTCAAGAATCCCATGAATTTTACAAGCAGATCTCCTGTCTGATTATCAGGATCTTTATGATTGGAAATCGAAATTTCATGTTTCGTTTTCCTAAGTGTTTTTAAAACGCTACAGTCTATTGGGGAAAATGAGTATGGTAAAACCGGTCACTCAAAGATTTTTACTTTTTTGAGGCACTTCATGATGATTTTGAAGCGCAATTTTGTTAGGGCTTCAATATTACACCATATCACAGACACTGGTAACACGTAGGGTCATGCATCTTAGATTTAACATTGTTAAACGATGCCTTTACCACTGGGTGGAGAGTGGCAAATGTAAATTAATGTCTTGCCAAAGTGACGTTAGTGCCAGGCGGGATTCCAACCCTTGACCCTTGGATTGAGAGTCAAATGAATGAACCACTACACCGGCACACCTCCTCTTACCCCAGTAAAGCGTTGGTCACATCCCACCGTGCGTGTTTATAGTCCGTACGGTTTTTGGGGAGGCCACGGCCGCCACGTTTTTCTGAAAACGTAGGGAGGGAGTGGCAAAGGCAGGGAGGGAGTACCGGCAACGCGCGTCACACGCACTGTGTAAGTACGTGGCCCGCACGCCACGCCTGGCCGTGAACGGTTGCGTGCATCGTACGTTGCGCACGTGGTAAGTGCGTTGTACGTGCTTACTCGGTACGGTCCACGTGAGTTCTGCGTGCTCATTGGATAGCTGAACTGGGGGAAGTGGCGAGTAAGCACGGACCACGCACTTATCACGTGCGCCTTTAAAAGACGCACGGAGTCAGTGCGTTGTGCGCTCGTTGGCAGTACCGGGCACGCACGTCACACGCACTGGGGTGAATCGGTAGCCCGAACGCAGCCCGAACGCAGCGAAAGTTCCTCGTGCACTAAAAGTGCTACGGTGTGTCTGCGTGCTCCCAAATCTGTACGGAGGCGGTACTCATCACGTACGGATACCCAAAGTTTGCCCACGTTTTTGCACGTAGACAGCACGCACTTGCAAGTACGGCGGGATGTGACCACCGCATTAGAGGAGTGCACAACCTTGTGTGTTCTGAGTCAAGTTCATATGTTTGGGGATTACACAAATCATTGAGCAACAACAGTTGATAATCCTCCTCCTAAATCCCTATTGTATCAAATTGGCACCACTCTGATCCCAATAAAACGTTTCTCATGATTGAATGGTTCAGTGGTGGGGTTTTGTGAAAGGAGAAGTCTAATCCTACTCTATCTATTCTGTTCACATAATACAGGAACACAGAGTGAAGATACAATGTATAATATAGCACACAACGTGTGTAGACCGTGGAACATCTACTTTGAGGCATGTTAACACAGATTTGCACAAATAAACGAGCGGAAAAGGGGGATGTTCTCTCTTTCTCTCTCCCTTCTTCTTCTGGTAATCTTCAAAGGGCTATGTAGCCTATCACAAAGATGGACTAAAGATTACAAGTGGCATGAAGGAGGCAATTTTCTGTTTAGTGGGATGAGGGCAATAGATGCCTCAACAGAAGTCAGTCAGTCCTCCTTTTTCAGAACTGAAAGATTGAAATTATTGCCTCAAGATGGAGGTACTTGGGCAAGGAAAAGATATAATTTTAATCCAGCACACAAATTTAGGAAAATAATTTAATTTTTTTGTTGAAAAATAATCATGAACAAAGTTGTAGACAAAAGGGAATGGTTCTAACCAGGAAACCTAGAAAGGTATTTCAAAACTCTGTTAAAAGAAGATACTCAATTCTAGTTATCTGAGGGATATTAGTGATAACATTATAAAGTTCATTGAATTATTAACATAATGCACTGTATGAATGTAAAATATTGTTATTATCATTCCCATCAGATTTCTCTTTAGATATTTTGGTAAAAGGTGCTATTTGATCTAAATGTGGAATTATGAAGGATAATCTATTCCCCAAAAAACAAACAAAACTTGTAGAAGAAAGGGGAATTCCATTTCACACCAAATTTGTTATATTGGAATTTCAAATGCACACCAAATTGTCTCAAATTGATTGATATAAGGCAAACTCACTCAAGATTTTATACCACAGACAATCGTTCAAACAATCTTGAAAAAAAAAAAATTAAAGGGATAGTCGAGTTCTGTTTTCAGACCACAAATGCCTTCAAAGTGCATGGTTATTGCTCCTATTCTTATCTATGACACTTATAGTGCCCTTTTTAGAACCTATAATTGTTATGAAGGTAATTTTAGACCCCAAAATGTGTGAAATTTAGCCAATACGATCATACCAACTCAGCTCCACTTTGAAAAAAACATGGTGACCGTTAATTAATTATTTAATTAAAAATAACAATACATGAGCTGGCTAACTGTGGGTAATATAAGCAATGCCAACAGAAAAGCCAACATCGGCATTGGCTGAAATACGACGTAAAAGGCGTTATTTCATATTTTTTAACGTTTTTTTTTTTTAATTTGTCAAAAATTTGTCAAAATATCTAATATTTGTGGTGGTACACAAGTATTAGAAATTGTTATATTTCAGCCATCTCTGAACCGATTTTGATCAAACAAAGATGATTTTGTCATGTAAATATTAGGTTCTTTCAAATTTGACACTCAGTTTTTCATTATCTGACAGAAAATATTTTGTGTAGAGCCCTCTGCAACAGAACTCAACTATCCCTTTAATGGTGAAATCCATTTATGAAATTTTAATCAAATTGAGGAAGAATTTCAAATGGTGTTTAATACTGAATTTGATTAATTACTCCAAACTTGTTACTACAAGTAAATAATAAAACTACCTCTACTAATAGTACTGCTATTACTACTTCTTTTTCTTCTACTTCTACTACTACTACTACTACTACTACTACTACTACTACTACTACTACTACCACTACCACCACCACCACCACCACCACCCCCCATAACCACCACCACCACCACCACCATAACCACCACCATCATCACTACCACCATCACCACTACCACCATCACCACTACCACCATCACCACTACCACCATCAACACTACCACCATCATCACTACCACCATCACCACTACCACCATCACCACCACCACCACCACCACCACCACCATAACCACCACCACCACCACTACCACCACCACCACCACCACCACCATCACCACAACCACCATCACCATAACCACCACCACCACCACCACCACCACCACCACCACCACCACCACCACAACCACAACTACTACTATATACTTACTACTGCTGCTACTGATACCTCTTCTACCACTATTGCTACCACTACTACCACCACCACCACCTCCACCACCACTACCTCCACCACCACTACCACACCACCATTACTACCAAGACCACCAGGACGGTGATGACAGTGACCACTACCATGTTTAGTTAACGATAAAGTTTCAATAAAGCATCTTTGCAATAGGAAGAAAAGAAAATGACCACCATCACCACCAATAACCACCACCACTATCACCACTTTTACACTACTTCTATTACCTCATGATGTGCTTAGATGATGTCAATATTGTTCAATATTGATTTGTTCACATTATGCATCTATAAGTAACAAAGCACCTACATGTCTAGCCATTTAATTCAGTACCGGTATACCAATTCGTTCTTTCAAAACATGTTAAAATTCACATTTCAGAAATCTGGGTCATTGTGCTTAAGTCGTGCGGAAACTTTTATTTACCATTATTTGGGTTTCCCGGAAGTAATGTAAAAATCATAATAGTTTAAAGACATTTACCGGTAGTCTCTTGTGACAAGCTGGTATCTAATAACCAATGCTACCATGTTTCGTTTAACAAAGGGAAAATTAGACTTTGGTCTTGCTTCCTTATTGAATTCTAATTTACACAAAGTACTGATTTTAAAATTTAGTAAAATGACGTGTCTTACAGTTGTAGTGAACCATGTATGATTTTATTGTCAATTATATAGTAAAAATGATTTTATAAACTAATAAAAATGATTTTTATAAACTAGTAAAAATAATTGTCACTGTTTGAGGACACTTTTTTCTTTTCCTTTGTTACAATTTTCTGAATGTGCAATTAACAAACATAAATTGTGAAACTTAGTGTTACTACCTACTTTTTATTTTTATTTTTTAGAAGTAATTGTATTTCCAAAATAAACTTGCCTGCATCACTTTATTTTAATCACATATCAAGTCATTTTAATTGTACCAAGTACCTGAAACATTTATAACTGACATCCCAGCTAATCATTCATCACTGAAGTCACTGAAGTCATTACCTACTATTGTCATTATTTATACGTTCTCTGCCCTTTTAATATTAAATCATTTCTTTCTTTCTCTTTCCTTTTTGCACTAATCAAGGAATCTCTAAATCTTTCTTTTGATTACCCTTCTGCTGAAATAACTCAATACAATTCTAGCCTGTAAAGGATATTGCTATTATCGCCACAATACTGTATTCTATGACCTGTTTTCTAGCGTTACAAGCTTGTGAAACCGCAGAGTTAATAGAAGGGAGCCAAAAAATCAGAGGGGGAAAAAATGCAAAGTATTGTGAAGCGCACAAAACAAATCCTTGCTTGGATAGGAGTCCAGGGTTCAAGAATTAGCTAGTTTTCAGATTAAGACCCTTTAAAGGGAATCTTTATCTCATATTCTGAAACAAAATCCTGGATTTAGCTCATGCTGAATGATAATTATAAATCTTTAGGTTAGTCAGGAACCCCATGACTTTTACAAGCCGATCGTTTGTCTGACTATCAAGATATTTATGATTGGAAATTGAAATTTCAAAAGACTGTTTTTATAAGACTACAGTCTATTAGGGAAAATGAGTATGGTAAAACCGGTCGCTTTTACTTTTTTGAGGCACTTCATGATCACTTTAATGCGCAATTTTTTGTATGGCTTCAATATTACACCATATCACAGACACTGATAACACATAGCCATGCATCTCAGATTCAACATTGTTAAACGATGACTTTAAATGCATGCTCCAAAGATATATATATATTTAAAGTCAGATATTGATGCTTTGCTATTTTCCCCTTCAGTTTTGGCCTTTCGGTTTAAAGTAGGTATTTTGTAGTTTGAACTTGTATTTGTTTTGATACAGCCTGGTTTGGGCCCATCCATTTTGGTACATACAACATAATATATAAAATCATAAAATTTAGATTTCTATGTATCTCTGATTTACAAAAGATATTGTGAACTTGACTCCCATGGCAATTTGCCCATTCTTTGCTAACATCTTTGTTCATATTGAGTATTATGTAGTTCCAAATATAATTTGTTTACCGGTAATTCAATATAGCCCATTCTTTTGTTCATCAATACATGGTAATATTATAAAAAAAAACATTTTAATGTTAACTTCATTAATTTCTAAATGTCTATGATTTACAGCAGATAAAATTTTCTCCATTAGTTTTGTATAATTTGTCCATCTTTTGTTAATATCGGGTATTTAGTATTTAAAATTCAATTTTATGTAATGCAGCCCATTCTGGTATCCATCAATACATTATATTATCTTAAATTATATTTTTGATATCAATTTTATTAAATTTGAGAAGTCACTGATTTATAAATAAACTAAGTTTTCAACATGCTTTATAAAAATGTAGTTTTCAAATATCCGTCTTGGGGACTTTATATCTAGCAATGTCAGGGTTAGTCTTGTATCATCTATGATGATTTTAAAAGAATACATTTCATTTTTTAGGACATTGAATATATTCTTTATCAGAGGTGCCCATGATTGAAATGGATTCAAATTCAAACACATTGAAGATAATTTATTATGTTGTTTATCTATCGAAGGCTTTCCACTGCATGAATGAAGGTATTTATGATGACAGTTTATGTGGAAAACACAAGCAATTACATCAAAAATGCTTTAAACAGAAGCAACAAAGTCTTTCTATCGTTCAATATTTCATTGTATGTTACTGTTACAATATCTACCTTAGATCCTATATTAGAGTTATAAAATCCAAAACGATTTCATGATTTTTTCCCATGGCACATTATCCTTTCAGGTTGGCAATACCAGAGTGAGTTATAAAAATATGAAAAATAAGAGAACTTCGAGAGGCTTTTTCACAAAATTAATTCCTCTCTTTTTTGGATGAGTGTTAGACTAGAAAATCACCCTCTCAGGGTCTGCCGGTGTAAGCTAAGCGTGAGCGGAGTGTTTAAATGTCAGACACTGTTGCCATGACTCTGCTGTTTGGTCGTATGTTGTAAATTTATTGATTTTCATCTTTGAAGCGATCTCAATTTTTTGTTCATACTCTCCTATGTGTTCGTAGCTCAGGTGTGTTCCCATTAGCTCAGTACTACCTTTGGCAACTATTATTTGAATCGTGTTTTGCTTTGTTTTTTTCTCTTTTCTTTTTATTTGTGGGTGTGCTTCATATTGAAAGGTAGTGTTAAAGCTCATCTGTACTAGTTTATAGGAGGGATTAGACCACCCTGCAAGGTCACTGGACAGGTTGTTATCTCATCAACTCAGCTCTCAATTAACATAAGAAAAAGAGGATCATGGGGGACCAATGGTCACCGATTAGGCATTGTTTTCTATATAGAGGGAGCAAGTAGCTACAAGTAGTACAGTGTGGCATTAAGATCTAGTAATGATGAAAAACTTACACTGAATTTTTACAAAACTAAAGCTAAATGACTTCTGCCGAAAACGTAATCGCAAAGGATTTCAAGAAATAAATTTAAGGGAAATTTAAATACCTGTTTGTATTTCCTATTAAAATTATGTTCAGATAATGTTATATGTCACTGTCATGTTCACATATCAGTAGATGATGCGCTAGTCTATTGGAATTGCCTGAGGTTGAATCTTTGAACGTCTTTGTGATTGTGTTTGAATGATTCTTTAGGAAATATATAATAGTTCAGTAATGTGCAACAGAAGATTAGAATATCATGGTAGTTGCCCAGCAGTCGTGCATAACATGTGATCTCTTATGTATATCACAAGGTCCGTGGTTCGAGTCTCGCTGCAGCACTAATGTCCTTAGGCAAGACATTAATCTACATTTGCCACTCTCCACCCAGGTGTTAAATGGGAACCGGTAGGAAGGAAATCCCTGAATGCTGCGAGCGCCGAAATAGGTAGCCTAGCAGAGCCGGGGTAATATTGGAGCGCCTTGAGCACCTTGCAGGGTGGATATGTGCGCTACATAAATATCCAATATTATTTTTTATTATTATTAAATGTAACTTTTGTTTTCTGTGAATGTGGTTTTCAGCAAGTTTTTGTGATTTGTATAATGGTACAATAAGGTAGTAAAGTTGACCTTGAGTTGATTTTTTTTAAAATATGTGCAATCGTGTTTTTTTTATATCAACATGAAAAGCATCCAGTGGGGACACACTTCAGAAGCAGGAATAGTTTACTTTTATGTGAATACGGTACCTGGTGCATGGTGTGCAAAGTGTATTTGTATTACTAGATTATTATAGATGATAAGGTAAATAGCATTCAAGGTGAATTGTTTACTGTTAGAATAAGATGTATGATATTGGAAAGAATAGTATATCTGTAAAGTGCTTAAAGATATTGTATCAAACACTATATAAGCAGAATATTATTATTATTGTGAGTAAGATTGGTTTGTTTCTAGAGAAGGTATTTTGTTATCAGTATTTTTAAGCCTCCCATTAATACAAGTCTGAACAAAGTTTGACTTTATTATTTGATATTTGTGCTCATAATATGAGCACAGTCAATCCAATTTCTTTGTCTTAGAATTGTTTATCATTAGTAATGAAGGGAAGATCAATTCATTTTTTTAGGTGCTGCAAATTTTTCTTCTTTCATTTGAATGAAATGAATTGATAACGTTCTTTATATCTGAAAAAGGTGATCTAAAATGTTATGGCCTGTAGATGTACCCCATCATCTTCATTTCTTGAGTAATCAACTCACTCCTAATTTCACTACACTGCATTTAAAGGTAAAGTTTTGGTATGGGGTCATGATTTTGGTTCAAATGAACATATTGGAAGCATACTATCCTACAATATTCAGTGATCGTTGCCGAGGTTGAAATCGAGTCTAAAGTTATGAAATTGTAAATAATTAAATGTTTATGTTGTATAGCTCCCTCTCAAGGTCAATATATTAATTAAGCTATAAAACAATGTTTCTTGACTAAAATCGACGATTAGCTATTCCGGTTTGGAAATTATATATCAAAACTACATATTCTAAGATTTTCATGGTCGCAGTTACCATTGTATGGCTGTAGGCGCTATTTGAAATTTATCAAAATTTACCGGGAGCACCGGTAAATTTTTATATTCAATTTTTCTCAAAAACAGAAATGTTTTAGGGGCTAAATTTTATAGTGCTTATAATACATCCACATGGGCATCCAAATATATCAAAATTGTAAAGAATCACTATCCACCCAATTTTCAAAATTCCCCCAAACTTTGTATTACCTTTAAAGCTAGGTTTGGTGCAATATAGCGAGTTTTGGATGACATGTTTGGGAGTGAAAGAAAAATTATTTCATATAGGGTTCTTTTGCATAGTATTTTGTCTAGCAAGCTTGTGTTTTGTTTTCTGCTGGGTACTCATTGTATGTGCCTTGTATTGTATAAAAAGTTTCAAAGATATTGAAAAGTATTTTAACTTTTAACTTTTAACTTTAAAAAAAAAAGAATCCTTTGATTTTTTGAGCATGCTTAAAGGGGAAGTCGAACCTGATAATTAGCTGGTATTAAAAAAGCAGAAACACAAGAAAAACAAATCAGCAAAAGTTTGAGCAATATCCAATCAAAAGTAGGAAAGTTATGTCATCAGTGAAACACAAATTGGCAACACTAACTTATCTTGCGAGATCCTCTCCAAATTGCTCTGTACAGAAAATGTAATTTTCTTAGTTATTGATGATGTCTCATTTAGATGTTTTAAACAAACATATTTGTAATAATGATTTTAAGGGTGCATGCATGATTGATATTTTTTTATTTATTTTTTTCATTTTCTGGTACAGAGCAAAAATTCAGAACCTTCTTACTTTTGCTCAAACTTTCACTGACCTGTTCCTCTCATTTTTTCTGCTTCTATAAAAACCAACTTGATATTAGGATGGACTTCTCCTTTGAAAATACCATCTGTACCAAAGTCTGAAACACTTTCATTTCTTTCTTTCTTTCTTTATCTATATCTATAATTGGACTTAAAGGTAAAGACCAGTTATGGTCATGCGATTGCATTGTGAAAGAATCGATCAGAAAAGGTTGATCATCTAGCATCTAGCATCTGCAAGGTTCGGGAATCATCAAAATGATAAGAAATTTGGCCCATTCTTCGTAAAGTTACAAGCACTATACACAGAAAGATGTATATGGGACTACCCTATATCTCTCACAGACCATGAGAGAAACAAATTTACCAAATATATGAATTAGTAGGCGGTTTCCCGGCAAATTTTTTATCATCATGTATTAGTCAAAACATATTCTTTCACATAATTGGTAATGAGAGCTTCCATTTCATTTTTTGAAATTGGGGCGTTTCCAATACTGGTCTTTACCTTTAAGTATGAATGTCATTTGAAAAATGTTGTCATTCAGCTGTTTAGAGCCAGAATGGATACAACGATGAAATCTATTTGCATTAATGCCCTTGTGGCTCTCGAGATGATTTGTGATACAGTGACTTTTTGAAAAATTATTTTAAAGCCCCACTGCACGACTTAAAGCTACTTGCGCCCTCTATATAACAAACAATGCGTAATCGGTGACCATTGGTCCCACATGATCCTCTTTTTCTTATGTTAATTGAGAGCTGATTTGATGAGATAATCACCTGTCCAGTGACCTTGCAGGGTGGTCTAATCCCTCCTTACACTAGTACAGATGGACTTTAAGATGCCTTCAAGATAAATAATGCATAACCAGAAACCAAATTTTAAGAAGGAGTGGCCCTACTACTGGTACCCCCCCCCTCCCTCTCTCTCTCTCTCTCTCTCTCTCTCTCTCTCTTGATCTTTTCCCTTTTGATTGTTTCTTTGGTTGTGTGTATGTTGGGTAATTCTCCATTTGAATACAACCTTAACCATCCACCCACTCACCCTATTGAAACTTTTCAGGTTTGGCTGAAAAGATTACACCAACTAAAACTGATTCCCTGTCCCAGCCTTGTATTGTGCACCTCGGCGAATCCATCTTTCTTTCTTTCAAAATCGGAGACAAATTACAGGGCCTCGATCAGGCTCCTCTGTGACCAGAAGTAGTCTTTGGGTTCAGACTCCCTATCAGGGAAAATAATATTTAAAACATTTTGGGGGCTACTTTTCAAGCATGAAAAGAACATTATTTAATTAGTTTTGCATTGAACTCTATGCAAATTTTGGGGGCTCTTTTATGATTTTCTGGGGATCTTTTTGGCATTTCGGGGGCTAGTTTGCCCCGAGTCTCTGTGTATATTCTCCCCTGCTCCAAACAAATCTATTGTAGCCTGGCTGCTGGGTAAACTTGTAGGCCAAACAGTTACAGTCACGTGTAGTTATTGATTGTTATTTGCCTTTTTAAAATTAATTAATTAATTTTTAAAATATTTTATTACAATCGCAATTTCATGCATTTCTACAACTGATTTGTTCTAAAAGAGGAAAAACTTAAAGGGTCCTTTATATAATAATTGTCATAGGATTTTTAAACAGTTTATAGGCCTAACTGCCCCAGCCCCCAATTATTGTTTTTTCACTGGTCTTGATCCTAGACTAATAATCTGTGTTTGCATCTTGTAAAATAGTGGACTGCCTGTGACTTGAAGCTAGGCTAAGGGGAGTCTAGGAAGAAGAGTGAGGGGTGAAAAGTTGAAATGCCTTTGCGGTTTTCCCTCCAATTCTCTCCCTAACCCAAATCAAAAGAAACCTTTTTTTTTTAAATACCAAGTCCCAAGAGACCTGCCTTTTTGAGACGAGGGCAGATATTTTTCAGTGCCTTTGCATGTCTCTTTATATGTGACTGTTTGAAAACCGCAAATGTATACCCTAATCTCGTCTAGTTTCATTTTTGTGAATCGGTAAAGCGGTGGGGGCGGGTGACAATGTTCACAGTTTGTAATGCTAGATTTATCCCAGCACATGGAAGAGCAAGAAGTTACATGTTGAATTTTGTGACGATTAATTGTTAGCATTTTTTTAACCATGACTGAAATACATGATCAACTTTGCCCTAAATTCAGACTGCCAGAATTGTTATCATTTGAATGTGAGAATCACATACCTTTACAATAAGTCATTACCGTTTTCTAGTCTGGATGTCGTTTAAAGTCCAAGTCCGCACCAAAAATAACTTACTTTGAATAGAAGCAGAAAAATCAGACAAATCAATCAAAAAGAGTTGGATAACTAATAAGGAAGTTATGACTTTCAGAAAAAGTATGAAAAAGTATGGAACAATGGATATCACTACACAAATTGCCAGTTTGGTTATCAGTTTGTGACGTCATAGCCTCACTATTTATCAAATATTTGATATATTTTTATCCAATAATTTATTTGAGGGATTTAATATCAATCTAGCTTAGATGCTGGTGTAAGGAAATAAGGTTCTTTGGGGGGAAATTGGAAATTTCTATTATCAATATAAAGAAAACAATTAGTGGATAGGTGAGGCAATGACGTCACAGACTCATGAATGAGTTGCCAATTTGTTTAGCGATTTTCAAAATGTTTCATGTCATTAAAAAATCATAACTTTTTTTAATTAGTTATTCAATTTTGCTCAACCTTTTTTGGATTGGTTTGTCTGATTTTTCTGCTTCTATTATAAGTAAGTTTTTTTGGAGTGGACTTGCCCTTTAAAGAAATGTGATATAAGGAAATGCATATTTGAGCATCGTTTCAATGAAATGAGCTTCTTTATACAATGTCGTTTTCTAGTCTGTACGCCCCTATGTTATATAATGATTCCTTTTGCAAGTTTCACATATATGTCTGAGCAAACTATTTGACTGTTCAACTTTGGACTTCTGGTCTACTTCATTAAAATGTGATTTTCCCTTATGCAATCTTGATATCGTATCGAACAGTTGAAAGAAAGAAAGAAGTATCATGTTTCTGCCTGTAAATTATACAGATATGACCCATTGAATAAATAGGAGAACATGGAATTTTTTCACATTTGATCAATATTTGATCAAAGGAATCTATTTTCCTTCTTTATCATGGAAACATTATAAAGGCCAACATTGTTTATATCCAACACATATAAACCTCGCCCCATATGCAAACATGTCAGAAAAGAAAATATAAAGGTTTTAACAAAAATTGTTATATGTCTCAGGGCAAGGACATAGTAAGCAATAAATATTCACAATGTTGATTATCATGTACAACTGTGTGACATACATTTCTCATATCTGTTGGTTAGCAATAAAACTGAGATTAATAATTTTTCTCGAGTCATTGACATTGTGAGGAAAGAAACAGGGGTTTTGAACTGTTTGTGTGTTTGGGTCCATAGGTCATTTATGGTATCATTGTACTCTCTTTATATCATACCCTAGTTCATGATTGAATGTAAAAGTATGTATGGAATAGAAGACGAGGGGGGGGGGGGGGGAGGGGAGGAGAGGGGGGGGGGGGGGGGGGGAGGTTATCATCTATTCAGAGCCAGAGGGATGTTAACTATTGTATTGAAGTATAAGAGTTGACTCCTTTCTGGCACCAAACATACAATATGAATGTGATATACTCTCTAAAAAAAAATTGACTGATCACGGACGTCATTCCTCTGGAGAGTGAAAATAGAGTGAACATTCACTCTTTTCTTCTTAGAGAGCACTCTAAAATCAATCGATTTTCACTCCTAAACAAGTGATCACGGACGTCACTCCCAAGAAAGTGAAAATAGAGTGAAAATTCGCTCTTTTTTTTTTTAAAGAGAGTACCTCAGGTTCAATTTTATCTGGTTCAAACTTGAGAGCACCTGTTATTGTGTAAACAACCAAATGGTGTCAAATTCCCCGTGAAAACCCACTACAACAAGCCTATAAAGTGTACTAATGACCACATAACAATTTGTTTCATATGGTAGTATTTCCATGTTGTAATTCTATATTCAAAATATGAGCTTCAAATATTGCTTATAAAACGAATTGTAAATAAGCTACTCAATGCACCCGTATATATTAAAATAGGGCACGCACAGACCCAAGTCCAACTTGGATTCTATGTGAGAGATTTTATGCTATTCATTATTATCTTCTTACTCCTTATCCCTTAGCCAATAAAAAGGCGGATAATGATTTTTTAAGGTTGCTTTTATACATTCTCGCTTTACACAAATAATTTTTTAGGTGATTTGTATATATTCACTTCCGCAACTCGCAGGAGCATAGATTTCTTTTAGTTCTGTAACTTAAAGATAAGACCAGTTATGGTCATGCGATTTCATTGTGAAAGAAATGTTGTGAAATCTATCAGAAAAGGTTGATCATCTAGCAAATCTGGGTATATACCTGGCACAAAGTTAGTCAACTTGCATGAGTACCATGAAGTTAAAAGTAAAAGAGATGTACAAAGAGAAGGCGAAACCAATTCTGAACTAAAGAATGTGGGTATCGTTCCTCTTACAAAGTCTAAGTGTTGTCTTGAAATTTAGCAATTAATGTTGACAAATAGAACTGTTTCATTTCGCATTTTTGGAGCCATAAGGGCACTAACTGAATAAACAATATGCCAGGACCAGTTATAATTCTAATGAAGGCTAAAAACTCCAATGAAATATCTGCCAAATGAAAAAGGAATGAAAGAGCAATTGCTTCTGCATCTGATCTATATAGTCTGAATGATTCAGAACTTCACTTCATATTTTTCATTACTAATTATGAATCACATAATTTCCAATAAACAAAAATATTGTAGAGCATATCTTTATTTCTCTGACCCGTACCTATACTATGATAACCTTTAAAGCTCTAGGGCATGATTACTAGCAAAACAGATCTCTTGACATTTTATCTTTTGCAGAAAACTTGTCTAATTTTGCCTCTAATGAGGTTGCTGCTAAATTGCCGCATCTGTGATTGTTTGTCATATTCTTCAAGAACAATTGCCTCATGAAAAATTTCTGCCCTGGACCTAACTCTTTACATAGCCCTAAACTCAGAACTACCTGATAACTGAAAAATTGTAGCCCAAGTCCAAGCCCAAATGAAATCTGTAGTATTTATCAACACGATATTAAGCGAGCATTAAATAAAATAATCTTGTTATACTTCTCATCTCTCTACGATTGCTCATTTGCCACGTGTGCAAATTTGCACAAAACAATAGTCACCAAATGACAGAAGGATTGGGAAACACAATGCTTTTTAGAAGCAAAATTATCCATTTCCTATCTTGACTAGCTTCACAACAACTCTTATATCATTGGGTATGGATTAATCTAGCACTGGAAAGATTTTAAATAATCCTGAGGTCTTAGTATATCTATCCCATGATAAGTGGCTCAGGGAAATTATTTGTGTGGCATATATAAAGAGTTAACCTGTATTCACTTCACTCAAAATCAGCTCCAAATTTATAATAGCTGCAAGATTAACAAGAAAATTAAACATTACATGAAAAGTTCTTTGTGGAAATATAATGTTAAATAACTACAAACAAATATTTCCTAACATTTTCAAATCTGCTTCAAATACCTGCCATTTCTCAATTATAAGAGGAAATACAGCAGTACATATTTTGTTCACAAACATTACTACCGGTCCTTACCCTAACCTGAAAATGATAATTGTATAGTTAGCTTATCGAAATGTATAGGCACGAAAAGACATGTCCGCAGCGCAACTGCATAATTGTTGAAAATCATTATTTTGTCACACAGAGGTAAAACCATATTGTTAGGATATGGAGCTGGTAATGGCATATACCACCACAATGAGACTTCATGTTAGCTACAATCTCATTCACAAATGAAAAAAAAAACAAACTTATAATTATCAAATACCACTAACTATTATGCATTTTGCGTTTCCTGATGCATCTTTTTGTGTCCCTCCCTTTCACTAAGCGATCTTATTGCAGAGCATCACAAGACGAGCAAGAGAAGGCTTACCATAATTATTCTGATGTTACACCCTAATCATATAGAGGGAGCCCTTTCAACTTTTGTTGTATTTTGTTGAATAGGCCAAGGATATGAAATGATAATGTCATTAGGCCTGTTTTCATCAACTTTGAGATTGCCAAATAGCCTGCTATTTCTGATTTCGTAAATAATCCTTAGGTTACAAATCACTTCTGCATCAGCTTGAGACTCAACCTCGAAATTTGAACTTGACCTCGAGAAATTAGCTTGAGATAACATGCTCAGCGTTCACGCATAGTGCGAGTCTTCGGGCTTGTGAAGACTCACCGGACAAATAGCAGGATATTTTGCCAAATAGGTGGATATTTTGCAAACTAGCCCAAGATATCTTGAGATGATTATGTTGACCAAATATCCCGCTAATTGCAACTTCGGGCTGATGAAGGCGCAATTTACTGGATAAAATAGCGGGATATTTTGCCAAATAGCTGGATATTTTGCAAACTAGCCCAAGATATCTTGAGATGATTATCTTGACCAAATATCCCGCTAATTGCAACTTCGGGCTGATAAAGACGCAATTTACTGGATAGTTTGAGATAGGGATAGTTGAAATAGCGGGATATTTTGCAATCTCGAGCTGATGAAGACAGGCCTATTCAACATATGCAACATCATACTCCTTGAGAATATAAGATTATTGTAAGATTTTTAAAATGTATTTGATTTTAGATGATAAATGGCAAGATGTATATTTTCATTTGAAAATTTGATTTAATTGAAGTAGTTTGACAAATTTCATCTCAGCCAATGGGTGAATTGCAAAATCTTTACAGAAGTAAAATACAGTTTAGTCATCCAATCACTTTCTTTAAAGGGCTGGTCATATACCCCAATGATAACGATCTACTCTGTAATACTGTTTTTGTAGATAATGTAGGCTCCAAAACCAACAGTGTCATATTTGTTGTTGTTGTTGTTGCTTGAATACATTTCTTAGGGCATAGACTGATTTATTAATCATGTGACAATCCCTTATATGGCAGCCAAATTATTAAAATCAGTTCACTTCCTATTTATAATCATCATCATCATCATCAACATTTATTCAAGTCAGCATTTTCCCTCTTATGCGTGCCATGATGACACTCTCTCCCTCCACTTCTTCTCGTCTTGAGCATCCTCCTCAGTTTGACCGTATTGTTATACGGGTACATATTATATTCATAAGAAGCTTTTTCAATTATTTATATCAACCAGCAAAAGTGGAAAAAAAAAGTAATAAGAGCTTGTTTTACAGTAGCTCCTTTGCATTAAAAGTAATTTTATTCACAGTGGTGTATATATGTGGGATATTTAAAGGGGGGGGGGGGGGATGTTATTCACAGTGGCATATATGTCTTGGATATTTTAAGGAGGGGGGGGGGGTATGTTATTCACACTGGCATATCTTGCTATGCCATTGAGTTCAATTGAAATGAATTGAATTATATGTCTGGGATATTTTAAGGGGGGGGGCATGTTATATTCACAATGGCATATATGTTTAAGATATTTATAGGGGAGATGGCATGTTATTCACAGTGGCATATATGCCTGGGATTATTTAAGGGGGGGGGGGTACAAATATTTTTTCTAAATCTCTGACAAGCACAAGCTAAGAGGCAAACAAAATAAAAAATAAAGATGGTTGTCATATTTTATTGGGGGGGGGGGGGGTCATTTTAAGGTCACGTTGCCAATGCGGGTGGGGGAAGGGCTTGGATCTGCCTCTGATTTATAAGTAGAATGATGAATAAAATTGAGGAAAGCAGTGTATAAAGATAATACTGAAATTATTTGATGTGCAGATGGTGAAGCTGGTTCTATATGTTTATTCCATTATATTAATCAGACCAGAACCTGCTGAACATTCAGAAGGGCTTTCAATCAAATCAATGCTGCCTTCAAAGTTTGATGGTGTTACCCCTCTAGCAATGCCCTTTAATTACGAGTGTACAGCTCAACGAAAACACCAATTTGTTACAAATCCGAGTTGCTTTCAGACTGTCAATTTAGTGTATTTAATTTGCATAGCGCTTTGCATGTCTCCTTCCTATATAAGCCCATGCAGAAAAGAATCTTTTATGATGTTTATTGTTGATAGAATGCTTGACTAAGCCACCAAACACTTCAATGGGAATGTTGATTTGGTGTATATCACTACTTGGGCACACATTTCTCTAATCTATACACAGAACAGATTTCCGTTGTGTGTAATTTTGTGTGTGCCAGTTGATTTGCGCTTATTCACTTTTGAAAGGTCATGCTTTTGAATTGTAATTTGTGTGTCAGACACCAACAGCGTGTTGAAAGAGCTGTAGTGGTGTTGAAGGGTTCCGAGGGGCATAAGACACCCCTATTCATACACAAATTGGAACAACCTTTGTGTCATGCATATTCATGAGGGCTTTGTTCCTTGCTTGGCTGCTACTGGTAATTCAACACTTGCTTGGACTGAAACATTATTGTTTGAAGGGGAATTAGGTCAATGGAGGGTTGAGGGATCAATGTGCATTAATAATCTTCTTTGTAAATCCACTTGACAGTGGTATGCTATTTGAAGTACACTATTGTTTTGATAGAGGATAGATAAGCAATTAAAGTTGTGTCATTAATTAAGCTGATATATTCGTTTTCCTCATCAGAAAATCTAGTTAAAGATGTATAGTTATGTACCTGCCTGTCAAGTCAGAAATGCCACTTTTTGCAGGATATATGGGAAAGTGTTGATGATTTGTCAAGCGGTATGGAAAGGAATTGTGTACTGTACTTGATAAAATGAAATGGAATCTGTTGATTTTCGGTCGTTCCCCTCTGGGACGTCTCCTGCACAGTCCACCCCTATCGTCCATCTTGGACCAGTCCAACGTGCTATGTTGCCCACTTTGATGGTAACAAAAGTGTTTGAAAATGGACCGAGGACCAAGGGGTGATCACTCTAGTTGGATGTGCAATACTGTCTGGTTGGTGCATGCCCAAATGTCCCACCCAAAGGGGGGCAGTTAGGGGATGGAGGTGAGGATGGGAGGGGGGGGGGGGGGGGGGAGAAAGATGAAGGAGTGAGAAGATTAAAGAGAGAAAAATACAGCATACAGAGAGACAGAGAGACAGACAGAGAGAGAGAGAGAGGAGGAGGAGAAGAAAATATAGAGAAATTCATGAGATGATTTAAATACTTCCAAATGCCGACATGGAGGAGAGAAAGTAGAAACAAGGGAGGAAAGAGGAGAGAAAAGGAGATGAAATTGGGAAGAGGGGGGGGGGATGGCAAGGAAAAAGAGGGAGAGAGAGAGAGAGAGAGAGAGAGGAGAGAGATAGAGAGAAGGAGAGAGAAGGAGAGAGAGGAGAGAATAGACAGAGAAGGGGAGAGAGAGAGAAGGAAGGAAGAGAGAGAGGGCAAAAGAAAAGGAGAGAACAAGAATAAGCTATACACAAAGTGATAGCACATGCAATCAATGTCCACACACATTTCTCAGACACACACACACACACACCTATACACAACAAGAGCAGATTGCCTTCTTCTCTCTTGCTATTATACATGCGCTGACCCTATTTGTATTGTGTGTGCACAACACGGTAGGCCAATTTACACAGTGCTCTATTCTAGCGTATAGTGTGTTGTGTGATGGTTCTTCTATTGCCCTGGCTATATACACTAAAGCCAAGTAATTGTTGCATGTCATTTATCTATCGAAGTCTAGGAAGACATGAATACATACACACTTGTATATTGATAAGTCACTCTCGCTCTTCCCCTTGTCATGATTAGCTAGCTAGCCAGCAGTAAGCAGCTACCACTATGGATTATGGATATGTGCTGAGGCATGTACGATAGAGAGTATTCCAGGGGGTTGTAGGGTCCGAGGATGATCTGATTAATTGGGGGTAATTGGTGTAACTTCGCCCCCCTCCTTCTAGTGATTTGGGCTTTACAGAGGGGACTGTCTGTGGTGTGGTAGGGCTTGTCAGTAGTGCCTCACTGAGTTAGAAAGGAGAGGGATACCGCACGTCTGTCTTTTGCCCGAGATTGTGGGGGCCTAGACTGCTAGGGTATCCATGTGTGTGTCGGGGTCGGGAGAGAGTCGTGGAGATTGTGGCGTTTAATGTGTGCTCGCTGTCAATTACTGCCGCTCTGTTTTGCTAAGCACTCTGGACGATTAAATACAGCTTCTTGCAGGGACACGCAACCGACAGGATTTCTTAAAGCCGAGCTGACAGAGCCTTTGTGGTGAGTCCCATTCATATGCTTTGGTGTTTGTGCCTGTTGTGGCAATACAATCTGAGTCACTGTGCGAGTGACAGTGTTATAGTGGCATGCACATCAAGATCATATCAGTCAAAGAATCCATTATGATCTCTCTATTGAATCTTGAATGCTTTTAAATTATTCCTCATGGCATATTGGTGTTCTGTCCTACACCTGTACATGTATGTAGAACAAGTGCATTATAAATTGGTGAGGTGACTGTTATTACTTAAATGATTAATCTGCAATCACGCATAAGAGCTAGAGAGTGAACTATGTTGTTGTGTTGGGTTGTACACATGCAGTTACATTTATATTCTGTTCTATTTTCCGCAGAATATGGTTTGTATAATTGTACTCCATGCATTTGTGCAGGTGAAGTATTATGCGTGTATATATTTAACTTCAAAACATGCACATCCAAGTGATTTGATGTTAAAAAACATGATTGTTGAATACAACTCCAGTCGTTTTAAAGTGATAAAGGCTAACATACAGTACATGTACATATATAATAATATATTTAATTTTTATATATGGCGCTTAATACAAATGTCTCTTAATACAAATGTCTCTAAACTCTTTACAAATATACTATTACCCCAGTCACATGATTACCGTTATATATCAAGTCTGTTAGCACATCTCCCCCTAATTTTGGTTACGGTAGTAATATAGTTGGCTTGTGGAGAAGAGAAGAGTCACTACCTTTGCACGTTAAGAATCCACTGCACTATTCGTATAAGAGTATAGTATAGTATAGTACAGTATAGTACGATAATACTCTGTAAAGAGGTCTGTACCCAAAAGGAAGAAGAAGAAGAATACAAAACTTACTAAGCATACAATGTACAGTGTAGCTTGCCAGTAAGACAGCATAAATGGACAATGAAATGAACTGACCGCTCACCAAATCTTCAATGATTTCGTGAATATGATATGCAAATTAGTAGTCGGCTACAATATTTGTTACATTGCGCATCAGAGATTACATATAAAAGAGATTCGGAACTAAACTATATTGTGAAACAATAGCAACTATATATGAACAAGAATGGACAAGAATTGAGTATATACTGAAGCGCTCTCTTTGGTAAAGACATGTTTAGAATATGGGCAGTTTTTAATCAATTACAAATGTTCAAACACTGATGTTTTTAGATTTGTTAATGTCTTAAATACTGGATTAATCTCCCTTAATGAGATATGTAGTAGCAGATTAGTTGAAGTGTTTGAAAATAATCTTAGAATGTACATATGGTTCTGTTTAACTTGGCATATAATTCATTGTTCTGTCATTTGTGATTATCCTATCTTACAGTGTACTTCTGTTCCTTTGTTTATAATGAAGATGCTTTCATATATGATCTCTACTTTTGGGGTTATCTTTCACAAGTTCACCTCGAGAAATTATTTCAAGTGGATTTGGCTCCTTTCAAATCTCATATTATTATTATTATTAATATTGTTATTATTATTTGAAAATCCTGCTAAATTTCATACCTCTTCCGCAGTACTTACAAATTTACAAGTTTACAACTATCCACTTCTCCAGTCTTTTCTAGACATATATTCTAGTATTCTGTTTAATTTGTAAGAAACAATAATCTTTAGTTTGTGCCTTATGAATTGACAGTAGGTGATCACAAGCATCAGAAGATTGTCCAGAAATGAACAAAAAAGAATTACTTCTCTGTAATACAGAATGTACAATGTACATGTATGAGCAGTGCAAATAACAGATCTGGCCACAGAATGTTGAGGACCCTGGCTCCTACACAGCCTCCCCCTTCTCATTGTTCCCTTGATCCTCTCCCCTTCTTCCCCTTCCCTTCTTCCCTCCCCGCTTCCCTCCCCCTCCCTTTTTACCTTTAATACATCTTCTCCCCTCCCCCTTCTCTCTGGCCCTTCCCCCTTTACCCCCTCCCTTAACCCCATCTCCCTTTACCCCTCTCCCTTTACCCCTCTCCTCCTCCTTTCCCTCCCCTCACATTCCTCGATTTGTGTCATTATAAAAGAGATGGATATAATTATTGCATCACATACTGTCAGTTAAGTTGTATCTTCACATCATAAACCACAGGGACATCCATTTGAAGGCCTATGCGAACGTTTGAAATCGGTGTCTTGCATATTGTCCCTGTACGCTGTCCTTACAGTATATACGACAATCGCCACTAACAAAGCCATGAAGCAAATATTGATTAGATCTTAATTCATTGCATTTTGTGGCCATGATATACTACTTCTATTCGCATATCCCCTTCGCCTGCAAACACACGTGTTGGTGATGATGAATGCTTTATATTGATTTTTGCCGTAATTCAAATTATATAGCCATGCCTACTTTTTTGCTAGGTAATCATATGTATCTATATTTTGAAGTATCAGCCATTTTGGGTAGTGAAGTAATTCTTACTACCGGTAATCAAATAAATAGTTGGATTTTTTTTTTATTTCTAAATTTGACTTTTCATCAGTATATAATGTGGCAGTACTTTACATTAAAAGGAGTACAAATAGGTTCTGTAAAATGTGTATGAATTCAAAATTAAAAATATGGAAAAATGATGCATATCACCTCGAGAAATGTCATTAATTCATTCATCGATTAATTGATTGATTCATCTACATTGTATTTATCAATTCATTTAATCATTCATTCATATCAAATAACTGTTGTATTTTCTCCTACATTATGTTTGCGCAATTGAGACCATAAAAAGAATATTCTCCAACATTCACAGTTATTCTTTTTCAAAGAATTTATGAAATGGGCCGTCCTTTGACTTCATATCTATAACCATACAATGATGATCATCTTTGTTTATCTTGTCAATATTATCATGCCATCAAGGTGCTCTATCATTTGGATCTTAAGTAAACTTTGGGGTACATGATGGAGATGATCTCTATTCATGTTGATTTCAAACTCCATGTTTGTTTACCTTTATGTGTTTTGCGTCTGGCAATAGTCATGGCACAGCTACTGAGCAGTGTAATAAATGCTGCTTTAGTTTAGCAGTGTTTGTAACTAAGGTACATGTATAAATGGTGGAACAGGCATAGTGGCACTCACAGTTGACTGTCATAATCTTGACAATCTTTAGAAGAGTATCAAACATTCAATGTGAAATGATCATACAATGTCTTCGAGGAGACATTCATGATTTTAAATATTGATTTAAATTGTATATAATTGCATGAGGGAAGGTTAGACTGAACAAGGTTATCAAAATTCCCTGCTCAGAAACATTCAAAGTAATAATCGTGAATTTAAAAACAGTAAAATACCGCCCCACTTTCGCACTTGAAGAGCTTTCCGTCCAAATGCCAAGATTTGTGACGTCACGCAAGGGACCAAATAAACATAAGAAGTCGATTTGCCATTGCAATGCACACATTTTCAGTGCTTCTTTCATCGTCTCCTCTTCACTTATTTCCCTTACTTCACCATCATCATTGTAACTATTTGATCTGTTGCCTCACTCTAAATTTCGGAAATGTTTTCATTTTGATAAGAAATACAGCGTTATGAAAAGGTAAAGGAATCAGTAGAAGTTTTCCTATGGCTTGTAAGGAAGACGTCATTATACCTTCAGTTACATACACCAACGCATGTGCATCATTTCTATCAGGAAAGAACAATGTTCATTCTGTCATTTCAATTCGAAAGTGGGCTGATATTTCAGCGTTTTTTTTAAATCAATCATTATCATCATTTATCCTTGCCCAGAATATTTCTAAGCAAAGGATTATGATTGTCAGCATCAGCATCATATCCCTTTCAAAAAGATGTGAAATATGTTCATGTTTGAAATCAATAAAACTCTTATAATTGAGAAATACTTGCACTGAAATATGTTCATCCATTATAGGATGTTGTCATCTTACGTCATCAAAACATTACTAAATTTTCTGGTGAACCACTGTTGCTACTAGCCTACTTTTCTTTTTAAATTTTGTTCTACTTTTAGTACCAACTCCCATTTGTGACTACTTCTGCTACTATCTACACATTTGATTCTACTTCTACTTCTAGTTGTATTTCTTAACACTATTACATAGACTTTTCCTCTTGCAACAAATTCAATTACCAATGCACAGTAAATTTTTATGTTTTTCTTTAGTTCTTGCTCTGACAAAAATGACTTCTTCTACTTCTTTCATGTAACTGTACATGTTTGTATTTAATTAATCTGTTTACTAATTTGTTTTTTTACTATTATGTAAATCAAAACTTTGTTTGAACTAAATTAAAATATGTCAATCAATTTTTAATCGTACTGTTAAACATACTGGTAGTCAAGTAACATAATGAGAAATTGGATTTATCCAGCTCCTGTTAGTTGAAGATTAAAGGGAGCGTAGCTTGGCAAATACTGGTTAACGCCATCTATGTTTTCTTTTGGACAACTGCACGTAAACAATGGATTTGATTAACGGTAGTCAATGACTTAATCACTACATGGTCAGCGTTCACGAAACAGATCGAGGTTCTCATCACGCCTCAGTTTCGCTTATGTTGCAGGCACGTGATTGCTGCGGTCGCATCGTCCGTAGACGTATTATACCTGATTGGCCCCAAGTCAGGCTACAGAAAAGACACGTAGTCTCGTCAGGCTACACTCCTTTAATATACAGACATACATGTACAATAGACCAATTTACCAATTACACTATTTACTACAATTTAAGTATATGTTCCTCTCCATAACCCCTGGTTACTATCTATCAAATACATCTGTTATGCATCATTGCATCTCTTTTCACATCATGGAATCCACTTTAGTTGTTGCTATGTCTAACAGGCCTTTTGAGTTGTCAAGAGAAAAATGTGTTCAAGAAGCGTGTATGAAATTAGTCAACATTAAAGATAAAGAATTAAAGACCAGTTCTGGTCATGCGATTGCATTGTGAAAGAAACGTTGTGGAATCGATCAGAAAAGGTTGATCATCTAGCATAGTGTACTGCGCAGGTTCTGAAATCATTAAAATGATACCAGTCTTGGTAAAGTTACAAATTTTGTGTGATCACGTATTAGTCAAAACATATTCGTTCACATGATTGGTAATAAGAGCTTCCATTTCAGTTTTTAAGAGGAGGACTTTTCCAAAACTGATCTTTACCTTTAACAAGAGACTACCAATTCACTATCAGAGCATACCAATACCTTCACAAATCTGTTACAGCGCACCTGTACAATCGCACAGATGGAATGATTTGATACAGTGAGCGCAGTGTGTTAGAGTAATGATTAGTTTTTAGTGCTTTTCATTGACATTGAAATGCTGAATGGATCGAGTCTGTTGCATTGTGCCCTTTGGAAAGCAATGAATATATTACCGATGCTTCTGTGACTGAATGGTTCTGGCACGCACACAATCAGTTGTTATATTTGTGTTAGAGTAGAGGCCATCCTATACATGTTAATCAGATCAATGGTTTGGAAACTAATGTAATCGATTCAACGTTTAATGAACGTGTAAAGTTGAATGCCTCCTGTGTACATGAATGCAGGTGCTCATCAATGTGTATATTTAATGATGTACAATGTTATATATTCGCAGACAATCCCAATATCACTCTTGTCAGCCGTTTAACCCAATAACTACTGAATAGTGTAATTACCATAGGCTTAATACATGTCATGGATTACCTGGTTCCCTTAGACTTACATGTAACACATGGATAACTCGGTTCCCATAGACAATGGATTAAATTTATTGCTGAATATTTACCATCTCTCCTATCCCTTTCAGGAAAGGATTTATTTTAGGACTAAATTAATCACATAATTTTTTTAAAATAAATGTAATGCTTCCTGGGAGAAATTTAATTATTTAAACATATTTGTGGCTTACACTGCATTGAAAAAACAGTCAGAATTTTTTTTTTTACAATACAGATCGATCGATCAATGTTATTTACTGGGTGTAAGCCACAAACATGTTTAAATAATCACATTGTTCTTCAATTTGGCAACAACAATATATTCCTTTTATTGCTACATTGCTTAAATAAAATGTAATTTCTCTGAAAAATTGAACTTTTCCATGGGCTAGAAAGTCATCAGAAAGTTAAAGAAATTGCTTATTTTGAAAGGAAAACAATGATTTTTAACCTCTAGATGTGTTGCCAATTTCAGGATTTTCAAGTTTATTTCCTTGGCAAAATTCCTGGCATCAAAAGCAATATAGTCATGAAACAAAAATAAACGCAGTTTGTGCAGAAATGTATGCAATTTCTATTCATTCTTGTGAATATTTTTAGGGCTCTAAATCAAAGTTTTTGAGCCAAACCACAAAATGTTGAATGATTGTCACGAAATTCTCATTTTGGAAAGTCTATTATGCAAGTAATGCAGACTCTATGAAATTCTATGCCCTTTTCCATCTATTGAAATAAAAGTATAGCTTCCTTTTTTTTTGGGGGGGGGGGCACCATGGCCTATTTCCAAAGTCAGCTTGACCTCTCTTATCAAAGGGCATGGGGCGTATTGACTTGGTTTCGAACCTGGGACCTCCCTGTTTTGAGACGAGCTCTACCATCAAGCCAAGGAGTTATTAAACAAAAGTGTATAGATGTATGAAAGTAGAAAATACAGGGGTGTTAGGAGGTGGGGGAAGAGGACTATATAGGTACATGTATTGCCCCTTTTGGGGGAGGGAGGATTATTAGGTCCTTTTATAGATATTTAACTTTTTGTTGTTGTTGTGATTATTTATTGTCGACTGAGAGTTGCAGTTGATACATTTTACTTACAAGGATCATATTTTATTTGCAGCATTAATACAGTATACTGTCTCCCAAGTTTAGCATCAATATTGGGAGGGGGGGGGGGGGGGGAGGTGTTGGCAGCAAGAGTGTCACTACCTTGAAAATTTCATGGGGGTGAATCACCCTTTTCATTCATGTGGTCCAATTTTTCTCTCTCTCATACTGTGATGAATATGATCATATTTCCTGATTGAATTCACCTCTACGTGGCCCCCAATGAATAGAGATCCATTCCTTTACAACTATGGAAATAAATAGAATATCTAGTAGTAGCCAATCTCCAATCTGTTTCCACGGATACCAATCGGTTGTTACAAATTTCGCCAGGGACTTCTAAATCATGTCCATTCAATTCTCAGTGTTAGTAATTAGTATCCATGCACTGTTCATGTCTGATAATGTCAACTTAAGTGACCATGAAGAACATACGTAAGTGGTCAATTTGGAGATAAGAATGGTACTCGTTACGATGAGAGTGGTGATAATATGTTCTCATTTGATCATGTTAACACTAGTGTAATGTGCTCAGAGAGGTCAATAGTCCAAATTTTGGCCACTGTATCATTTCTTTGTAAGATTTTCGATCAAACATTTCTTCAAAAGCATGGAATTATGTTGTTAAATTAAGTGGGTAATTGGTGTAATCATAGGCTTCTTACAAACTGTTTGCTAATTAAACTCAATGGTTGACTTGTCTTTGCCTATGAAGGGATTCTAGAAGAGTTGTAAATGTAAATCAATTTCTTGTGTTTATGTACCTGAATTATAAATGAAAGTTGACACATTTCTCCTTTTGAAGAACCTGAGAAATTAAATGAAATCGTAGGGGAACTTTGAAACAACAGTTCCATTGATAAGAATTAGTTAATTTGGTAAATTTTAATTATTCTTGAATAGCATAATTATCTATCAATGTCTTCTCTATTTAATATTCCAACCTGTGATGTGTTTTAGGCATTTCATTGGCACTTGACTCTCTTCACCCAGGTGCACACTGGTTATTTATCTTGCTGTCTGTAATAATATGCTTATAAAGCAGGGTCCATATACTAACCAGAAAGAGGTGGGAAACATGTAAAGAATTTAAGTGTTACGGCTTGTAAGTCTACATCCAATCTTGTACTTTGTGAATAGAAAGTTGTTTTTGTAGACATCCATTAAGAAGAAGTCCTTGCTCATCCAAATACCAATTTGCCTCCATGTCTCTATCTGTGTCTCTTTCACTTTAATCAATAGCCACAGCTCGCTCCCTGGCTGGCTGTGAATGAATACCGGAGCTAGCTATAGTCCACAAACATGTAGCTTGGTTTGGAATGTTTATAGCGTCTATTCAATACTGACAATTGAACACTTGGAAGATCCTTTTCTAAGGCTATTGTAGGGAGGGTTTTTGAGCCACCCTCCGACTGCATACAAATGACACTTAAAGAGACCCAATAGTCTACATCACGAACCTATGCTATGCTACCTCCATGCAGCCTTACAGCATACTTATGTGTGTGTGTACGTGCGAGTGTCTTTGTTGTACACTGTGTCTGTGTGTGTGTGTGGGTGTCATTGGACCGGATACGCTTGAATGCACATGCAGAATGATAAGATATCCAAGCTTTTGGAGCAGAGTGGATCACGAATAATAGACTTTTTTTTCCTTCTCCAGAATGCATTGAAATTAATAGTGCCACTAGCCCATTCCAGTTTATATCTCCCTGCCACTTTAGTGCTGCTACTTCAGTTCAGTGTGAACAAGTAGATGATACATTTTTCATTCAGCTGTTCCATAATAATATGAATTTCCTCTTTTGGGGGGATATTCATTGATGGAAGGTGAGCAGAATGTGGAGCAAGCCTTTGAAGCTAGATACAGTACACAACAGTCAGAGATTGGATATTGAACAGATGGAAGTATCAAGATGATTTTTCAAATGAATATTTTACAGTACAAGAGTTAATGAGAAAAAAAGTATTGGCTTAAATTTGGGGGTGGGGGGGGGGGGGGGGGGGGGGGAGGAGACTCCTTATGACAGTCTGTTTTGATCAAGGGAATATACTGTAATACATCCTTTCCCTTCTTGAATTTTGAATCTTGTCTGATACCATCCTGACAAAGACTATTCTTGTATAGTGCTAGATAAATTGAACCACTTTGAAAAAGACTACCGGTACTCATGTTTGTCAAAATAAAATTATCCTAGTTATTGTGCATAAAACATGTTGTTTGTACATTTTATGTACATTGAGAACATTGTTGCATCTTACACAAAATGGAAGTGAACAGTCCTAAGTAGTAAAAAAAACATGAACTCAAGGCTAGGCATTGAATAGCATGATAGTATTTTATCAGCCCTTCATTGTTTGAATACCTCTTTTATTGAAATTTGGCAAAGCAAAGCAATAGACTGTGTAAAGGTTCCGAAAGACACGCTCAGTATTAGTAGTTAGTCTACACATTCAGACCTTGGGTTGTGTATTGAATTCCACAGCACTGTAGTCTGTACCTCTTTCCAATGCTACTGTAATGTTGGGCATGTAACATAAAGATAGTTTCAATTTGGACTGTATATAGAAATGTAGGTGTAGGGCGTAGTGGTTCATTCGCTTGACTCTCGGTCCAAAGGTCAAGGGTTCAAAACTCAGCCGAGCACTAACATCCTTTGGCAAGATAGTCAGTGCAACTGCAATGTTGGGCATGTAACATAAATATAGTTTCAATTTGGGCTGTGTAAAGAAATGTAGGTGTAGGGCATAGTGGTTTATTCACTTGGCTCTTAATCCAAGGGTCGAGGGTTCAAAACTCAGCCGAGCACTAACATCCTTTGGCAAGACATTAATCCATATTTGCCTCTGTTCTCCCAGGTGTAAATGGGTACCTGGTAATTGACGTGGTAATATGAATTGCAGGGCCCTCTGGAAGAACAACAATGAAACCCATGCATGAGGCTTCCCTGATATGTCAAGTCCAGGGGAGTGTTTCACAAAGACTAAGATTGACTTTAAGTCAGACTTGTTCATGCCACTGTTTGCTCTTACCATTTATGATCTTTAGATAATATTATTTCCTTCAATATTAAATGAATAATTAAAAATTTGTAAATTCTGTAGATATGTGACGATGATTTTGTACGTCCCTTGAGAGACCAATGCCAGTAAATGGTGAGAGCAAACATGACTGGCCTGCCATAGTTAAGTCCAACTTAAAGTCAATGTTAGTCTTTGTGAAACACCCCCCCCCCCCCCAGGTTAAATTTGTTTTGTTAAAGGCTGTAAAAGTATACTTGGTTATATCCCAGGGAGGTGGACATTCAAGGTCTAAGGAAGAGACTAATAAAGTTGATAATACCGTAAAGGTCAAGTTAAGGTCAACTTCTTAGTCACCTCTGGGTAGCACTGTAGATGACATTTGGGACCTGATAGTCATCATGTCAAATCCACGAGGGAGAAGGGAAGAGAGAGAGAGAGAGAGAGAGAAAGAGGGAGAGAGAGAGAGCGAGAAAGAGAGAGAGAGAGAGGGAGAGGAAGAAAGAGTTAGAAAGGGAGAGAGAGAGAGAGAGAGAGAGAGAGGGAGGGAGGGGTCAATTACAGACAGGGGGGGATAGAGAGAGAGAGAGAGAGCAAGATAGATAGTGAGAGAGAGAGAGAGAGACAGAGAGAGAGAGAGAGACAGAGAGAGAGACAGACAGACATACAGACAAACAGAAACAGAGACTGACAGACCTGAAAATGCTAGACCCCAATCTCGCTCACTTTATGGACCAGTCTTCGCTAGACCTAGACCGCTAGAGTGATCCAAGAATAACAACATTGAAAAAATAGAAATAAAAGACAATAAAAGAATTGATAACAAGTTATCTTGTTTTCCGCTCCTTCATAGTTAAAAAACAAAAACATACTTGCATACTAAGTAAATCATTGTGAAAGAAATTGTGAAAGAAACCCAAATAGTGCTTTTTATTTTACACGGTGTTGCCAACATAGAAAATTTGGTGAATAATTATAATTAAATCCCTATTATTTGAGAATGGCACAACATACGTATGTCATTGTAATGTAATTTGCTCAGCATTGTGTAAAATGACGCCTGCCTGGAATGCTCCCCAGGGAGTAGAGAATGTGCATATATTCTGTGTGGGCAAGCTTGAATCCAATGACCAGGGTAATGATATATCTGTAAATATATATTATATACATTATGTATGTATGCGCTATATAAAAGTGGAATATTATTAATATTGGAAATAGGCTCAAAATTCGCTGTGATTTTTGCTCTTTCTGCTCATGTTTAATTCCTAGCATTCTGGGTCAAAAGATTTATACAAAAACATCACTTAAAGGAGCCACTCTACTGCTATGGACTAAAACAATTATGCAGCATATTTTGACACCCATTGGTCTATTCATACCAAAGCCCCACATGCATTATTTACAGCATTCCTTCGTGATATAGTCTCAAGCCAAGCCAAGAGGAGAAGGCTTGGGCAATAAATAGAGATAACCCAGTCATCACACACACACACACACACACACTCACTCACCCTCCCACTCACACGCACACACACACACACGTTCAAACACACACATATGTGTGTATTCCCGTGGAATGCATGTTAAGTTTACAAATTTAGATTACGCATGCTGCGGCCGTGTCCTACGTGAGCGAAGGGCATGGAAGGTTTTAGTAGGCGACTTGTATAATTACTCCATCCTGTTAAGATTTGACAGCCTTCTTGTAAGGCGGTATGAACCCATAATCAGCAGTATCATTAATTAGTCTATTGCCTTGTTAAAGGATCTTGTACCTCGATATGGTTTTTGTTTGTCTGGTCGGTGGTGTAGGTGGTTTTACTTGTAGGGGCTCCCTGTAAGCTTAGTGCTTGGTTGCTTAGATGAAGCAGTGTTGGTGTGCCAATCCATCTCCTTTATGCACATATTGAAAATTCCTTTTATTTAAAGCACATCTGCACTAGTTTGGTCACGGGGATTAGACCACCCAGTGTGGTCACTGACAGGGGGCTATCTCATCAAATCAGCTATCAATGAACATAAGAAAAAGAGGATCATGGGGGACCAACAGGCACCGATTAGACATTGTTGGCTATATAGAGGGCGCAAGTAGCTATAAGTAGTGCAGTAGGGCTTTAAATGTAAGGATTAAAGGTATTCTCAAAAGCCAGAAAGGACTTTAAATATGATGACTACTCTTCCTCTTTTTAGAAAAAAAGGGTTTCAAAAAAGGTTTTAAAAAAAAAACATGCGTGAGTTCTAGAAATCCTCTAACATACCGTCGCTGTTTTCACGAAGTGACGGTAGTGAAAACAAATTGCATTCACTTTGCGTTACGATTTTCCTCACTACCGTCACTTCGTGAAAACAAGGACGATACTATAAACCTATATCTTGGTCCTAATATTTAGATTTATAAAATGGGTTCAAGAATGTAGCCAATGAGAAGCGTAGGAATGTATCACATGTGTGTGTGCATTTTTTTTCTCTTCAATATGCAGAGGGAGTGCATCAATTTCTCGACTTTATACTCATATTGTAAACCCATCTTATATTAAATAATACATGTTTTAGCTTGTGCATTAGTGATATGCACTGCACTTGGTCACAATGAGACGGCCAATGAACTTGGCAAGTCTTGTTCATTATCCTACTGTGACTTAACCTATGTGCAGTGCATATTCACTAATGCACTCGCAAACATGTATTATTTTGTGTAATATGTTGTTAAAGGTATTACAAAGTTTTGGTATGGGGTCATGAATTTGGATGAAATGAACATATTGGAAGCATATGCAATCCTACAATATTCATTGATCGTTGTCGCAGTTGAAATCGAGTCTAAAGTTAAATAATAATAATAATAATAAATTGTAAATAATACACTCTTTTTGTTGTATAGCTCCCTCTCAAGGTCAAGATATCAATTAAGCTATAAAACAATGTTTCTTGACTAAAATCGACCAATTTGATATTCTCGTTTGGAAGTTATATATCACATCTACATATTCTGAGATTGTCATGGTCGCAGCTACCATTGTACGGCCGTAGGCGCTATTTGAAATTTATCAAAATTTACCGGGAGCGCCAGTAAATTTTTATATTCAATTTTTCTCGAAAGCAGAAGTGTTTTAGAGGCTAAATTTTCTAGTGCTTATAATACATCCACAGGGGCATCCAAATATTTCCAAATTGTAAAGAATCACTATCCACCCTATTTTCAAAATTTCCCAAAACTTTGTATTACCTTTAAAGGTATGTATTTCATTTCATTGAAGTCTGTAATGGCTTGCAAATACTTGTTGTTGAAACTCAGTTGGAGAGGGGACTAGGCATGTAAATACTGTACAAACAAGTTGTCTTACTTTCACATGCATTCAGTTTCATATCAGGCAATTTGAGATGAAATGAGCTTTGAAAAGACTCAAATTTCACTTTTACATTTGTTTGTCCAAATGTAATAAAAGAACAAGATATTATTGATATGTTTGTTGGAAACTCCAAATGGAAAACAGATATTTCCAGGAAACAAGTCTTATAATAGTTAATGCCTGACTGCATCATGCTTTGATATCTCTCTTCTTGTGGTCAAGTTTTGGACTGTGGAAGAGAATTGGATGTTGTTATTGAAAGTTAATTATAAAGAAAGCATCTTTTCTTCCGAGAATTCTTGTAAATTTTCCTAACCAAACCAGTGAAAAAAATACACAGGGGCTCGGGGCGAATTAGCCCCCAAAATGCCAAAAAAAGCCCCCGAAAGTCTTAAAAGAGCCCTAAAAAATGTGCATAGAGTTCAATGCAAAACAAATTAAAGATTGTTATTTTCATACTAGCAAGCTTGAAAAGTAGCCCCCGAAATGTTTAAAGTATTTTTTTCCCTGAACCAAACCCTTGTAATCCAACCACGACCAATGCTAATACAGTCTTCAAAGGACATGTACCAATGAAAAAATGTTTATATTTAATCTGTCTTGGAAAAAGAAATTAAAAGGGTTGAATGAAATGACTTGCTTTATCAAATTGGCAACAATAGTGTTGTCTTTAGAAAACAAAAGGACACTCTGAAAGTCAATGCAAAATGATGGGAGTTAATGACCATCTGGCTCTCAGTATACAATGTTTTCTTTCACTCTTGAATTTTCTTTAAAGCCCCTCTAAATTGTTGGGAGCCTCAAAAATTTGATTGCAAAATTTCACTTAAATTGTATAATGTGAAAGAGGATGTCATTTAAGATACATTATATATTGATGAAAGAATACAAAGGTTTTCTGCATACAACAGAAAACCTAAAGTATGTATTCTTTTATCAATATTTGTTTTCAAACACATTTTTTTGGAGAAATCTTTGCAGAAGTGTGTCTTAAATGACATCCTCTTTCACATTATGATTCAATTAATATGATACAATTTAAGTGAAATTTTGCCATCAAATTTGGGGCTCCCAACACTTTAGAGGGGTTTTAATATCATGTGGAATAAACAGATCACGAATATTATACTGAATGTTCAAGATTACAAATAAATGTCATTTGCCAAACAATTTTAGTTGAAAATGTATACTGGCTAAGTAACGAGCATAGAAATATGAAATCAAGGATAGTACTAGCCCGACACCATTTGTGTCCCATATACATCTTTCTGTGTACAGTGCTTGTTACTTTACCAAGACTGGGCCAAATTTATTATGATTTTGATGATTCCAGAATCTTGCAGTACTATGCTAAATGATCAACTTTTTCTGATGCATTCCACACCTTTCCTTTCACAAAGCAATCGCATGACCAGAACTCAACTTTATCTTTAGTTGGTTGTTCTGATTTGATAACTTTTCGTTTCCATAGTGATTAGTGTTTTTAAATGTAACAACAAGAACAACATAAATAACAAGAACCACATCGATCAATGACAACAGTGACAACAACTACTACAACAACAGCAACACCAATGTCATCATCATCAACAACAATAGTCAATAATAAAAAATATTCTCCTTGAGTTTATTAAATTACAGAAGGGATGCAGTAGTAGAGTAAAACTGTACATGATGAGTTTTTTATTGATCTACATTTGCCACACTCAACCCAGGTGATGTAAATGGGTACCTGGCAGGAATTAATTCTTTGAAATGCTAGAGCGCCGTAATGGCAGACAGATAAAGCCGAGGTAATAATCTCCAAGTTTGGAAGTGCGCCTTAGTGATTGTAAAGCGCTAGATAAAAACTGAGTATTATTATTATATCCTACAAAGCAGGTCAGGTGAACCATTAGGCCTAATAGACTATTGGTTTAGTGAGCTTATGTTCTAAATCGTGTAGTTCACATAATACTGCAACATTTAGATGCAAATGTTCACATTGGCATAATCCGGATATCTTATCTTAATGGTTTTTCAGCATGCACATTGGACTACATCAAATGTATTTATATCGGTGAAAACATACTTTTCTATTTGCAAAGCTCTTGCAGGTTTTCATGTTGCATTTGCGATTTTCTCACAGTGATCTTTAAGTATTGTATTGTTTTCTTACCAGATTTTTTACCTTCAATTTACTTGAGCATTTTTAGAGCTTTTGAGAGCTAAATCGCTGAGCGCTCCTGTGTATTTGTTCTGGCTGGTACACAGTGCATACCTCACACTCATACCCTTCTTCAAGACAAAGACTTTATATCCAAGACTAGCTCATGAGCACTGAACTTCATCCTATACTCCAAAGGTCGAAGGTCGGGAGTCTCTTGTAGACTCATTAACATGCTTGTCAAATTCCCAGGGATTTAGATAAAACACACAGAGACACATCAACTATGAGTATGAGTACCCAATGCTTTACAGTTATTTGTGAACTTGGTAATGACATATATACAAATCCGCAAAGAATACACATTGACAGTTTGACGCAAGTGAATCATATTTTGATTCCTGCCGCGGCACTAATGTCCTATGACATTGATCTACATTTGCCATACTCAACCCAGGTGATGTAAATGGGTACCTGGCAGGAATTAATTTCTTCAAATGCTAGAGTGCCGTAATGGCAGCCGTGCTAAAGCCAGGGTAATAATTTCTTGAAATGCCTCAGAATAGTTTACTAGATCGATGGCGCATAATAAATGCCGTAGTATTATTTTTATTATTTTCCTAGAGATAATGTATGAGGTAATGTATTAGAATTGTTAATGCGGATAGAAAATCAAGGACAACATGTTCTGTGTGAGAAGCAATAGTACATTGTCCCATGTGGATGAATTTATGTTAGTGATGACTGATTACAGTGTTTACAGCAACTATTCTTAATTTGTTTATATTTTTGCTACAGTACATACATGTACAGTATACTTGTTTGGAATAATCACTGCTTGAAACAAAAAAGCGCCTTCATTAACCAGACTTCAATTCAAGCCTACCTTTATTTAATAAAAACAGTTTCAATTCAGACACTGTCCTCAAATTGCAGAAAAAAGTGGGGCATTTACTTTGCAAGAAAAAACAACTGGCTTTTCTCACATTCTGTTTCTTTGTTGGGAAGTTGTTAGGCAACTATCAATAAACTATTAAACACAATGAAAAATCCAAATTGAAAAAAACACAATCTATGGGTTATTTTTTAATGGCGGCTGAATCTTTACCGATTTTGCAGTGTAAATTCTCGCGCTAGAAACACTGATGAACTATTCCGGTTTTTGGTCACGTGACTTTCCTCGCTTCTGTTTTAACGCACGAAGCGCAGCGACTAGTGGCGCATGCGCACAGCTTAGCAATAAACCAAAATTATCCAACACAGACAGTTTCTTATGGGTTTTTCCAGTAGTATAGATGGCAGTATAAAACAACACCCAGATGTTTTTTTCAAGATGGTTTTGGGCTGTGTTAATGGGCCTATAGCCCCTCAAAACATAGCCTTTAGACTAGGCCTCATGTCTGATAGACGCCGAGTGACCAAAAAGAGACTAACCTAAAAGAGACTGTGTGAACGGCAGAGCGAGTAGCCCAGCCAAGTAGCCTTTAGTAATCTATATTGGATTTCTTATGTTAACACTTGTTTCTGACTGGAATTCTCTACCAAAATGGTAGCATCCAATCACCGCAGTGAGCAGTAAAAGCTATATTGCAAAAGGCCTCGCGGCTAGCGCCACTTGATCGCGCGTTCACCCTGGGTCTCTAGATTCATCTCAGCCTCTGATTTGGGTGGAAAATAGCCAGAGTCATGAGGCCTTGTCAAAAGGCTACCCAAAACCCAGTAAAAGAGGAAGCGAAATGGAATGATTATCTGGACTTTGAAAGGGAAGGAATCAGCTAGGTGCAGTCTAAGCAAACAGTCTCTAGGCCTGTCATCATCAGCTTTAGATTGCCAGATATCCTGCTATTTGAACTATCCCGATCGCAAATCATCCAGTTAATTTTCCTCTTCATCAGCCCGAAGTTGCAATTAGCGGGATATTTGGTCAAGATAATCATCCCAAGATATCTTGGGCTAGTTTGCAAAATATACCGCTATTTGGCAAAATATCCCGCTATTTGTCCTGTGCGTCTTGACCAGCCCGAAGACTCGCACTATGCGTGAACGCTGAGCAAAATATCTCTAGCTAATTCCTCGAGCTTTAGTTTCAAGTTTCGAGGTCAAGTCTCGAAATGATGAAGACGCGATTTGTAACTTTGGGATTATTTCCCAAATCAGAAATAGTGGGCTACTTTGCAATCTCGAGCTGATGAGGACAGGCCTACTGGTGTCTATGGAATTTGTTTGAAGGGGAGCCTGTGGGTGGCAGGGGAAAAGTTGGATCAGGGCAAAATACAAGCAATTGTCAAAACGTAGGTGTTGACAAAGGAATGGCGTAAAGTGGAAAATTTCTGTATGTTCAGTGCATTATTGATGACTAATTTGTTTGTGTCAGATAGGGCAAATTTGAATACATTGTATAATACACTGTATGCAGCAGGTTTTCAGTTAATTGCTACATTGAGTCGTAACTTGAAAGCACTGAGCTATGTGATAGGGCTAGCCAAGATTTCAGCACCAATTTTCTGACTGTACATATTGAAAGAAACGTCATTTCAGAATATTCTTTCAACAACAGCACTATCAATAAAGCAATATGTTTCAGGTTCATGAATTAAAGGCCTATTCTTTGAACACTTGTCCACTAATAACGAGGCCTGGAATAGATTCAGTTAAACCTGATTGAATAGCTTGGTTTTGGGATTTAAATTGTTTTATTATCAGTGATTTGTGTTTGAGTTTCATTACCATCGCAAATCAGCCAAATATATTGGCTATCCATTAAAAAGATTTAGAACATGTAATATTTGAAGTATGACAGTTGCCAAAGTAGTTGATTTTACAGTTCACAGCACAATTATCCATGATTTATCAGATAATACAGAAGTGTAGTTATGTACTAACATTGTAAATATGTGCTCATATATACAGAGTGGAATCAACCAGAAGTCATAGAGTATGTACAGACTGAGGCAGGTATAAGTGGGTGATAGTATAGTAGTCTAGGTATACAGACTCATTTGTAGTCTGCCAGGGGAGTTATCATACTTCACGTTGGTCACATCTCCCTATTATTGTGTTAAAAAGGACAGACTACCTTTAAAGGGATTGGGTATCTTTGCCTCAGATTCTAAACAAAATCCTGGATTTAGCTCATGCTGCAATCATAATCAAAAACCTTTAGGTCAGTCAGGAATCCCATGACTTTTACAAGCCGATCGCCTGTGTTATTATCTAGATATGATTTGAATTCAAAATGTCAAAAACCGTTTTATTACACTACAGTCTAATGGGGAAAATGAGTACCGTATGGTAAAACTGGTTACTCTAGGAATTTTACTCTTTTGAGGCACTTCATGATCATTTTGAAGGGCTTCAATATTACACCATTATCACAGACACAGATAACACGTAGGGCCATGCATCCCAGATTTAACTTTGTTAAACGATGCCTTTAAACAGCATTAAAAAGTTAAATCAGTTTGATTGATTCACTGAATCAAGTGTTACCTGAATTTGATTATGAGAACAAACCAATTCTCCCCTTAAAAAATGAATACAAAATCACAGTGTATACAGAATTATAATAGAAATAGCCTTACAGACTTCACATAGATAACAACATTGTGTATATAAACATATAAAGAGACTACATGTCTGCTGGCCAATTATATGCGTGCTGACGATAGGCCCCGCCCAGTAATAGGATACGACGTTCAGACTACAATAGGACCCTGATTATTTATCACATTTTCATTCAAAACAACGCTCAAACATGCGTTTTGCAAATATGACGTTTCTTTAAACAACATTCACAACAGGAAAAAGCTAAGTTATTATATAGAGATGTATAGAGATATGATTGTGGTATAACTGCACGATGAATTGCAGGAGTCTGAACACAGGCTTGGTCACCCAGTGTATGTTGAACCTGCCTGTACTACCCAATCCATGGTGTGTTCGCACTTGGAGATAATGCAGCGATTTTCATTTACGGTTGTTTTAGATGGGCTTTGACAGAGACTAGTCACTAGATGGTAGAAAGAGCATCCAGGTTCAGTTGGTTCATTCATACAGTTTCTTTCCATTCAGTCAATCGTAGCAGTACTATTAGTATACCCTGTCCATGTAGTACAACACTGCAGTCCTTCAGGGCCACATGCATTTAAACTTTGGCTTCCTGCTGCATCAATGAACGTGCATTAAAGCCCCACTGTCCTACTTGTAGCTACTTGCTTCTTCTATATAGAAAACTTCCCCAATCGGTGCCTGTTGGCCCCCATGATCCTCTTTTTCTTATGTTAGTTGAGAGCTGAGTTAATGAGATAGCCACCTGTCAGTGACCTCGCTGTGTGGTCTAATCCCTTCTGGACCAGAAGTGTTGACGGTCTTTAAGAGAAATGGGGGCTTCATTTTTAAACAGTGATGGAAAGCAGGGCTATTCAGAAGTATCGCAAGGCATTTTGTTAGCAGGTGGAATTTGACGACACCAGCAGACTAATTGTTTTCACTTCACTTTGGAGGACAGTGTATGTCTCTTTGGTTGTCTTTCTATACTTTTTACATTAAAGCCTATCTGCACTAGTTTGGCCAGGAGGGATTAGACCTCCCTGCCTGGTCACTGGCAGGTGGTTATCTTATCAAATCAGCTCTGAATTAACATAAGAAAAAGAAGACCATGGGGGACCACCGGTCACCAATTAGACCATGTTTGCTATATATCGGGCGCAAGTAAGTAGTGCAGTGAGGCTTTAATGTGTCTCAGCTATGCCTGACACATATTTTCTTCAACATTGTAATCAATAGGTCTTTCATTTGAATTTTAAAGTAACAGAATCAATGGAATCACATTTTAGGCACCTGGTGCGATAGTGCACTAGCACCCACACCCTCACCCCGTGCCCTTACCCCTCCCCATTTATACCACATTGCACCCCTCCAAGTTCAAAACCCAAATTATTCCATATCACTTGTCTAAAAAAGACAGGAACACATCTTAATCTAATGGTTGAGCTTTTGAGACAAAGATCAGGCAACTTAAAATGCTTTAGCAGCAGTTGATGACATCTGAAATTTGTATCATTTTTTTATAGATCATAGTTTGGCCTACATACATGCACATGTTGCTACATTATCCTAATGTCTAAAGTTAAATTTTTCAAATGAACATTATCCATACTGTGGTGACTGATCATACTTGGGTAATTACACATTTCTTTGAAAACCGATATTTACCTGACACTTTCACTACCAGCTTCTATTCTTGTTCGTGACATCAATAGATCTTTTGATGTCTTTCTGTAATAATTTTTTTTTTTCATAGCTCAAGACTAATAGACAAGGGTTATCTTTGTGGCCCTGGCAATTTTCGCCTTCATGAAAGGTCTTTCAACGCCTCTTAATTTGTGAATAAACATGTATGCACACAAATTGTAATAGTAAGAAGGACATGTATGTGTACAGTACTACAGTACTATAGAAAATGCAAAACTGTAATCTGTAATTACATTAGGCGCCTTGGGGTCGATATATGCGCATTATAAATGTTTTTATAAATGTAATGCTTCCTGGGAGATATTTCAATTATTTAAACATATTTACTGGGTGTAACCCACAAATATATGTTTAAATAATTATAAATGTTATTAGTATTTATTATTATTATAGGTAGTTGTATTATAGGTTTATGTTCACAATTAATGTACTTGTATGTGTTTATATAAATGCAACTTCAATATGCAGAAATGATTTTCTGAAATTGTTGATGGCATGTTCAAGGAGAGGCAAGCGTTTGAGAAATCAAATATTTTTAAAGTTTTGGGTAAAATCAAACGAAACACCTTGGTACAGCAAGAGGTTAGAGCATAAAACATTATGAAGAACTTGGTCTAGAAAATCATTTATCTTGAATGCATTTGCCTTTTGGTTTATGAAAGAGAGGATTGTGATGAGGGTAACACATGTTTGGATTTTTAGTTCCGGGAACGTTTCCAAACGAGATAATCAATGCGATGTACATGTACTTACTGCATAATTAGGGTCGACCCTGATATAGATTTCTGCCATTCATGCGTAGGTAAGGTCATTTTGAGATCGCTCACCTTCATTTCATATTTGTTAGTAATACATAGTGACGTTTTTATTTTAAAATGCCCTCCATCACCCTTTTGGGGAGACCAAAATCTGTTTTTATTGTCCATATTTCCCAAAATTATATATTCTAGCTTTTCTTAAAGCCCCACTGTCCTACTTGTAGCTACTTGCTCCCTCTGTATAGAAAAAGTTCCTCAATCGGTGCCTGTTGGTCCCCCATGATCCTCTATTTCTTATGTTATTTGAGAGATGAGTTGATGAGATAGCCACCTGTCAGCAACCTCGCTGTGTGGTCTAATTCCTCCTAGCTACAATAGTACATGAAAGAAATGAAATAAACAATGACCCCTGCCCCCTCCCCCCCCCCCCAAAAAAAATGATTTTATGATAAAGAAGAGATGGTCATATTGCAGATATATATATGTATAGAAAAGAAGAATCAATTACACAAATTATTTGATTCTCGGTGCTCTTACGATCCTCCACAAGGCAATTTGCAATTCTGAATTAGGAGCGGTCAAGGTTCCGCTACGTGATGACCCTCTTTAGGTATTTATTCACGGAGTTGGGATGGGATTTCTTCCTAATCTAAATATCTTTCATCCTGGTCTCAAGAGGAGAATGAAATATTATTAGAGTTAATTAGTTTCTCTCTTCCATCCCTCCTGATTTTTTTGTGACAGTGTGTTTCCCCTATGGCTATTATCTCCCTACATGTACTTCAATTTCTTCATATTTTGGCTTTCTTTAATACTGTTTATTACCTTTCAGTCATCATTTTCATTGCTAATTCATTGATATATTTGATAAGGTCTTGTTGTCTACCCCATCTCCCCCCCCCCCCTTCTCTCTCTTTCTCTCTTGCTAGTCTGTCTATCTATCTCTATGTATTGCTAGTATTCCTTTCTATGTTTTGGAATATTTCTTGTATTTCTTTCTTCCTTTTTCTCTCTTTTTATCTTAGTATCTTTCTCATTTTTTCTTTTTTTATTCCATTTTCCCCTCTTGTCATTCTCTCTCCTCCCTCTCTCTTTCCATCTCACTGTCTCTCTCTCTCTCATTCCATCTCACTGTCTCTCTCTCTCTCTCATTCCATCTCTATTTCTTTCTCTCTATCTCTCTCCCTTTCTCTCTCCCTTTCTCTCTCTCTGTCTCTGTCTCCCTCTCTTTTGTTCTCAGTTTCTACTTTACTCATATTTTCATCCTCTATTTCACTCTGTATCTGTCTTGACCACTATATCTGTCCCTCTCCCCTCGTCTCTCCCTTCGAGTAAGAGGTCAGTTTGTATTGTGACGCTCTGGTGCTTTCCGATTGGTTTTCAAGTGTTGGTCCAAGCTTGCTCAGGGGTCAGTTTGGCAGAGAGAACTCCTTCCAGTCTCCCGCTTCTGACCCAGATCAAAACCTGCGCTTGAAGTGAAAAAAAAAGAAGAAAATGAGCAATAAACTAGAATAAAAAATGACCTGATACAGCAGCGAGATGAGGCTATTAGCACAGTGATGACAAAACGTGAATGGGAAATAATTCCTCAAAAATGAAATCACCCTTCCATTATTAATTGATGGAATCCACATTCACAGTTACCGGCTTTGCAGTCCATATCCATCACAACCCTCACGTAGCCTGTTTTCTCCAGCAGCGACTACAATAAGTCCATGGTTTAATACATCATGAAGCCCTATCTTGACCTGAACTATTATATCACAAAAAGAAAGCAGAATCATTAAATCATCAAAGAAAGCCGAACGTGTGTGCTCTGATCTAATTTGATTTGTCAACTGCTACTGCTTTTGAAAGTTAGTTATTCTTAAAAATAAAATGGCGCTTATCCATAAAACTCAAAGTCAATCTAATGCCTGTGTGTATTCATCTTTCATCTTTCATCGCAGTCCATCATTAGTATGTTTTCTTAATTGTATCAATTTACCCTATTTACAGACATTTTTTCCTAAATAATTTCACGAGAGTCTTTTTGAGGGAGGGGAGGTAAGGATGGATGAAAGCATTCACATTTTCTCTCTCCTAGATCAATATTTTCTATGACTATTTTTTTCAGGTTTCATACTGCTCTTCTCATGTGGGCCATGATTAAATATGTTTCTTTTTATATCATAACCCTCTTGAATTCTCAGGCAAGATGTAATTTTAAATGATATTTCGGATGTATTTTTTCTTCTTCCTGAATTGTGACTTTGCTCTACTTAAGAATAGCATCAGGTATTCTTGATGAATTCCCTAAATAAATACTATTGTGCTTATGAACCATGAACATGAAACCCCTTGATAAGAGCCTAAACCTGATGCTTACTCAAATAAAACATTAATTGATAATTAACATCCTGATGATTGTAATAATAATTGTAATTGTTTATAAACAAATAACTAATTGCTATGTTTTCTTTCTTTTCTGTTACATGTTCTACAAACAACTTTTGGTGCTCATTAGGTAAGTGAATTTCATCTGTAAAGATTCATTGTCTTGTCTTTGTATTTGTTTTGGTGAGTGGGCATGTGGTAATTTCCAGTCCATCAGTTTGGTACACTCGTCTTTCAATTGAATCATGTGCATATATAACTGATTGGCCAACAAAAAGATCTTGAATGTAAATACAAATTAATGATATTGTAGCACACAACTGTGCAAAAGTAGGGAAGAATATTTCAAACAAAACTTGGTACACTGACACAAGTCTATGAAAGTGAAATAAATCACAAAAATTGAGGTGATTTAAATTTGCCAACCCTGAGAGAAAGAGCTGATTCTTCCCCCCCCCTTTTTTTAATAGAAATCCTTGATGCAAAGAGATTTTCAGATTGAAATGAATTTTCCATCCAGTGATTAGATTTATGAATATTTAATCAGATGGATTCGCTTGGTTTCATTGTATCTTGATGAGGAAATACAATTTTTTTCCTCATTCATGGTGATCTTGTGATTGAAATTAGTTCTGGGACCCGTTTCACAAAGCCTTTTTTCAATGACAAATGACTAAAATCGGTGACAAATCTGCTGATAACCAATCAGAAGCAAGGATTTCAGTAGGTTATAACAAAAACTATCATTTGTCACCGATGACAAGTTTTGTGAAACAGGCCCCAGATGAGTGAAGTGGGTTGTAACAGGTTTCTTTTTATTCTCATATATATCTGATATCCATTCATACTTTAAGAAGTAAGATTTGATATTTCTTCACACACATAGAATTTCAATTGATGAAAGTGAGATTGGAGAAATGAACAGGATCTTGGATTTTTCACCCAAAATGATTTGTATAAGTGGGTCATTCAAGGAAATACCCGTTTAATGTTAATGTGTGAGTTATGGTGATGGAATTGTATTGAGAATATGTTACAAAGGTCAGCTGGTGAAGGGGGTTGTGTAGTAGGAAAAGTCTCTGATATATATTGGGTATGGAAATGTGTATTTCCAGAATGCATCAATGTTACTAGAACATACTGAAAACGACATATGCAGCAAAACTTGAACAAAAATTAACATACAATGTAAGGAAATGTAGTTGAGATTGATTACGTTCACATTTTTTGCTTATACATGTAAATCACCCTGCCTTTATAACTTTTTTTGTTCATCAAATTTATTTTGTGTGAATCATATTTTTGGTCATTAACAGGACTCATGATTGCATTTAGTGAAGTCTAAAGGAACTAACAAACCATTCCTTGAAGACATATTTTTTTATAAAGAGGATGTTAAAATCAAAAGGATGAGATACACTGTAGAAAGAGGATTAACATTACAATATCTTTGCTTTGTTCATTATATTTTATTACATACTGGTAAGCATTACACTGTACATGTATATTTATAGGGGTTTCCCCTTTACTACTCTCTGTATACGAAGTCACAAGTTCTTCCTAGAGGTGCCACACTAACTCCCAGAGAGAAAAAGACATTTTAAAGCCCATCTGTACTAGTTTACAGGAGGGATTAGACCACCCTGCAAGGTCACTGACAGGTGGTTATCTCATCATATCAGCTTTCAATTAACATAAGAAAAATGGGATCATGGGGGACCAAAGGTCACCGAATAGGCATTGTTTGCTATATAGAGGGCGCAAGTTGCTATAAGTAGTGCAGTGGGGCTTTAAAGTCTTTCAAGAAGTTGAGTGTCTATGGCATCAGTATGGATGGCCTGTCAACTCATTCCATTATGTTGTCTTGCTGGGAGAAGCCATCTCGATCAGGTTTGCACTCCGCCTACATGTTTGTAAGTTCCAGATCTTCAGAGACTAGCATTCCTGAACTGAATGGAAATGTCACGATGATTATAGTGCAGGCACTAAATGTTTTTCTTTGCTTATTCAACACCTGAGAGATTGATAGTGTCTTCTTTACTTGAGCAGACATTTTATTGAAACCTAAATGTACATTTGAATAAAGTAAATATCTTTAGATGAAAAAAAATGGTCAATAAGCATACATGTACTTTAGAAGATGTTACTTGGTGCAGTGTTGACACGAAGCACAGAATGGATGCGTGGCATCAAGATACAGTGATAATCTATATTTAGTTGAATTTTTAAGATTTTGATAAATTACAGGATTTAGTTAGACTTAGAATCAAGATTTTGAAAGTATCTGCAGAGAATTTGTGGCTGAAGATTTAGTTGGTGCCATGTACCAGAAACATTTTCATTATATTATTATGGGAGCAGGTCAAGATATTTTTTTTCACTCCAACTTCCAAGTCCCAGAAGATACAGATTGTGCAGTGCGAACAGGACTGCTCTGAAGGAGAGGAAAAACATTTCCATTTTGCCAACTCTCATGAGAAACATGATTTAGGATTGTCAAATGAGGCAACGAGATGATGAATCGTAAGGAGGTTTACTTTGGCATGACCCCACTTTGGAAATGCCAACCACGTCTAGGATTTGTCTACAAGAATCAGGGCGCGTTCAAGCAATTTTTTCAAGCTAGAATTACAAACATGAATTACAAACATGAATCACAAATCAAAACGCCGTTAAAAAAAACACGGTTACTGCGGGAGAGCGTTTGAGCGATTTTTCATGAACGCTGATTCTAGCTCATTTCAAGCCCAGCCACTGCTCATCACACTGCAGTTTGACCCAGGAAATATAGGTCAACTTTGCCGCGTGCCTCCTGTTTGTGTTTACGGTCGACTATTTTTTTCAAACGGAACAGGCTGTGATAATGACGTCATAGAATCATGATTGAGATCCCTGTTCGTTCAAGCAAATTTTAGCGTCCGTGATTCTGCAGAATCATGATACAAAACGCATCTTTTTCAGCGTTTCATGTTTGTGTTTTTAAACACGTTTATTTTTACGATCGACGAAAAATCACTTGAACGTCTTTTAAACTAAACGTCTTTGAAAAACGTGATTCTAGGGTGAAAAAGTGTTGATTGAACGCACCCAACAAGAATCAGAACTCCTTCCCCCCAAAGAGTCATGATTTTGATGAAACCATGCTTTACCTCTTAGAACAGAAGAAAATGCAACATTATGGTTGTTGTGGTTTTACAAGATCGATGGGCGATGTCTCCACCAAGAGAGCTTGTCCCAATTTTTTCTTCGCGCAAGATCGATGGTCAAATGTTTCCATGGAGGGATCTTGTCAAAAAGTAGTCTTGCAATGCTGCATCTTCTTTGGCAAGTATGTGTTTACGAAAGTGTCTAGTCCTGTTTTAAGCAGAGTTGTTAAGTCTTGGACCTTGTTTTCATCTTCCTCTGTTTTTGTTTCAGTTCCTGTCTTGATTTCTTTCCACATCATAAAGTTTTGGTTGCCTCTCTTAGTATTGGCTATGAAATCTTGAACCAAGTGTCTTTTATAGTTTTATATAAACAAATAAAGTAGTTGGGTCAGAAGACCACCTTGATATCAAGTTCATTTGGACAAAAAGTTTTATAAGAGAAATGGGTTAGTGAGAATTTTGTGTATATATCTTCTTTTCATGTTACCTTCCTTTTATTTGAAGAAATTTTCTCCCATTCTGCTATGCAATAGACCCGTTTACTTATTTTATGATATGTTTCCTTTGACAACTCGTAAGCTTGCCAGACATAGCAACAACGTATGCAGAGTGGGTTCCATCTATACATGTATATATGCTATTACAGTATGTAAAGCATGTGAATTAAATAGGCTAATTATTATCCATGGTCTGGCAATAAACATGCCTAAAGTGAAATACATTAGTAAACAGGTCTTTGGGCAGGCGGGGAGGGAGGGGGGGGGGGCAGTGCCCCTGTACCCCTAACGATGATGCCACTGATTATGAATGTAGGTTAATGATTGAGGTGTAATGTGCTGGACAGTATTAATCTGCTTAGTTGATGTGATTGATTATATTATGATTGGTGGCTGAATAACGACTGTAGAATAGGTACATGCTGTGGTGAGAGGCCTAGATTACTAGTAGGGCAGTGTGCATTATACTCTCATTATACCCCTCTCATTAGTTCTGTTTTCATCAGCTAGAGATTGCCAAATATCCCGCTATTTTAACCTTCCCGATCGCAAATTATCCGGTTAATTTGCGTCTTCATCAGCCCGAAGTTGCAATTAGTGGGATATTTGGTCAAGATAATCATCCCAAGATATCTTGGCTAGTTTGCAATAAATCCCGCTATTTGTCCAGTGCGTTTTCACCAGTCCACAGTCTCAACACTATGCGCGAACGCTGAGCAAAATATCTCGAGCTCGAGTTTCGAGCTTCAAGTTTCAAGGTCAAATCTCAAGCTGATGAACACGCGATTTGTAACTTCAGGATTATTTCCCAAATCAGAAAAAGCGGGCTATTTGGCAAAACTCGAGATAAGGGAAACAGGCCTGTACTTCTCCAGTGAATGTTCTTTCAGGGAGAGAGGATGATAGATGACTACCAACCCAACAGATAGACAGACACTAAGACAGACACTAAGACAGACAGACAGATATCAAATAAAGAGTAGTGTAAATGGCAGTCTGAAATTAAAAAAAATAATTCTAAGATACAGGGGAAAACCCCTCCCAAGTATTTGATAGTTTGAGGTTAGACAAGAAAAACCTCATATCGATCGTTAGTGTCACTAAATTCTAGTACTTCCTGTTAGTACTGGTACATAAACCGACTTTTAATTGACTGAGGCAAGTTTTCATTACTTACTATCATCACATAATTACTGCAAGCAGTTGTAAGGTCATGAAGATCTCAGTAGGAAAAGAACGATGTTTGGATTCATCAAATATTTGAAAGGGCCCAATATAATGTTATGAAATCATTTGTTACTAATGTTTAAACATATATTTATATCCAAAAATGCAAAAACGCAAAACCATTTTTAAGAGGGCTAATGTCTTTTATTAGTAATACGTAATACATAGAACTTAACATTGTAAAACAGAAGAAGATTGAAGGAATGCACTATAAGAAATGGTCCCCTGTGGAAGAATTATTTCGATTATATGTCCTACTATAAACACTGTAGAGAAGGAAGTTTTAACCACTATTTCCGTATTGTTTGACGTTTGTCATCTGTTTTTACCTTTTAAAATTATTGTGCAGTGATGTTATGATTATTGTTATCTTGATGTATATATGAGTTACTTGATTAATACAATTTTGAAAAAAAGAAAGAAAAGAGTTTGTCCCTTATTGATCAAAGCGCCATACTCTACTATTCACAAGGAAGAAAACAGGATTTTTAGCAATCACCTGACTTTTTTGCCTTACCATGTGATCCGGGAGTCACATGGCAATATATCTTTCCCTGGATTGGACCCAATGTCAAGGTCGCGACCTTGTTATCTTCTATTCGTCGCCTTCCAGACTATGTCGCCTGATTTTCCCATCCGTGACCTCTCGGAGGCGATTGCCAACGAAGACGACAATATCACAATCGGCCTGATTATCTGCGTAATCGTTCAATGAAATAATGAAAATGTGTCCAATAACATGAAAGTGTAGCCAATTGAGAGCTGAGAAAAGGATCTTTACATCATGCCATATCCTTGAAAGTGAAGACCTTGGAGCTTGCTTGCTCTCAACCCTGGTTTTCCCCCAACTTTCTCTGACGTTCTCTTGCGCTACTTTTGTGTATTTTGGTCGTACTTTTGTGAAATATTATCTCCATTTCAAACATCCTGTTGGCACCACTGTGTGAATTCAATTCACTTTAGCATGAATCCAAATTACAGAGAATAAGTTCAAGTTGGCTTTAAGAAGAAAACCCCTGGAATCAGGGTAAAGTATGTTTGAGTTATGGAAATGAAATGAAATTTATATCAGTCTTTTTTTAATTGTTATTTAGTCAATGATAATCCTTATATATTTGTAGGATGTTTAGACAAGCAAAGATTAGAAGAAAATTCAAGAAAGCAAATAGTGGCATAAATTTGCAAAAAAGTCCCATACATGTACACTTTCATATTCTCACTTGAAGTCTTAATACTTTGTATGTGTGTATTATGATATACAAATATATAATTCTTAAAAGAGTTTTGGAAACAAATATATCAACAAATAGGCCAGTCAGTGCAACCATTAGCATGGATTTTCTGCATTACCATGCTTAGCAGTGTTATTTTAATGCTTCAGGTTATTATGTCTGCATAGAATTCAAATTCGGAGTACTCCTTTAGATATTTAAAATTATGAATTTAACTAATATCATTGCCACTCATGAACTGAATGGGTTTGATACTTTGATTGTACTTTTCACCCTTCATTAACAAATTGTCTTGTTCTACTCCCTAATCTATCGCACATGCTGGATCAGTTCTATGGAGTCAACAACCACAGCCTCTTAAAGAAATAGAAACTGTTAAACTCATCCAAGTTTTTTCTTCAAGCTCACCTGTTTAAAAATGGCTTTTGATTAATTCAATATTTCCACATTTCATCTACGTCATTCATGTATAATTCCTTGGTGTATCTAATTTTAACTTCTTTTAGCGATGGATTTACTCTTAATTAATTACGGTGTTAGCGTACACTCCCATCGCCTTGAGGCTTGAGCATATATTTAAAAATGGATGTATTGCTTTACAAATACTGGTTATTATACATTATTATTATTCTTCATTATTATTATTCTTCACGACTCTTCTCCAAAGTTCCCCATTTGATCTATCACGCATGCTACCTCAGTCCCTTCTAGGATCTTATGGATCTCATTCGATATTTCCTTCAGCAGTAAACTCTTTCTCAACCCAAGTTCCTAAATTCTGTTTGCAAAAGGAGAAGCCAACATTTCCAATACTCCAACCGTTAAAAACCTGTTTGTGCGTGGGTCATTGCTACCAAAAATATTATTGGCAATACCTCGGCAGATCAGTTCAATCGCTGCACTCAACATTGCTATAGGTTATGTTCGAAGTAAATGGAACTTCCGTCCTCCAAGAACATAAATCGCTAGACTAAGAAGTCAGACCCTTTTAGAAAATGGCAATTTAGATTTTTGTCAGATTTGTCTGGTAAACGCGAGTTCTGACTTGTATTGATACTTGTGAAGAGGTAAGATATCAGATTTAATATTTCCAGTGATACAGTGTCATATCAATTTGAGCCAAATTTGCTGCTTTTTCATATTATAGAAATATTTAGGATCATTGCATCAGCTCTGTCCAAGTTGGCCTACTTTTATTTAAGTGACTTTGATAAATCGGGCTAATTTTATAATTCAAACTTTCACGAATTGCAAACAATGAGCAGTAACAGGAAAAGATTTATTTCGCCATCTGAATCTTTTGATCTGGATCACTTGCTGAATTTGCAAACTTTTATGTACTGGTTTGTGGAAAGGGTTTTTAACAGTTTATGTGCATATTCATGATACATGTCCATGTATACAGCTAGGTCTTTAAACATAATCAGTTTGCACTTTTGAAATGGTCCGTGTGATGAGACTAGGATTGTTGTAGGCATGACTGGTTTGTCGTTAGTTCGACTGACCGTTCGACTGACCGGCTGATCACTTGACCCAGCTACTCCTGCCAAATCTGTCAAGGTTCGGCCAGATAGGATGGACATTAGGATTGAGAAAGACAATAGTGCATCCAGCTAGCTAGCTATTCTTGGAATGGCAATGATATTGCATAAAACTAGAAAATTATCCATCTTAAAATACTCATGGAAGTACTAGTCGTTGTGTATATAGGCGTACATTTATGTTGCAATGTATTCATTTTCTTTCATCAAGTAAAACCCATTCATGATTTTTGTGCTTTTTGAGCATGCAGATCCATTGGAATATTTCATCCAGTTTGTCAAGTTCTATTGTACAACTATGGATTTTTCAATGAGATGGAAACAATTTCTGTATTTGATACTGCAGTGAACTGCGTGCTTAAAACGCCACTGCACTACTTATAGCTACTTGCGCCCTCTATATAGCAAACAATGCCTAATCGTGACCATTGGTCCCCCATGATCCACTTTTTCTTATAATAATTGAGAGCTGATTTGATGAGATAACCAGCTTGTCAGTGACCATGCAGGGAGGTCTAATCCCTCCTGGCCAAACTAGTGCAGTGGGGCTTTAAAGAGGATTTACAGAGTCTGGAGGTTAGCCTACGTTGCGTTTCAACTTGGCCATAGATTGTCCTTTTCCCCTTTCATTATCCAGACTGCGTTTGAACGCGAGAGATAGAGAGCATATTTCACTGTCAACAGATGTGGTGGGTTGGCACGCCGCACAATGATCGCTCGCTCAAATAACGGGGCCCCCTCTATGCTCATTGTTGAGCGCTCACGCTCTGTTGCGCAGCACCCCTCGTCATGGGGAAGAAAGGGAGACGGGGAGAAGAGGGAGGGAGGGAGGGACGGAGATGGAGAGAGGAGCAGTGGTGTGTTACGGCCCGCGGGCACGACGCACAGAGCTCAGCCCACGAATAATAGAACTGAATAGAGCAGGGGAAGAGAGATATAATGCAGAAAATTTGCCAGCCCCGCCGATTTCTCGTTTTGTAATGCTCCCCTTTTGACTACTATAGTGTTGTTTGAATAAAGAGACATGACTGTATTTCTATGGAATGAAAGGCGAAAAGGAAGTGTACCATTTGATATAAAGTTCATTTCTTTTGATGCGCTGAAAAAGTGTAATGTTTGGTTTCACCGTTGACTTCTCTTCTATATGCTACACTATACTTTATTTCTCCAGGTACCGGCCCCTGTAATCTTATTGGCATAATACTTCATTCATGCAGAAAACAAATGCAACTTCACAAATTTATATTACCAACCAATCGACCTTGACATCAAAGCCTGTGCACCCAGATGAAGCAATTTTCTGTTATTATTTTAAACCAATCCTAAATTTTGCCATGGCAGGAAATCTGGCTGGCTTAATCAGTCTGAAGTAGTATGGATACAAAGCAAAGTCGTCAAGCAAAACAACTTGTAATTTCCTCATCAAATCAAAATGGATGGAAAGTCATGTCCTTGCTCTAGTATTATTTGCCTATCTTTGCATAACTGACTTTGAAAGCAAAGAAAAACAAGAATAATTTTTTCTTCTAAAACAAAATGATACGCCGATAATGTCACCATGGGCCTAAATACCATAGAAATTCAGAATGTTTAGAATGATTTGTGAGCAAAATGACAGGGGTGACATAAGTATCAAGAAGAGAGATAGAAAAGAGAGAGAGAGAGAAAGAAAGAGAGAGAGAGTGAAAGAGAGAGAGAGAGAGAGGAAGAAAGAAAGAAACAGAGAAAGAAAGAGAAAAGAGAGAGAGAGAGAGACAGAGACAGAGACAGAAACTAACAAACAAAAAAGAAACAGAAAGAAAGAGAGAGAGAGTGACAGAGAATTGAAATTCTGAAAAGAGAAGGATAAAGAGAGAAAGATAACTGAAAGAATAGAGGTAGAGAGAGAGAGAGAGAGAGAGTATCATATTCTAACTGTCAGGGAGGCAGACTGCATTCCAGGGAAGCAAATAAACATGACCTCAAAGTTGAGGTCAAATAGGGGTCGTTAAAGGTCACTCTGGAGCAGCTCATATAAAGAGAGACCTGAGTAGGAAAAAGTTTGCAAGGTTACAAATGAGATTTGATGTGCTGTCTTCATTGCGGCAGTTTTCAACTTTCCAAGCATATCGATTCTAGTCACACTGCTCTCCCCTATGTTGCAAGAAGACATTGCAATCATTCAGTGATGTATATATGTACAGAGCAGGGAAAAAAAATACCTAAAACATTTCGGGGGCTACTTTTCAAGCTTGCTTGCATAAAAATAACACTCTTTAATTCGTTTTGCATTGAAAGCTGGGCTTTTTTTTACTTTCAGGGGCTCTTTATATCATATCAGGGGCTAATTCGTCTCGAGCCCCCATGTATTTTTTTTCACTGGTGCAGAGATGAATGTAAAATGCAAGATATGGTTGTGGGGAAAAGGGGAAGAATACTAAAACATGTGATTTATTCACTTTCTTGAGAAATTATGCAAGTGGAAAGAATAAGAAGAGATGTAGTCTACCTCTCGTAAGTCCACCTTGATGGGACCGAGTGAAATATGTTTATGACGGCAATCTTCGACCTGCGTGTAAGTCGTATAGTTTTTAATCGGATATTGCTCAAACTTTCACTTATTTGATTCTCTCATTTTCTGGTTTTATTCCCACCAGGAAGGACTTTCCCTTTAAGAGGTTATAGGTTGACTTTATATGCAAGGTTGACAATACATGTAATGTAGGCTAACATGATGTGGAGCAGGTGTATACTGTATGACCATACTGACCTTTGACCTTTGACCATATTGGCTTTGTCCCTGTTCAAAAACATCTTGCCCATTTATTGTAATGTCAATGGGCCTTTTGAGAAACACTGTGGTTGTCAATGGGTAGGTTTCCTAGAAAGATTTGAGGAAAATTTGGGCCTAAAAAGTTTTGGAAGTGTAGGTATTTTGAAGCAGAGGGTGTTAACAATTTGATCATTCTTGGAACAAGAAGTGGTACCAGTATTAGAGGGGTGCAAACAATTTGTTCCTTCTTAGAACAAGAAGTGGTACCAGTAGGCGGGTGCACAGAATTTGTTCCTTCTTGGAGAAAATCAGGTAGTAGCACGAGTAAAAAACGGCAGTTGTGGTTATTGACTATTGTTGTATGGTAGTGGTGGTGGTAGTTGTACAGGTGTGTATTCGAAGAAAAAAAAGAAGAAGAAATATAACTTGTATTCAGCAGTAAGAGAAGGAACTATAATAAATCTAAAGCCACTTTGCCCAAAATCTCTCGCTCAAGTTTATGTGCTACCCTAGTCGTTTACAGTACCTCCAAACAGACTCTCGACCAACCAATAAGTTTGGGATAATGTTCATTTTTGCTTGGTCTGTTGTAGACCTGGGGGTGTTTCACAAAGACTACCGGTAAGACCGACTTTAAAGGTACTATGTCCCATTTGCAGGCCAAAAAAATGAAAAAGTTAAATTCCAACTGCATTTGAAAGATAAAACTAATTTAGAACTTCCCTAAAAAAGGTGGGGCTTGAAAATCTCTTCAAGTGGGAAAATAACGACTATTAGTTGTCAAATCGACTTTAGGGCTATAGAGCCCAAAAGTAATAGTCTTGATTTTCAGACAATTGTACCGAATGGTCATACGTTTTATACTGCGCAAAGATTCAATCAGTTTAATCTTGGCCATCACAAGAAGTGGGCTATTGATGTAGACAAATGCTCATGTACCCTTTACAACTCTTTTCATGTATTTACTTACCAAAGAAGAAAACAAGCCAGTCAGTCACTCAATAGTGTCTGACAGTGAAGTCTAGCAAGTAAACAGGTTTCCTTGCATAATTTGAATATGAGGACACTGCTAACGTTTAAATTTCACAGATAGGACATACATGACATATTCATAATTCCTGCAAAGTTCTACAGCATTTGAGGTTGGCTGCAAAAGGGACATAGTGCCTTTAAGTTAGACTTAACTATGGCAGGCCATTCATGCCACTAGTTGCTCTTACCATTATGATCTTTAGAATATATGTTTTCCTTCAATAATGAACTATCAAAGAATGTAAATTATGTAGATATTGGACCATGATTTGTATGTCCCTTGAGAGATCAATGCCAGTAAATGGTGAGAGCAAACAGTGGCATGAACGGCCTGTCATAGTTTAGTCCAACTTAGAGTTGATCTTAGTCTTTGTGAAACATCCCCCTGGTCTTGAGTATTAAATGTAAGCATTATAAGTAAGACAAGCCGTGGATGTTGTCTTAGGCTATTCAGATTAACTGATATATTCTTCCGGTCCTTCTGAAGTAGACAATGGACATAATACGACTCACCTTTTGAAAGAACCTTGTTTTCTGTATCTTAATCTGTCTTCACAATAGAAGCTTCGGTTAGTACTTTGAGATGCAGTCTAGCATGGGTATTCCTCATTGTTATCCTTCTTTTACACATCCATTAGGAATGCGGGTTCTTTTCAAGGAAAGGAAGAATTTATTGATTAATTTGTGTTCCTTAAATTTCCCAGCATTCATCAAGAGACTCATTCTGTTTCTAAGGCAAAGTCTGATGGCAATAACACCCCTAATATGAGGCATGGGAATTGTAATTGACATAAATAAGATTTTTTTGGGTATCAATATGAAGAAAACAGTTAGTGAATAGTGAGGCAATAGCGTCAGAGACTTGTGAGTGAGTTGCCAATTTGTCTTGGGATTTTCAAAGTTTTTAATGGTATTAAAAATTAATAACTTTCTTGATTATTTTTTCGATTTTGCTCAAACTTTTTATGATTGGTTTGTCTCATTTGTCTGCTTCTATTGAAAGTAAGTTATTTTTGGAGTGGACTTGCCCTTTAAGTACTGAGACTATGCAGTATGCTATTAGCCTAGTCTCACAGTGCAGACACCGTTACACACAATGACTGGCAAGCGTACCGGTATGTGCCTGCAAAATAACCGTGTCTCACTGTTTGCTGGGTTGTATGTCTCTCTCTCATTACATTTATTGTTGTATTTACACTAACCATGCATCCTACCCATGCCCTAACCTAACACAAAAGAAATGTCAAAGTTGAACATGAGAAGTGTACCTTTTAATCAACTAATCTGACTACAATGCCCCCTTCACTCCCCCCCCTCTCTCTCTCTCCCCCTCTCTCTCTCTCTCTCTCTCTCTCTCTCTCTCTCCCCTCCTCTATCTTCATGGTGCCCCCTCTCTATCTCTATCTCTGTGTAAAATAGAAGAAGAGCTTTTTACTGATCAGAGCAGGTTAACGAACAAGGGCAATAGAGGGTCGCTCGATTGGCTTATTCATTCGCAGGTCCATCCACAATTGTCGCGACTTGAAACGCAAAGGGATAGGCAAGGGGGAAATGACACACGCGCGACACACTTCCCCTTTTGCAGGATCTGTTTCTCTCTTCTTTTATGCTGGTCTTTCTCTCTCTCTCTCTTTCTCTCTCTCTCTCTCACTGTCTCTGTATCTGTCTGTCTCTCTTTGTCTCTCTGTCTCTGTCTCTCCGTATCTCTCTCTCTCGCTCTCTCTGTGTATGTCTCTGTCTCTCCGTATCTCTCTCTCTCGCTCTCTCTCTGTATGTCTCTGTCTCTCTCTGTCTTCGTCTCTGTCTGTCTCTCTTTAATAATAATAATAATAATGTCTTGTCTCTGTATCTCTCTCTCTCTCTCTCTCTGTTGTTGTCTCTATTGGGTTGTTTTTCTGTTGTTTTCATGGTGTCTTGCCTTGTTTTACTCACTTATCTCTTCCTGCTGACTTTGTTTGTGAATTTCACCAGTTTTATTTGACAGTTTTTGACCTTGTCTCTTCCTCCTATGTTTGTTTATAATCGTGACATAGGACAAGCTTGTTTTCTTAGAAAAATATGCGACAAATAACAAATAAACAATTCTCCCTCATAATATACTGTACATGTATCAAATCCTGTTCCCTATATTTGTTTGACTCAGTTAAAGTATTCATTAATCTTACAGCGCTTTGTCACTTTAAATACAGATGTTATTCATTCATGTTTCAATTTTGTCAGCTCTGTTCTATTTCTTTTCCTCCACTTCTCTCTTTGGACCATATTTTAGGCTTTACATACAGTGTATTTATTTGTGCAATGTATTATTTGTGTAATGTTTTGTATATTCATATCTCAGCCAATATCTTTCCATTTACATTTCTCCTTAGCTCCCTATTCCTACCATCTACATCAGACCCCTCGACCCTTCTCACATATCTTTCCAACTTTTCCATTCTTCTCTTTTCTCCAGTATCCCTCATTAAAATTGCCTTTAATGTTGCTGCAATGCATTCTGAAATAATAATAATAATAATAATTGGGTCTTATTTACCAAAGTTAGCCACATTGGTATTAATACTGCTCTTCTTGCAGGCCCTAAAATTATTATTACCCCAGCAATTGTTAGGTACCGATTTACACCTGGGTGGAGAGTGGCAAATTTAGATTAATGTCAAGTTATTGAACCGTTTTAACACGTTATCCTCCTCTCCCATCTTTGAAATCTTTCCCTCAACTTTTCCGTCTTTCCCACCATCTTCTCAGCCACCCCCTCCCTCCTTTGATTCTTCTCCATACTACTCGGTACTCACACCCATCTTTCATACTGTACATTCACACCACAATGCATAGTGACAGTGCCAAGTGAATCCTGGCTTTGGCTGGCTACCTGTATGGGTCTTTCGCACCAGAGAAATAAAGTTGAAGATGGTTTGCAACACAAACAGAGTTTCTGTACACACAGAACCCTAATATGCCCAAATGTAAATGGACCTCTTGTTCAGAGATACATTAATTTAAAAATCCTGTATGTTGTTCATATTTAACTGCACAGTCATTTTCATGGCTCTCTATGGTTCTAGTATAGGGCCTGTTTTGAATTTTGTATAACTTTTGTATAATTTTGTATAATTTATAAATCACTTTGACTATAGTCTCTTTTTTAGGGAAGCCAGCAGCCATGGCTTGTTCATACGTGCCATTGTATACCTTGCAGTTTTTGGTATCATATCTTAAAACTTTTGATATGTTTGTTATGAGTGTGAAAGGGGTGATACTTGCAAATCTTGATTTACCAGTGTATATCCACCAACATTCAGGCCTTGAAATAAACCCGGATATTGAGTCAAAAAGTCGAGAGTTGAAAAATGAATAAGCCGTTCTGTCAATCATGCCCCAACGTGTGTACATTGGCTTGTCGAAGGGTAACAGTGCCACAAGTTCATAGAAAGATGCAACCCCCCCCCCTCCCCGAGTAACAGCCCTACTGTAGAGTAACAGCCTAATATCAAGATAACATTCTCTTTAACAGCGTAACCTTGATCTTAAAGTCCTTTTGCTTCTCACTGACATGCTTTAAAAAATATCTTACCATGAAATTCACTGTTGTACTTACTTGATTTTACTTGTCAATTTATTTGTTATAAAGTAGTATTTCTTCTCGGAAATTGTCCAAATGGATATACCCAGCACAATCTTGGCTGTAGTGGATGTATTGAGCCCAGTCATTTAGGAGGTGTGTTGGCTCAGTGGTAGTGCAGTGGGCTTGTGTTGGAAGGTCTCGAGTCGGAATCCAAGTCAATGTTACAAGACAGTAAGTTATGATAACCATACAAGCCCCTTTGGGTACGTTATCTTCTGGCTACTTGTTTACAAGCGCATCATTGCATTGTGAAAAGTCAGGTAACCTAAATCACCATTTCATGGTTATGTGCACCATCTCCAGTGAATAAGCGTTGCCTCAACAACGAAAAAAGACTGCAATTACTTAAAAAAAATAAACCTAAGGCAATTTCAATAGCCTTTTGCGTCATCTATTGAAATTTGCAACATGACAAGTAGTTGATACATAATCGGAACATGATTTCTAAGGGTTGTACCGTAGGGTAGTGAAATTGCCCTTGAGTGGATTTTTCGAGAGAAAAAAAATTGAGATTGTGTTCAACATAGAACTTATTTAAACAAACTCAGTTAACACATTAAGTAAATTAATTTCTTAATATAATTGGAATTGGACATTTATTTTCAGTGTGCACTACAGCAATTGTACTTTTCAGGTTGACACAAGCATTTCCTGTGGGAGAAAAACCACTAATATTTTTCGCTATTGGAAGACAGATCTTTTGGTAAATGTCTTTTCCTGTGCATCTGTGTGGTTAACATTGGCATAAAGCCCTAGCAAAACAGACAATACTGTACTTAAATTAGTCTAGCATGTCTTAAAAATGTATCCTCGCTCGCTCTCTCTCTCTCTCTCTTTTCCCCTCTTTCTCTTTCTCTCCCTGCTTTCACCCTCCCCCTTTCCCTCTCTTCCCTGCCCCCCCCCCAATGGTTTGGGTATAACTTACAGTATGAAGTTCAGGGATGAAGTTAAGAATCCATTTTTTTTAGGAATCCGACCTCCGAGCAATTTTTGTTGGGACACTGTGTTGTACTATCATGAAAAGGGCATATGATTCAATCAGAGTTATGTCACACCCACCGAACTCTGCCTAACATTATCATCGCAAAGGGGACAGAACTCCTTTTTTCCTTAGGCAGGCTCTAGGCCTGTCCTCATCAGCTTGAGATTGCCAAATATCCCGCTATTTGAACTATCCCAATCACAAATTATCCAGTTAATTTGCGTCTTGATTAGCCCGTAGTTGCAATTAGCGAGATATTTGGTTGAGATAATCATTTCAAGATATCTTGGGCTAGTGCAAAATATCCCGCTATTTGTCCGGTGCGCCTTCACCAGCCCAAAGATTTGCGTTATGCGCGAATGCTGAGCAAAATATCTCAAGCTAATTTCTCGAGCTCGAGTTTCAAGTTTCGAGCTGATGAAGACGCGATTTGTAACTTCAGGATTATTTCCTAAATCAGAAATAGCGGGTTATTTGGCAATCTTGAGCCGATGAGGACAGGCCTTCTGAGTCCAGTCGGTCAGGTAACCTTTCTGAAACCTGTGATCGTGGCAAGGTGAAGGAAAGTACATCTGGGATGCATTCCAAGTTCAACTTTAAGGAGAGAAGGGAATTCACCAAATGTTGAGACAAAGGAATGGATATTGATGTTGACGTTGGAAGTTTCTAAATTCTTGTTTCCTTCCGAACTTGGCCCGAGAGATGTTGGTCAAGTGAACGAACCCAGGTGGTGGGACTTGGAAGGGGAGGAAGATAGTCATAGTGGTCAAACTGCCTCTGCTCAAAGGAAGAACGTGAGGACATGTTTGCAGGCCTGTTTCCATATATATCTTAAAACGTTTCTTCTAGTAAACATTGGAATAGATTTCATGTTTAAGTCACGTTTTGCATTAGAAACCATAGAACTAGTATGGGCATGATTGAGCACATTTTTTGTTTTGGTGGTGGTGGGGGGGGGGGGGGGGGGGCGTATTACCCTCTCAGCATCGGAAAGTAGATAGCATGGTAAAAGGATGAAATAAAGAAAGTGTAAAAAAGGAAAAAAATGGAATTTACACATCTCCCTTTCCCTCTTCAAGATCATATATAACCACATCAAGAGCAAATAGTACAGCAGATTAGAAATATCAAAAAATATTATATTGGCAGCGCCGTTCCTTACATTTGATGAAAATTGTTAGAATCTTTCACAGCTAAAGAAGTGCATTCGTGATGTGAAGAAATCACTGGAAAACTTGATGAACATTCTATTTCTGTTGTTCCTATAATGTCTAAAGTCGATGTCTGTTGGGGCATGCTGGCTGGAGGTGTTCAATTAAAAATCAATTAGTTGAATGATCCAAATGACCTACTTTTCAAGTCTATGAATAAATTATCAGAAGCCTGATTAGGTCAGGGTACCCTGGTATTTCCAGTAATTGTGCTGCAATTTTTTTACTGTTGATCAGTCATTAATTGAATTGCCTTAATGGCCTGAACATGCAAAGTGTGACTTTGTTCGTCGGTAAACATAGGAGTATTGTGGCCTTGCTCCGGGCAGCAATTTTGTGATTAATTAATTTCCGATCATTGAATGGTGAGTTTTCATTACCTAATTAATACAGGGCTCTACACTAATGTCATTCTACATACATGAGCCCTATGTAAGAACATCAATTTTTTTTTTTTTTTTTTTTTTTTTTGGGGGGGGGGGGGGGGGGGTTCTGGGTGCTGGGTCCAGACTTAGACTTTGGATCCCAGGTGTCCTGGGAGCTTGTTAGTTTCAGCCCTGCCTAATAGTCTATTTGTAAAGACTAGAACAAACTGTTATGCTTAGACCAATAAATATCCATGATATTACTTCATTACTGTAATGACTAACTAGGGTTTGAACCTTCAAGTTCAGACAGAGAGACACAAGGAGGGGAAGGAGGGTGGAGGGTAGTTGAATGGTTTTCGATGGTGCTGAGAAAGGAACTAAAAACAAGGATTTGCCTGCAATGTAAGGCAGAGAGGCATAAAGTAATGTACATATAAATAATTGGGGGCAGGGGTGGCATGAGGTGGAAAGGAAGGGAAAGGGGGGGGGGGGGAGGTAAGGGGAATTTTAGTGGTTTTGGATGGGGCTGAGAAAGGAACTAAAAACAAGGATTTGCCAGGAAATGAGGACAGAAAGGCACAACTCATTGTCAAACAACAACTTAAGCAGTATGAAGAGATGGGTTGGTGAGGGGGGGGGGGGGGGGGGGGGGGGTTATGTAGTTTTGGATAGCGCTGAAAAAGGAAGTAGAAACAAGATTATGCTTTCAAACATATGAAGAGCTGGAGGGAGTCTGGAGAGGGGGGGGGGGGGGGGGTGGATGGGGTTGAGAGAGAAACTAGACTTCTTGATTTAGCTCATGAACCCTTATGACATCCATGCCTTTGGAGAGGAAATTATTAGAGACAGAGAGATGCCGAAGAAAGGAGAGCCTAGGGGAGATAAGGGGCAGGTGAGGAGGAGAACGTGCTCGCAGTCATGTTGTGAAAGTGAAACTCATTCAACAGTTTCATGTTTGCAAGAAAGAAAGAGGAAGGGAGAGACAGGTACAGAGAAGGAGACATAGGAAAGGAGAGCAGAGAGGGAGACAGAGGGGAGAGGGAAAAAAGGAGGGAGGGAGGGCAGGAGGGAGGGGAAGAAAGGGAGGTAGGTAGGGAGGGATGGGACAGACAGACAGACAGAGAGAGACAGAGACAGGCAGAGACAGAGAGATGGAGAGAGTTAGAGAGAGAGAGGCAGAGAGAGGGGGGGGGGGTTAGAGAAGAATGTGTTGAGCGAAAGAAATGAAAATGGGGAAACTTTTAAACCTCAAATTTAATCTCGGATTGCTTTTTTAAGATTTCTCACATAGATTGTTATAAAAATGGGAAACTTGAGGCATTTTGGGGGCCCTTACAGGCTCTTTCAGGCCCTTTCAGTCATACATACGAGGGGAGGGGCGGCAAGTTCCCCTTTGCCAATTGGTATTTGTCTGTTGGGATGGGGGCTTTTTTTTCATTTTGCCTGCAAGGCTGTGATAATTGTATTTTTCTAGATTACAGTTTTCCAAGTTCATACTCACTTGTTAATTTGTCTGATTACTTTTTCAGACCAAGTGACTCTGTAATTCCTAGAAAGTACAATACCAATCATTGTGAAACTGGAGAGACAAATTACCTTAAATTCAGGGAAAATGAGGGCAGTTTGGGCATGACTGACTTTATCGTGAGCAATTGAAACCATTTTTGTTGTAATTGAAGTTGGTATTATGTTATAATCAAGGGTGTCATTATGAACGGTAATGACATGTAATGAGTGGATGTGTTATTTCATGGAAACTGTTCCAGTAAACAGTTTAGCAATCAGTCGGTCAATAGTCAAAGCGGCATATCTGTCATCAGCATACCGTACATGACACCGACAGTCATGTTTTCGATTCATCTATGCGAATGCGATTTGAAGGGAGAGAGGGAGAGGGGGAGGGGAAGGGGTGTTCTGTGTCATCCCGTTGCCACAGAAACCACCAACATTAATAGTTTGAGAGGAAAGTGCAGTCTGGGCATGGCGGAATGATTGGGAACATTCATAGAAACAAACATGCGAAGTTCATTACCTACAGTGGTGCCAAGGAAATCAAACTAATTTAATGTCGGAGCAGTCCCGACTTCCATTGAACCCACAAGAGAATCTCTTGACTCTAGCTGATCGACATAAAACCAAATATATTCAGGTACTTACACATGTTATTGAAGTTATTCATACCCCTTGTAAATTTGATGTTTTTGTGTTTTTTGTAACTCGAGAATGAAAGGTGGAATGGTTAACTTATTGCTTTTGTTGAAAACTGTTAGATGTAACTTTTTAACGCCTCAAATATGTTACATTATCAAGAAATATTAGTCAGGACAAATTATTCATTACAATTATTCATATACTCAAACAATTTAAAAACTTGGTAAGATTACATTGTATGAATAATTTATTTGTTAACTGTATATTCTAAGACTGAACTAATTTTAGTTGTGTCATAGTTTTTTAAAGTAACTTATACACCTACAGGATCTAAACAAGAGTTTAACAAGAAATGAAGTGAAATAGTATGCACTTGTAGACTTATTTTATAGACCGAATAGTTGTCTTTTATGCATTCTTTAGTTGTGTACCTTTAGAGTGCATTTAAGCAATTTTTTTGAAGCTAGAATCACAAATCTAAACGCTGTTTAAAAACTTGCGAGAGTGATACAGAATCACGATACAAAACACATTTTTTCAGCATTTCATGTTTGCCTGTTTAAACACGGTTATTGTTACGACCGACGAAAAATTGCTTGAATGCAACCATGTTTTAAACTAAACGTCTTTAAAAACTGTGATTCTAGGGTAAAAAGTGTTGCTTGAATGCACCCTTAGTTGTGTGATGCATTGCTCTGTCATCCGATGGATATACTAACCCATCCCTACCACATTGTAATTGAGGCCTGTTTACATCAGCTCGAGATTGCAAAATAGCCTGCTATTTCTGATTTGCGCTTAGTGTGAGTCTTCGGGTTGGTGAAGACGCACTAGACAAATAGCAGGATATTTTGCAAACTAGCGCAAGATATCTTGGGATGATTATCTCGACCAAATATCCTGCTAATTGAAACTTCGGGCTGATGAAAACGGAAGGAAATAGCGGGCTATTTGGCAATCTCGAGCTGATGAAAACAGGCCTATTGTAATTGAGGTAGTTTGAACATTGTCTATTGAGTTGACCTTGCCTTGAGAAGGAACACAGGTGCATTGAACATGTACACCCACATGAATAATAGGTGTATGTTTTGACTAGTATGCTCAGCAATGAATTTAGTAGTAGAAGTTAGTAGTAGTGGTAGTGGTAGTGGTGGTGGTGGTGGTGGTGGTGGTGGTGGTGGTGGTGGTGGTGTGTGGTGGTGGTGGTGGGTGTGGTGGTGGTGGTGGTGGTGGTGGTGGTGGTGGTGGTGGTGGTGGTGGTGGTGGTGGTGGTGGTGGTGGTGGTGGTGGTGGTGGTGGTGGTGGTAGTAGTAGTAGTAGTAGTGGTAGTGGTAGTGGTGGTAGTAGTAGTGGTAGTGGTAGTGATAGTGATAGTGGTGGTGGCGGTAGTTGAAGTAGTGGTAGCAGTGTTGGTAGTGGTAGTGGTGGTGGTGGTGGTGGTGGTGGCGGTAGTTGAAGTAGAAGTGGTAGTGGTTGTGGTGGTGGTTAATTCATGGTGTAGTCATAGTATAGTAGTAGTAGTATTGTAGTGTAGTGGTGAGGAGGAAGAGGATGAATGCATAATTGATGGATTCTTAAAATAAGTATATTGATTCACTTTTACAATCTCACTAAAACTCATGTATTTTTTTTTCTTCGTTTAAAAAGAAATAATCTTTAAATGTTGTAGGTTTTCTTGATTTGTGAATTAGAAAATTGGGATCTAAGCACTCTTTCCTCTTTCCCCACATTTGTTGGTGCCAGGGGTGGAAAAAGAATTGATATGTTCCTTTAAGACTGTATTGGTATGTCCCTTTAAGACTGTATTGGTTGTATTTTCTTTCTTTTTTGTCCTTGAGCCACCTACAAATAGCCAGACATACAAAATTAGATCATGCTACTTCGGTGTGTCATACCACCTACGACGGTTCACACTATCCTCAAACTTCAATAAAACGTTAGCGATAAAATTGATTTAAATTTATCATCAGAAAAGGACAGATAATGCATCTTACATGTATGTTCTCAAAAAATGCCATGATTTTGTTTTTGGAGAATAATTTATCTTCAAAGAAAAGGCCTGTAGGCGGTATGAAAATGATCACACAGTTGAATTGTATTGTGTTCAGATGTCTTAAGATTGAGGAGTTTTTTTTTTCCATGCTTAGTCTCTGATACTGTTTTCACACTGGCAATATTTCGCTTAACCCTGTACTATAGGTGGGGTTAAAGGGTATCTTAACCCCACCTATAGTCCGGGGTTAAGCTTATTCCACTTTCTTTTCACACTGGCAAAAATTTGCTTAACCCGTACTATAGGTGGGGTTAAAGGGGGGTCTTAGCCCTACCTATAGTCCGGGGTTAAGCCCATTCCACTTTCTGTTCAGACTCGTTTTTACCAAAGTGGGCTAACCCCACCTATAGTACGGGGTTAACTAACCCTGCAAAATAGCAGGGCTAACCTCACAGTTGTGGTGCTAACTCCTGCTAACTCCGCAATTGCGGTGCCAAGCAAAAAAAAAAGAAGAAAAATAGTCCGGGACTACGCAGTGAAGCGAATTAATGAATTCCATAGCCATGGCTAGTACGGGGCTAAGGAATTGCAGTGAGAAAAGCCCACAAAAATAGTACGGGGTTAAGGATAGTACGGGGCTAAGCAAAGTACGGGGTTAAGCAAAACCAGTGTGAAAAGAGTATTAGAGTCAGAGCATGGTTCTTAGTAGGTCCATGGTCAAAGTATGGATCCACGATGCTTGTTCATGCTTCATGTGTCATACCTATTTGTACGGTGATCACACTATAATTAAACATACAGATGTCTTTTTATGATGTTGTGATGTTAGCAGTTGTTACATTTCTTCATTTCATCACAGAAATTTGTGGAGATAAAATATTGAAGTTAGGTTTAATGTTAGGTATTTTGTTGGGTCAAGGATGCAAGTTAAGCAGCAATAAATTAATGTTATGACTTGTCCTACAATCACTCTAGAAAATATGAGAGGGGTAAAATCATGGGTTAGGGTTCGAGAACTGAAGAAGGGTCAACTCATCATGTCCCTGGATAGGATAGTGATAGGGTTTTTTGAAATAGTATTACGGTATTAGAGGATGTGAACTTGTCACTGATGGGCAGACAGACACTCAAGTTTGAAAGGTCAAAGGTCATTTGATGATGTGATTGGTGGAATCTTCCAAACTGTTTACTGACCTTTGACCTCTTTCGGTCACAGAGTGGGCAAATATGATAATGTAATGATTTTAACATTCACAAAGTATATATGGACATGAGTTTACTATAGTGTTTACTATATTTCTACATTAATTAATGCAGTGATTGAACCTATTAAACTCATATTTGTGATTATTGAATATGTTTTTTTCATAGCACCAATCTATTCATTGGAGGGGGTGGACTCCGGTGGAGTCCTTTCTTGGCTGTTTTTGAAATTAATTTTTATGAATGCAATATTATATATGCATGTATTGATATAAAAGTTGCACTTTTAAATAAGAAATTCCTCGAATTGAAAAGCAAATCATGTGGGATAACAAATTCTATGGAATACACTTGTTTATTTGAAATTATTAATAATAAATGTAATGACTTATATTTGACCACAATTATTATGGTATGAATTTCCAGAAGGGAATGTAGATGAAGAAGGCAGACCAAAATAGTTGATATTTGTAGACTATGGTAATGAATATTAGAAAAGATTAAAGAAGAAACTGCTAAGATTTGTACCAGTTTGAGTTTGCGTTACATCACCATACCTGCATAAATCTTCCCACATTCATTGTATCTGAGGCGCGTCCAATCTCTCTCTTTATTGTACTGTTTCTAGCCCCTGGACAATTCAGTAGAGAAATTCAGTAGAGAAATTCAGTAAGGTCTCAGTTATAGGGGGTTGAATCGGAAGCTAAAATACACACCAAAATGACAGCATTATAGAGAATTGCAACGATTATATCAAACTCGAAAGTCAATAGGAATTGAATCTTGTCCACATCATTATCATTATTATAACAGGACTTTGAAAAACAGGGTGGGTTCACCCCACACCCTCCTTACAAACCCTGTGTACTTTTGTGTCAGGAAAAAAAAATGTTGGTGTGCCCACGTTGTGCACGTCATACGTAGAACCCTTGATTCACATTGACTGATTGTCATAATCATTAGCATTAGCAAGAGAATGAACAGGAAAAAAAATCCAGCTTCATTGGGTTTAAATCAACATGCAGCGCAAACAATTTCTGTGTCATTTTAACACTTCTGGCTTAGACCTCACTGTTTAATGGAACTTCTCTTGACGCACTTCTAGACTCCAGTACACACAGTGTCACACAGTCTGCAAATACGGCCATTTTCCCTCTGACTCTGTCATAGATATCCTGTACTAGTCTATTTCTTTTTTGCAAATTGATTATGAACTTGGATCTTTTGCGATTGCCTCCACCCACAGTTTTTTGGTAACATTACCATTTTGCTCTTGAAGTGGGTGGGAGTAGTACTAGATATGTTTATCTTTGATATCAATGATTGTTTTGGATTGCTTTGACTGAGGTTTATGTCTGTATTTGTTAAGGTACGAAGTGGTATCATGATCTTTTGGAAATTCTCTTTTTGGGGGTTTTGTTGAGTGACTCAATGCAATACACAGGTTAAGCCAATATGATGATAGACAAAGGAATTTGATTTATTCAGTCAGCCCTAAGTGTAGACTTTATTGTATGATATCAGATGTAATGGAATTAGTTACATGTATGTTAGAAGTATTGTTTTGGACGAGTAAGGAATATAGTACTCTGGGGCACTACTATTCTCATTAAACCATGTTTGTCGCTTAGAAAATATTTATATAATATATATGTAGGATACTCGTATAACAAAAGGGTCATAAGTCGTAAAGTCTCTATAGTTAAAAATTAACACCTGAAAGAAAATCTTGCTATTTATGCTACTATATTATCTACACTCATTTAAAATTACCTAAGGAAATACATTGTTTATTTTTTTTCCCAAAATATCTTTCAAGATTTTGAAACAGAATTGTAGTTTTCTACATTTATGTTACCTTGCTTTTAGTTTACAAATATTTTCCTTTTTTCTGTCCAGGGATAAGTAAATCAGTAGTCCCTGAGGTCAAGAGGTTGGACTTTGGTCCCTGTTTGATTATACACTTACACTCTATGTACTACAGCCCTACAGAAGATTGAAAGATAATCTTGAGTCTTTACATGACAAACAGTTGTATTCTTAAAGACCTCCAACCCCACCCCCCCCCTTAAAAAAGGGCACCAAATTCTTAGGACACACTATAGATGAATTAAATAAGACACAAATTGATTTAAAAAAAATATATGTGTGATAGCTGATCAATGAACAAAGATAAATGTTGAAATTGAGCCGACAGTTATGAACAGTAGAACATGAAGTCCTAGGCTATAGACCCATATGTACATTTTTCTGTTGGTGCTTTTCTGCCAGCCTATTGTTTTTCAAATTTTGATCATGTCATGTTATGTTAAAATTTACCATTTTCTTCACAAATGAACAATTTGGAACAATTGAGCTACATTTTTCTGTTGGTGCTTTTCTGCCAGCCTACTTTTTTTTCTTCAAATTTTGATCATGTCAAGTTAAAATTGACCATTTTCTTCACAAATGAACAATTTGGAACGATTAAACTTATTAAACATGCAGTTCCATTACCACAACTAGTGAATTGTTTGGTGTTTTTCCCTTCTCAAGACAAAGTTGTCAGCACCACGCTATAATCGTTACGGTGGACTCAAGCGGTGGCAAGCTAATCACGTATCAGTCTTGTGCACTTTTCCTCTCCCATTTCCTCTTCAAGGAATCAGAGCCAATGGCGTAGCCCCTGGGGAAAATGGGGGGGGGGGGGGGGGGTAAAATATAGTTGCAGAGCATAGTCATATTTTAGAAGGATTGCAAAATTAACTGTTTTTATCAAATTGTTTCTATGGCAACCGGTCAATCGATTGTGTAACGGAAGTTTTACAAACTCCTGATGACTGTTCTCTTTGTCAACGCTCGCTGGTATTTGGGGACAATGTTGGTCTAAATCATTATTCACTGAAATGAAATCATCATTAGTTGTATTATTAGTTATGTTTAAAGATAGAGATATGCTACATGATACATATAAACACACAATGCATGACTAATGTTGATTTTCAATCTTTTAGGACTTGTCCTTGAAGGGAAATTAGAGTCATGTAAAATGTAACAAAAGAAAAGAAAGTCTTTGCTGCTTTTAGAATCAGTCAGGAAATAAAATCTTTGGATATTTGATTACAACGCTGATGAAATGTTTTGATGAATCTTTCTGTGGGTGTTGCCAGAGGATGTCTCTAATTTCTTGAATTTGTGAAGGAATTGTGTCTGAAAATTATTGTATATTTTTACTTTTTTCCTGTTAAGGGTGTTTCCATGATGAACGGGAGTGATAAGATGAAACTCTTTATCTCCAAATTGCCCTGAACTTTTCTTTTTAATATAGTAACTCCAGATAATTGCTTCTTAGTTAACCTATGTTAATGTATGCCTGTGGTGTATTGAGTGATAGCGTATATATTCAGAAATGTTATTATATCAAACTTGAAACAAATTGTGGTTTAACTTTTGCCCCAAATTTTAGATTTTTATCCTTTACTTTGATGTATACATGTATGTAAACAAACTTATTTTCTTCAATTATTCTCTTTTTAATCATATAATGAGAATTGCAAAGATGATGATAGATAGGAAAATAAAGAAATGTAGAAGAAACAAAAATTGAATGAAAGGAGGAGGAAGAGATGAGAAATTAAGTAAACAGAAATGAAGAGAGACATGGAACGAATGGAAAGAACATAAAAACAGTCAATTAACTCTGCATTTAACTCCAATATATACAAGTCAAATTTTCCCTAGCTAAAAAAGCAAACCCTCGTCACAAAAGCTTGAGAAAAGTATGAAACGAAGACAAGAATAGATTTTAGACATGGAAAAGATTAATTATCCCAACTGAATTTCTTTTTCTTCCCACTAACTACACCATCTCTTTCTGCATACAATTTGTCATTAGAGAACCAACTTATTGGAATTAAACACGTTGAGTACTTTTGATATGTAAGGTGGAATTTGGACGATAGGTTGCAAGATGGGAGAAATCCCTTTTGCTTTGTGCCGTCATTAGGAAGAACTAGAGCCTAGAGGCATTATTTAAAATCCATAACTGTTAAGAAATTTATGGCTTGGGAATAAACTCTGGATCAGTTTCTGTTTGGTATTCTGAAGAAAGATCTTGACATTACTATGGGGACATTCTATCAAAAGAGGAGAATCCTGATTGTATAAAGCTTGAGAAAAACAAGTGATCATGTAGTCCCATATATAGATATATCTGATATCAAATCCTGTAGAACCCCAAGACATATTCCCCTACCATTGCAACACAACATATGATTTCTGCCATTATTCCCCCCCCCCCCCACAATTCTCCTCAACACAACACCATGGCTGGCCAGAGGAGTTCTATTTTTGATCACTGGTTGCCGTGGCGATGTGTGACTTCAGACCAGAGCTTCTGTTAACACTACACCGCCGGTAACGATCCTGTGTAAGCTGGGGGCAAGTGGCGATACAGAGCACCTTGTGTACGAGTCAATATTGACTGTGATCGTGGGGGTAATCATTTCCTAGCTATTCTTAGCATCGCTGCTCAACAAAAAATATCTCAACATTTCTAGCGGTGAGCCATGCACATGGTCAGTTAGATCCATTTTGTGATTAACAACACAATCTGCATAAACGGGTTGTCATGAACAGTGCATGCCAAATAGCAATTCTGTCTTGTTTAAATAAATAATTAACTTCTAGTGTGAAAGTCTTAATTAACTTGAATCAAATCATGTTTTATCTTACCCACTCGTTTAGAAAGCAAGTTTGTCTTTGAAGGTTATGATAATTTATTTATTATCTATCAAAAGTCAGAGTAGGATAAGAATGTATGAATGATGAATTATGTTGACATAAGATTAGATGAAAATATATTTGTTTTTACACAGAAGAAATATGACCAATATATAATATAATGTACATGTTAATAATCAGAATATGTAATGCTCTACCACACTGATATTTCATTCCGTACATCCTCTAAAAACACTTGTTTGTATTTATTATGAAATCAAATGTTTAAATCGATTGAATGGCAGAAAAGGTTATAGAAATAAATATGTCTTGTGCAATACTAGGAATTGAATATCATTATCTCATCAGTAATCTGTATATCAATATTCCAAATGATTTTCCCCCAAAAGTATTTTTAGCATTGTTGATTAAAAACTGATCTATAAATGTGCTAATTGATATATTCCCCCAATATTTCTGAGCCTCCAATCTAATTTCATAAGCATTCTTTTTTCTGAATCGGGGTAAATTTACATCATTCCCTCTTTAAAAATAATACTTAATGGTCAACAAATATAGGAAATTATGGATAAACAACACAAGCTCTTGACGTTGAGCGGATATAAAAGCTTGAACAATATGTTTTCTTAATGAGGGAAGAAAAGAATAGAAATGTTTGTTGTTAGATCCGTTTTGAGAACTGATTCCTGTGTATCCTTCTGTCGCGTTTCCCCTGATGGTCGACGTGATGCTATTTTTAGCTTCCTCGAGCCATAAAACTCGGCGTAATCAACTAACGCTATACTCTTCCTTCCCCTACTAGTTAAAGGTGCGCAGTTGAGTCTGTGTCGCCCTCTCTCTCTCCATATCTCTCCCTCTCTTCCATTCTCTTCCCCTCTCTCTTGCGCTCTCTCTCTCTCTCTCTCTCTCTGACATCACACAAGCTGATTCTCGAATAAACCATCGCCAACCTCTTTCCTGTACACTAATTCCTATTGGCCAGTTTCTTTTCATTTCTGCCAAGCGGAAAAAAGCGACTTCCCGACTCGGGGGTTGCGTTGCAAGCCAGATCGGCTGCTAAGAAATAAATCGTAGGAGGAGTTCCACTCATATTACACTATTTTTTTCTCTCTCCCAAACCATTTTTGTGATTGGTACCGAGTGCAAGCATGCATAGAAGTGAATGAATGCGTTGATGTGTTGAAGGCATGGTGTGTGTGTGTGTGTGTGTGTGTGTGTGTGAGATCGTGTGTAGGACATGTTTAGTGCACGTAATCACTACCGATGACTATTTGAATTGAAGTGTTTTTCGCAGTAAGGTGCGTTGATTGTTACGAGCTCCATGCTGCCAAAGGATTATTACTTGTCGGTCTATTGTGCGACGAGACGTTTGTATGTCAGAGGCTGGCATGAAGGTCTAAAATCAACAGAAATGGTAATTGTTATTTGTAAGCACTTAGTGCTCAGTCTCTGCAGTGTTTAAAGGCAAACTAATATAAGAGATTCAGCTACTTCAAGTAAATAATCTGAATGTTTTTATATATTTAGGTCTTTATTTAATGTATTTAATTTGTCTATTAACTCCTGACATTGAATGAATTTAAGAGCTTTAAAGGCTAAAAACTGATCATATCTCTGTCTTCTGCATTTTTTTTTTGTGAAAGGGGGGTGGTTGACTGTAACGCTCTGCAGTTGAGTTAGAAATTTCTAGTGACCTATTGACCTTTGACATCTCAGGGTCATTTAAAGTACAAGAATGTCTACATGTCTGATAAATAAATGTGTTAGTTTCCATGGTGAATTCAATAGTTTTAGTGGTGATGACAATTAGATTATACTTCTTTGTCTTGTATTTTTGAAAATTGTACACTGACTTATGTCTTTAGATTTATTTATTTGTTTATTTATTTATATTGTATATTATTCTTTTGTGTCAATGATTATGTAGACTGTATCTTATTGAATGCATAACAGTATTTTCAAATTTTTTATTCATGGTGACATAACTAAGTGAATATAATCTTCATATTGCATCAACATAGATATTATATATTTTTTTTTTACATTTTTAAGTCCATGTGTATTGTCAGCATCAATAATAGAAGAAGATGTTATTGCACTTTTTTTGTTGTTAAACACAGTGCACTTTATGTATTCCTATCCTTACTGGTCTTTTGTTGCTGTGTATTTACCAGTAATGCCTTGATGTCAGGCCAGCGTAATCCAATCAAGTTCACGCCTGCATTTGCCACAGGAAATTGAGCGAGATTTCTGACTGAGATATCCAAAATGATCATATCACAATTTTTGTCCCTTTTTTTCCTTGACAATTTTTTTCTTTCATATTGCTGTTGCTTTCTCACTCTCTCTATCTGTTCTTGAGAAATGAGACTCCAAGCTGAAAATTGAACTAGTGCCAGCAAAACACACAAAAAACACCAAAAAAACACAGCAAGTACTGCTAATACATCAAATTGGACTTGTCACTTGTCACTCATATTCAGTAGTTTTATTCAGTAAAGATTAGCAGAAATACATTGACTGGGCTTTTGGGGACTGATATTTTGGTTTGTATTATGTTTTTGTATTTTTTTTCAAACCACATCACTTTTCTAAAATATGTTTTTATTGTCCAGATTATATCTAGCAATATTGGTCTCATTGACTTTTGTTATTTTCACATTAAAAAAATCAAAAAAATCACATGAATATAATTTTGGGGAACTAGATCAATTGTCCTTCCTTGTCCTTCCTTGTATCTTGAGCTGAAAAAGAGGAGCTTGGATTGGGGGGTGGGGGGGGGGGGGGGGGGTGCATTTTCCAGCATTATGTCTAATTAGTGCACCTGTGATGTTGGAATGCTGCTCTTTCCAAAATTAGCCTTTGAACATCTATCCCGAGCAGTCCTCTGACAGGAGTTCCCTGTCTGTGCTTAGGCCATTAGCTCCACGAGCCGCATGGACCTGGTGTGAAATAGAAATATTTTGTCTGTTTGGAGCCAGAAGGGCGTTGATCCATATACTGTAATACAGGGTTAATGACCTTCTGGCTCTAATTTAAAAACAGACAATACTTGTATGTACAGTACTTATACAGCCTTTTCACACACAGCTAAAATTCATCGTATCTAGAGCTGATTAGTTTAAAGCTTTTTAACTCTACAGCTTTAAAGAAAATTTTCTCTGTGTGAACATCGTTTATACGAAGTTCGGATAGATACAAAGTCGCGATTTATACACCCCTCAAAGCAGGCTGCAGATACGAAGTTCGTATCTAGAGAGCTTGACATTTTGTGTCTGAACGGTTATACGTGTTTAAACTGGATGGAGCCCGTGCTTTGTATGATATGACCTGACCTTCAACGCGCAATGGCACTACTGCACATTTTAAGAGCAGTAGTTAATCACGAAACGATGAAAGATCGCACCGTAATTTCTGTGTGTGAATGATGTAGTATGTAAAGCTGATTATTTTAAAGCACTTTAAACTAATTTGCTTTAAAGAATTTTACTCGTGTGAGATAGGAATATAGTCTTTTCAGAGCCAGAAGGTCATTAATTAACTTTACGGTTTTTGCCATTTTAACAAAAAAATTGAAGTATGCAGGAAGTTAACACACATTTGGCTCCAAACAGACAATGTTATCATAGGTTTCTGATTCGTATGGCAGTTTCTTCTGTTATTTACCAGGTCGGATGCTTCTAATTCATATCCCATTTCTCTTAAAATTGTTCATTGTTTTACCACCAGCAAGAACCATCGGAGGTTGTAACTTTGCATGAAACATTTGCTGACAGCCAAAAAGTCTTTAACCCTGTGTAAAAGCAAATGACTAAACACCCTACTGGCTATCAACTGATGAAATAGTCACTGGCTTCTTGTCTTGGCAGGTGATGCTCATTCACTTGAAGTTGTTTTGTTGATGAAAGTATTTTGTTAATTAATGAATTGATTGTCACTTGTGGAAGGCAGACATCATTTTGTAGGAAGCCATATGCTTATTATTTTGGACAAGACAAATTTCACCCTGTTAATACTATCACACTTTTTTAACACATTCTTTTACATGTATGCAGTTCATGATTTGTGCACGATCTCAAAATTTAACTCCTTTACATGGATGTTTACTTGTAATTAGTGTGAGAATGCGTTGATATTAATTTGTCAATGTGCAGGAAATCGTGGGTTGTAAACAAACAGTACTCAATACTAGATATTGACTTTTGAATGACAGAATAATATTTATTATTGTAAAATTGATATGCCTTTGAGATGACTTTGATTTGATTGGCTCTCCGCAAGAAGGCTGTAACAGCTGTGTATTGTCTTTGACAGTAATGGCCTTATTGCAGGCAGCAGCCAACATTTGGTGTTCAACCATGGACCTACTAAGAATAGTCTTAGTACCGGTAGGTCCATGGTTCAAGGCAGTTTAGATTTCTTTGCCATCTATGAAATTTGCTTTGAGACTGGAAGAGTAAGACTAATACCAACTATCTCGCTTGCCACAAAGAGTTATGAACGTTTGGGATGTTGGTACAACACGGTTTTGTTTAAAGCAGACAAAACTCATGCAAGAAAGGAGACAGATGTTTACTAACAGAAGAATTAAAATATAGGGTTCGTTTTTGGTAACCTTGAAGACAATTATCAAAATGAATAGATATGTTTTTTAATAATCTTATTTATTTATTAATCAAACATCAATTGTAGCCAGTCAATACTGTGAAATCCTGTTATTAAAACGCATATCTAATGTTTGTTTTGTGAAAATGATACAAGCTGAAAGAAAAATAATGTTTATACAGTATTGGATTCTGTAGTTGTGTAAATACATGTGTATAATCATTTCTTTAAAATTGACAACATTCTTAAAGGGATCGTTTAACAATGTTAAATCTGAGATACACGGCCCTACGTGTTATCAGTGTCTGTGATATGGTGTAATATTGAAGCCCTAAAAAAATTGCGATTCAAAATGATCAAGAAGTGCCTCAAAAAAGTAAAAACCTTTGAGTGACCGGTTTTACCATACTCGTTTTCCCCAATAGACTGTAGTGTTATGAAAACCGTCAGGCGAACGGTTTTCAAAATTTGTAATTCCAATCATAAATATCTTGATAATCAGACAGGCGATCGGCTTGTAAAAGTCATGGGGTTCCTGACTGACCTAAAGGTTTATAATTATCATTGCATCATGAGCTAAATCCAGAATTTTGTCTCAGAATCTGAGACAAAGTTACCGGATCCCTTTAATTGTTTTTCTCTCTCTCTCTGTTTTTATTTTCCATGCTTGTTCATCGTTCAATCTGGTTAGGTAAGTGAACTGATTTTTGTTATATTCTGAGAAGTTGATGGTGTGTTAGATGAGTAAAGTGTAATGAAGGAGGACCTTTTTAACATTCATACACATACCGGTAAATCCGTACATTAAGCTTTGAGGCTCAACTTAAGTTCAACTTAGGATCTTTGTGAAACACCCCCAGGGTTATGAGTGCTTATTTTGAATGGTCTCGGGCAGAGACTATCCCAATAACTCTCATTCCAACAGCTGATCAAAGGACAGGAATAGACAGATAAAATATCCATGGAATTTGAAGCAGCAGCTCCCAGCTATTGGGTGGAATAATGCAATGAGATCACATGGTCAGGAGGAGTTCACAAATGTATCCAAAATTCTTTAGATACTATGGGTGGTATGCTCGAAAGCGGACTCAAACTATGGTCACAAAGGTTCGTACGAACGATGCGTCTGTACGAATCTCCCTGTTTTTCCATGGTCTTCCCGAATTTCAATGGTCTGAAACTCGTTTGTACGGCGTTGGTAGCAGTTCGTAATGGCATTTGTGGGTATTTAAGTGGGTAGAGTTCATCCAATGATTTGTGAAACACTAAGTGTCAACTTCTGTAATACTGTCAAAATTAGCATAATTCTGTAAATTAATATTTGTGATAAAAACTATTACATTATTGAATTTATTTCTCATTTCATGACATCTGTTTGTTTATAGTCATTATATGAAAGAATTGAGAGTGATTAGGCCAAATAAAAAAACAAAACATGTTTAGCGTCCTGTTTTTTCGAAAAATAGGAAGGAGGAGGCCCTTTTTATTTTTTATTTTTTCTTTCAAAATGGCCGCTCAAAATGGCCGCTCGGTACATTTTCCCTGACAATCGAGGCTATTTTTTTTCAAGATGGCCACCGACAATTTTTTTTTTTTTTTTAAATCAGAAATAGAGCCATTTTAGCAGTGTTTTTCTTTCAAAAAAAAACATTTTCGAAAAAAAAAATAAATAAAAAATAAATAAATAAAATAATTAAAAATTAAAAAAAAAATTAAAAATAGGAGGCGGCCCCCAAAAAGGAAGCGGGCGGGGACGCTAAACATGTATATTTTTTTAATGGCCTTAGTACTGACTACTGAGTGAAGATGTGACCCTTGGTGCTTCATAATCGGTGGACTATTAAAGTTAAACCCTGTTTAACATAATGTGCCTCAATGAAGATGAGCCTTTGAGTTATTCATGTTCTTTTTGATTATAGCTGGGCTGGAAGTGATTTGCTACTTGATGCATGCTCTGTTTTTTGTTTGGTGCATTGTTAAGCAGGAAGAAATAGAGGCCCCATAGAAAAAGGTTCATTCTATAGAGTTTGTACGCCTATTTGCTTGAGAAAATTATTGATATTTTTGTTTGCTAATAATTACACATACTGTGTTCTTTTGATGTATATTGTTATATATTAAAAAAAAAAAAGAGAATAAGAACCAAGTAGTGGTGAATGTAGAGTGACTTCTGGAAGGTATTTCTCAGTGAGATATGCAAGACAATCAAGACCATGTGTGAACGGATCAACCAGTGAGTGTGTATTGTAAGTACACCTCTTGTGTGGAGTACAGAAGGGGTTCATTTCAAAGTTGATTCAAATGTCACTTTCTATTTGATGAGTATCACCACTAGCTCAAAGTGACTGCATACTTCAATCTACTTACTGCTCTTTGACGTAAACGCTCTAATGGCTGTTTGGGACATTCCCCAACTACCCTAAATATATTCCAATTTAGGTAAATCTCTTTGAAAAAAATATATGAATAATATAATTTCATATTCCTGATACAAGAAGTTGTGGAAGTTTCTTTAACGTATGTCTAAAAATTTGATGTTTGTTAGTTGTATAATATAAGTTACATTCTTTGACGATACATACATTACACAAATGTCAGAGTTTTGAACCTGAGAGCCAGGATGGCACTCACTCTGTAAAAAAGTATGTGAGTTAAGGCCCTTCTTGCCCTTAGTAGATGATATTTTCATGGATTTTGTTTGATGGGGCTCCTGTCTGTCGTACTATGACATTCTAGACTTCTGTATTACCCTGGTTTTATAGCCAGCTTCCATTTGATAAGTTCCTTTTAAAATACATATTTACTGTACTGCACCTGGGTTAAGAGAGACAGCTACAGATGAAATGCTTTGCCCATCAACAAAGGAACTTGGCAAGGAATTAAAGTTATACTTACAATCATTTCATTGAAAGTCAACTACATGTAAATGTATTGAACCACTTGGCTTGAATTTCGAACTAGATTTTCAACTGAAAAAGCTATTCAGTCTCTTGCCAAGAAAGGCAAGGACTGATTTGAAGCATCATCCTTTACGTAATGGAGATACAGGAGATTTTTTTGGTAAATGCCTCTAAAATACCCCAGTTTTATGAACTTTGGGAAGTCACTTTTATTTTTATACTTCAATAGCAAGTATCAAAATTGGCATTGGGGAACTCATTTGAGCTAGTGTAGTATGTTCAAGGCAAGCTTTCAAAGTCAGCTGCCAAGTTTGTCTGAAGGGGGGGGGGGGAGGGGATATTTGTCATTTTTGAAGAACAAAAATGAAATAATGGCATTGCTCTTTCAAAAGAACAACTATTTAGAGCATGTTTCAGACTTTTGCCATAAGACACAAACAGAATTATCTATAAGTAAACATTTTGTTGAGCTGAATTTGTTTTGTAAACAAGACAATTGTTAAACATCTTTTTGTTGCTTGGTTTATGTAAAAGGAGAGTCGATCTTCACTCAGTGACTTCTCAGTGAACTACTCAGGATATAAAAACAAATCTTTTTGCGTACAAGCATGCAGATTTGTGTTAAATATCATTTTAGTAATCAAAAAGGAATCCTACATCTTGTTGAAAAGTTTGATTCAGTCATATTTGATTGTATTATTGCTCTGGTTTGCCACATTGGTGGTTTGTTAGTGACAATGATTGAGGCTTTACTTCTGCTTCAAACAGCTTCGAAGGCAAGGAGGAAGAGAACTCACGCATATTGCCATAATGGAGTAGTCTGACAATTAATCCTGTGGTACGATACAAGCCTCATTATTTGCATTATCACTTTAGTTATCTAACAGTCGGACAAGAAAGAAATCCCACAAATGCATGCATCACTTGTCGGAGGTTGATAATGCTGAAGCTCTCTGGTTGCCTCTTTAAGAAGCAAGGCATGACAATTCACGTCAAATGTGGTTGGTTGTTGTTCCAGCTCTGACGTAAATGAGCCTACTCGTATTGAAGACAGCATTGAAGTAATGTTGGCCTAGAACACAAGCAACACCCCCCCCCCCCCCTCCATCGGGGTAGAGAGAAAGAGAGAGAGAGAGAGAGAAAGAGAGAGATGGAGAGAAGATGGAGAGAGAGAGAGAGAGAGAGGTGGATAGAGGGAGGGAGAGAGATAGGAGAGAGGAGAGAGGAGAGAGAAGAGAGAAGAGAGAGAGAGAAGAGAGAAGAGAAGAGAAGAGAAGAGACGAGAATGGAAGAGAAGATAAGAGAAGAGAAAAGGAGACAGATGGAGAGAGAGAGACAGACGGAGAGAGAGAGAGAGAGAGAGAGAGAGATGTTAGAGGCCCAATGATGTCCTGTTATAATGGGAGGTAATTATTTTGCTTGTAAAGGATGGGTAATTATTTTGTAGGATGATACTGTTAATGAAATCATTCCATCGTCTATCCTGCCTGTGGTGAAGTGTGTTTCCACTCCCCTGACGTATGGGAAATATGATTACTAGAACCTGGTATAAGGTACATTACACTAAGAAAGGTTTTTTTTCTAGGGGGTGGGGGGGGGGGGAGATGGTACATTTGTTATCTTATTTTTTACGAGTCCACCATCAATGGAATTGAATAGTCCAGAAACTGTGATAGATTCTCCTAAAATCCCCCTTTCAAATCCCTTTTGACAAGAAAATTAGCAATCATATACCCAAAATAAATATTACAAAACATTTTCATAGATGCTAATGGCTTTCCATAATTGTTCAAGGTAAAGACCAGTATTGGTAACGCCCCAATTTCAAAAAATGAAATGGAAGCTCTCATTACCAATCATGTGAAAGAATATGTTTTGACTAATACATGATGATAAAAAATTTGCCGGGAAACCGCCTACTAATTCATATATTTGGTAAATTTATTTCTCTCATGGTCGTGTGAGAGAGATAGGGTAGTCCCATATACATCTTTCTGTGTATAGTGCTTGTAACTTTACGAAGAATGGGCCAAATTTCTTATCAATTTGATGATTCCAGAACCTTGCAGATGCTAGATGCTAGATGATCAACCTTTTCTGATCGATTCCAAAACATTTCTTTCACAATGCAATCGCATGACCATTACTGGTCTTTACCTTTAAGTCCAACTTAGAGTTTAGTTCAACTTAGGATCTTTGTGAAACACCCCCCACCCTAGGTCCATAGTAGTGTGAATGGTGGATGTTGATCACCATTTTCTCTTCTACAACTCATTATATTTCTCACTTTCAAAGAAATGCACGTGTCGTACTACTCGCAAGCTTTATCAGTCCTCACCGAGTAGAAAGTATCACTTCAAGTGTTCCTAGAAAAGTCGCCGTCTCGTCTATTTTTAGTGAAATGTGCTTTTCCATGGTGTGTGAAGTGTAGTGATTACACTGACTCTGTAACATTGCCTCAGATTCTGAAACAAAATCCTGGATTTAGCTAATGCTGCAATCATAATTATAAACCTTTAGGTCAGTCAGGAATCCCATGACTTTTACAAGCAAAGCGAGACATAGGCGCCGCTTTTCCGGTGACGGTGACGACGACGGCGGCGGCGGCGGCGGCGTCAACATCAAAAACTTAACCTAAGGTTAAGTTTTTGAATTTTTGATATAATTTTTAAAGTATAAGTTCTTAGTCAATGAAACTTTGACTATAGGGTAATCAAGTATCCCCAATCATGTGAGTAGAATTTCAGATCACAAAGTCAAGGTCAAAGGTCATTTCAGGTCAACAGACTTGGACTATGTTGTAGCATCATCATCGAAAACTTAACCCAAGGTTAAATTTTTTAATTTTTGATGTAATTTTGAAAGCATAAGTTCTTAGTCAATGAAACTTGGACTATAGGGTTATCAAGTCTCCCCAATCATGTGAGTAGAATTTCAGGTCACTAAGTTAAGGTCAAAGGTCATTTAAGGTCAACAAACTTAGACTTTGTTGTGGCATCAACATCAAGATTTTCAAAATGCTTCTTCTTCGTTATTTTTCAACCGATTTTGATTCTGATTGTTTCATATGATAACAAAAATTGCTTCTTTTCCCTCATTTCTTGACTGATTTTGATTTGGTTTGCCTTATCTGGTAGAGCTAAATTTGGAACACTAAACTTCTACACAGAATTGTGAGATTTTGCTCCATTGATTATTTATGGTACTTTATGCAAATGAAATGAAATTATGTCCCTTCCAGGGCATCAAATTTTTATTTTTTGACCAGTTCAAAAGTGTACCACATAAAATTTACGATATTTGTTGTTGCGAGATGCGGATGAGCGCTCTGTCATTGACGTTCTGGTTTATCATATTGAATTGCGTTATGCAGGCGAGACCGCTGAGAGCGTTTCCCTTGTATAACAAATTAATTTCCTTTTCCATTCCTGTGTATCAGAGTGACTGAATATTGTGAAGAGGTGTTGCTAATAATACTTTAGGGGGTACTAGGGGGTATTATTGATCATAAATATTATGTAGGCCTATATCTGCCCGATGTTGAAATTAAGAGCGGCTATTAATACTATTCTTGACTTATCTGATGACGAGTTGTTGGAATTATACATTTAGATTATAACAATGCACATTTGTTTGTATTTGTTGAGACAGTTTTCTTTTTTATGTAGTAATCAACAGTACGGAACTCCATAACATTTTGGATTGGTCTTTTAAACTTTTAATTGCAATGTAAAATGCTTGACAAAATTGAGGGATTAAAACCAATAGAAAATTTACTTCTTCAGTGTAGCAATTACATTGAGATAATTAAACACATATTACTACCGGTAATAATTTGCACATTTTTTGTATTTGCTCAGACTTTGTTTTCTTTGTTATGAAGTGATCAACAGTACTGATCACTAGCATTTCGGATTGATTTTTGTAGCAAATATGTTTCCACGCACATACCAGTGTTGGTGGTTATTATGGATAAAGATTATGAATACTAGGGTTAGATTTGATTCAAAAGTTGGGGAAAGTTGGGGTTATTGGGAGGCCTACACTCACAGGGCTACATGTAGCAATGCTAGGGTGTGCAATAGTTGCACTTAAACATTTTGCATAATAACCCAAATAATGATACCTTTTTTAAAATAAAGAGTTTGTATAATATTTGAATGTGTCTGGCAGCCTGGCTCTGCCTGCTTTGTTTGTGTGTGCTAAGAATCTAATGGACTGTATGATTACCTGTGAATACCCTCAAAGCTTTCCCCCGTTCCTTTCCCCATCGGATATCCTACTCACCAACGTATTTCCTGCCCAGTGCCGGCCCTGCCAATAACTTGTTGGACACCACCATCATAAATTGGCATGAAGGAATACATTCGTGTAAGGACACAATGGAGTCTTGTGACCAAGTGCTAGCCCAGTGGGTGTTTCACAAAGATCCTTAGTCAAACTTAACTTAAGTTGGACTTGAAAATTATAGAGAGCCATTTGTAGCCTCAAAACGATTATATTCAAAAGCAAAAATTCAAGTATTATATACTTTTTTTTTTATAAATTTTACATCAAGAACATGAAATCTCCTTGATAATAGAAAATATGAATGATTTGAATCAACATTTATGCCCTTTAAAATAACTTTTACAAAATATTTTCAAAGATGCTAATGGCTTTCTATAATTTAAAGTCCAACTTAGAGATAAGTTCAACTTAGGATCTTTGTGAAACACCCCCCTGATAGCCAGGGGTAAGCCATTAGGGTAAATTGTGGGAATTTGCCCCCTGTATGATTATCCCCTGTAAGTGACCCTATTCTCCAATGTTCCCTTCTAGTTGGTGGAGGCACAAGCCCTCACTGCCAGGCCAGGGAAAGCTAACTGAACAGTTACAGTCAAACACCCCAGTAATACTTTACTACCTCCTTAGGCATCCCAATATCCCCAACAAGTCATTCTTGAAGACTATATATGTTATAACGAATGAGGTGGAGATCAGTGCATGTAAGCACTAGTCAATACACAGATATACTGCCATTCTAGCTCTCAACAGATAGTTAGAGTCTGATTAAGAATTTATTTAGAGCTAATTGTTCACAAGCTGTTTGTCCTGTTGACCCCTTTAAAACTTTTATTTATGGAAGATATTAATATGTTGATCTGATCAACTGGGTCAGTATGGAACATTAGTCTCTCAAGTCACAAAATAATAAAAGTTTAAAAGGAAAATCATAATTTCTTTGTTTATATACAAGTCAAATATGTTTTAACATTTGAAAAATAACACATTTAATGAGTTGGATTAGTGTCTCATTTTTCAAAGATAAAAGCTAGATGAAAGCTCTATATAAACTATTTAGATTGATATGAATAATATAAATTACATATTTCAGACAGTGTGCAACATATTTCAGCATGGTACAATAATATTAAGATTTGCAATGCTAATTACAGAGCATGCACCTTGCATGATCTTAAAGACAACAACATCTCTGCACAATTAATGTCCGTCGGGTAGGCCTACTATACCATTGAATAGAAATCATCCAGGAGTTTTGTCAGGAAACGTTATTATTGAATTCAACACAAACAAGATGGCAGCTTAGTAGCTGAAGCAATCAAACACTGGAACGAACAAAGGAAAATTGAGCAGCAACGTCGACGACGGAAACGGGAATAAAAATTCTACTTTCGGCGGGGAGTTGATGCAAATTTGATGATGCCGAGGCATGCGTGAAATGTCAGGTATCTCAAGTTTAGGTTAGGGATCTCTCTTGCCCCAATATCTAGTCATGGGGCATCCCTGAAAAAGAGAAGGGTAGAAATCTGGCTAAATAGCTCACGGATGAACGCAGGGAGAGAGTTAGGATAGCCTGATCGTGCTCCATGCGTGCCTGAAACCCAACCATCACCTAATATTTCTGGCCTGTATTTCTAGGACTGTTGAATGTGTAATCAAGCAATGGATTTTACGAAAGAGCTCTCAATTTTAGTTGTTAGTTTTTACCAAGCCTGTCTGTTTGCAATGTTACATCCAGTCACCTTGCAAACAACACAGTATATCACCTTGTGCTTACAAGTATATCAGAATTATTTGACGTTACAAAACCTTTGCTGTACTCTGCAATGGAAATCTTAAGTGATATTAGCTATTAGCTGAAATGGCTAGCTCTCAGCTACTTGTATGATTGAAAATGGGAAAGAGAGAGAAAGGGAGGGAGAGAGAGAGAAAAGGAATGAGAGAGGGAGAGAGGGGGAAGGGGGAGGGGAAAGAGAAAGGGAGAGAAAGAGAGAGAGAGAGAGAGAGAGAGAGGGGGATGGAGAGAGAGGAAGAGAAAGAAAGAGAGAGAGAGAGAAATTATCATCACAATTATCATCCATGAGTTTGATCTATAAGTTTGATGGTTGTTTAAGATGTTTTGATGGAAGGAAGTGTATGACTTCCAAAGGTCAAATACAAATGCCAGACTATTAAATACTGGCTAGTTTAATTACATTAGTCAAGTTATACTGTATAGTGAAAGTTCAAAGTACAATAAAAACACTCGTGTTCAGATAGCCCTCCGTTTCTGTGTAAAATATTGAGGTAAACAAGTTTATAGAAGAAATGGTGCCTGAATCTAGTATGACTTTCAGTAGATGAGGTTTATCGATGAAGATTCGGTCCGGTGGCACAATAATTTCTTGTGACGATACCGAGCAATATTAGAAGAATATATTCCAAGAAGAATATGTTTAAATGGTGTGAGTGGGTGATAATTGTGAATTCTTTATTCCATTATTAATTGCCACCCATGCACAAAAATGCCCCAAGCTACTTTTAAAACTTTGACTCCCATTATATCATATTGATTACTAATGTATGTTGTATAGAAATCATGTTTTGATTGTGTCATTATAATATTCATACATATTAATAGGTGAATAATGTCTAGCTGCCATCTAACATTGTTTTCAAAATTCATATTTACCCAGAGCTTTCGTAACTGACATCGCTTAGGGATTAATCAAATTGTGGTTTGTAAAATGGAATATAAAGCTCAGGACAAAGTGCGCCTGAAGCTTAGACCCCCCCCCCCCCCCCCCCCCCCCCCAAAAAAAAAAAGATCTAGTAATTGTGGAAGAACCTTTGTAAAAAAAAAAATTTTGATTGTTTATTTGTATTGCATACTATCACTGACAAATGATTGTGAAGTAAAGCCTGTGCATATTTAATTGTATTATAATCACACTGAATTTCCAACCAATAAGATTTGCAGTTTGGATTTAGAAATACATATTTTAAGTGGGAGCAGTTATTCTTCATAAAGCATTGATCATTCCACTCCGTCATAGGTAAGAGATTATAACCAGACACACCTAATATTAGCAGACTGATTACCTTTCACTGAACCGTGGATGTTTTCTAGGATGGATAAATATAGATGACTTTGTGAGAGAAGTATAAGTCAGGAAAATGGTTGATTTCTACCTCAGAGTCTTGCCTTTCAGCCATGCCTTTCAGCCATGCCTCACTCATCCGTTCGAGCATTCACACCGCAAGCAAAAAACTTTTTTTTCCCCTTCATATTCCAGAGTTTTGTCGCAACTCCTCATAATTAGGACGAAACATACTCTGTGTTATGGGTTATTCCAGTAATTTAAGTGGTAGATTTATAAAAAAAACACAGAGGTTTTTCAAATTGGTTTGTCTACAATGTAACAAAGTGCTGGTCCTCATTTAACACCTGGGTGAAGAGTGGCAAATGTAGATTAATGTCTTGCCAAGCACTCTGATCCTTTTACAACCATTGTGAAGCTGTTCACATTGTATTTGAGACCACATTTAGACCATCAGAATTCACTGTATGGCTATAGGAGAACCTGGGCCTGTTGCACAAAACTTACCATTGATGGTAACTTTGCCATCAATGGTAACTACCATGGCAACCTTGATTTTGATTGGCTTTTGAGCCCTGTTACCATGGTAGTTGCCATTTGATGGCAAAGTTACCATCAATGGTAAGTTTTGTGCAATGGGGCTCAGATAGGCCTAGCTGTAGGATAAGTAATTTACCTTTTCAAAATCTGAGCATGGTATAACAAAACGTTGTATGATTTAACATTGTATTGCGAAACAAATGTTTGAGCATCATTTAGAAAACAAACTCTATGAAGAATCAGGATCACATTTTAGTCTGAACGTTGTACAAAAAAATAATATTACTGGATGGGATTTATTGTGACCATGCATTGATGATGACCAGCTGTCCATTACACAATTGACCCCTTCACAACTAGTTTCTTTGTACGATGTTGTTATGTAGTGTATATTCCGTGTTCTTTACACAACGCTTTTGGACAGTCTGAACTTAATAATAATAATACCGGTACACAACATTTATTATGCGCTTAATACGGGTGTTTCTAAGCGCACCATTGTCTGGCTAAAAATTGCCAACCAAAACTTAAAATAAACACACAAAATATAAATCTGTTCTTTATTCAATAATCATGCATATATAATAATTGAAATAGAAATGAGATCAAACATAAGGTCAAACATAAGGTCAAACATTAGATCAAACAAACAAAGAACTAAAAGAACGTAAGGAAATCAAATCTGAAAGATATTTCAGGGCTTGGCCATGGAGAATTTTATATGTCAGAACAAGAACTTTAAATGTTATACGATGGTGTATGGGAAGCCAATGAAGAGAATGCAATATTGGGGTTATGTCAGATTTGCGTCTGCAATTGCAGTTTAAATTTGTGTCCATCTTTATAGGTCTCATGTTGCCCTTGTTTCTCACAATATTTGAATCCATGCCACCCCCACATCACACACATGGGCCATATGACGTAGAAGAAGAGTAAAACAAGGAGATTGACACCCTTTTCACACACGAGTAAAATTCTTTAAAGCTGATTAGTTTAAAGCGCTTTAAACTAATCAGCTTTACATACAACATCATTCACACACAGAAATTGTTGTGCCATTGCGCATTGAAGGTCATGTCATATCAAACAAAGCGCACTCTCCATCCAGTTTAAACATGTATAACCGTTCACACACAAAATGTCAAGCTCTCTAAATACGATACGAACTTCGTATCTGCAGCCTGCTTTGAGGGGCGTATGAATCGCGACTTCGTATCTATCCGAACATCGTTATAAACGATGTTCACACAGGGAAAATTTTCTTTAAAGCTGTTTAAAACCGTTGATTTAAACAGCTTTAAACTAATCAGCTCTAGATACGATGAATTTTAGCTGTGTGTGAAAAGGCTGTGAGTAGGAGGAGGAGGGAGAGGAGGAGGTATCTATCCGAACATCGTTATAAACGATGTTCACACAGGGAAAATTTTCTTTAAAGCTGTTTAAAACCGTTGAGTTAAACAGCTTTAAACTAATCAGCTCTAGATACGATGAATTTTAGCTGTGTGTGAAAAGGTTTTGAGTAGGAGGAGGAGGGAGAGGAGGAGGAGGAGGGGGAGGGGGAGGGGGAGGGGGAGGAGGAGAGGGAAAATCAGTCAGTGATTTATGTGCTTTACCTTACTCAGAAACTGTGTTAAATGGGCACTTAGTTACCATGACGATGAGATGAGAGAAGCAAATGAGGAGTAGGAGGAGGAGTAGGAGGAGGGATGCTTGTTTGTTAGAAGGTAGTTGATTCTATAATTAAGTGTCTCTATGGATGCATACGATGCTACCAGGTTGGTCCTGCGCTTGTCCGAGACAAGAGGCCCACTTCTGGAGGATTATTTTTAATCAGGGGCCATTCAAGTGATTATTTGTTTTTTTCATGACAGTGTGTCATGTTATTCATATTCACAATTTGTTTAATTAATGATTATTTGACTGAATTAACTTGAAATCCTTCCGTGTTGGATTGGATCGATATGAAGTCGATACTTACTTGTAAGGGCGATTGAGAACAAGTACAACATTGCATTTATGAACAAGTTAGACATAATCATTCATTAGATGTTGATTATATTTACCCATAAGGAAATTAAAATGTTATCTTATCCCCACATATTAAAACAGATGTGGGGGCAGGAGACTGCATTTAAGACAACACACTAAGGCTGCGTTCATGCTTAAATTTTGAAGGCAGAATGAGCGATCTGAAACGCTCATCGTAAACGCTCATCGTGATCGCAGTTCCACGATGTAGTGTTCATGCTTACTTCTCTGGCTCCCAAGGCAATTCTACGTGTGTGGCCTTAATTGGTCTTCCAGCTGGATTCGCAAACCTTCACTGTGCATGCTATGTAGACCTACTAGAGGTCAGTGCGTTGACCCCATTTAAACGCGTTTACAAATTGTAAACGCATCTTTTTGTGAGTTTACGATCGGCGATCGTGATCGCCGTTTTTCGGTGATTCTACAAAAGTGAGCTAAGACGCAACCGTGTTTTAAACTAAACGCGTAACAGATGCCTGATTCTGGCCGTCAAAATCAAGCATGAACGCAGCCTAAGGTTACCGATGATTTGCGGTTTGTTGTCGTAAAAATGAGATATAGGCTCTAAATGTTTCATTTTCCATCATTTTAAGATGTTTAGAAATGAGGCAGAGGAAATATTCTGTGAGCCTTAGCTGCCAAAACAAATAATCGTCCCAAATGAAATCAATCACATATTGCTAGGGGTCACTCCGGGGTCGTAGGGCTTGTAACAAAGAAGTGCCCCCTGTTTGAGAAAGGAGAGGCAGCTAGCTCAGCGCACGTCAAGTGTTCAGAGAGGAGGAGGAACGAAAGGAAAAGGGGTCTAGTTAACAGTGACTGTGAACTTGTGTTATGAACCTACTGTCAACTTATGGTGTCTTTTCACACAACGTCGAAGTGTGTGTTTCTCCGTGTGTGTGTTATTGTGTATCCTCATTGCAGTTGAGTCGAGCAGTGCTTTATTTTTATTCTACTTTTTAAACAGTGTATGTGTGATATGTGTGGATCACAGACTGGGGGTTGCTAGTAGTCTGCTCTCCTAGACCCTTCTGGACAGTTTTATTTCTAATTTCATAAATCAAACCCCAGATAGGGCAGTAATACCTAGGTCATTATGGACATTGAGGATATGTTTGGGGTAATTTTCTCTGGACATGACATAAGTTCACTTTAGTGGAAGAGAGTCAGTGCCAGGGATTTTAAAGGATTTTCCCCCGAACCAGGATATGGTTGAGAAAGCATTGGAGGAGATGTCGGCCTATATTGTAAGTCACAAGTGATCTGCATTTGAATGGGCTAACAAGGATTTTATTGAGCGAATAAAACACATGGACATCGGAATTGAGGTGAGTTGTAGCGGAGACTGCTGTGTAGGAAAGAGAGAGAGAGAGAGAGAGATCAGGAGAGAAGGAGAGAGAGAGATCAGGAGAGAAGGAGAGAGAGGATGGAAGAGATAGAGATTGGGAAAGATTGTGAGAGAAGGATAGTAAGAGAGCATTAAGAGTGAGGGAGGGTGAGAGAAAGAGAGGGGGATACATTAATTATGTGACGTAGAAATAAGTGAGCGTGAGTGAAGGCAAGATGGAGAGAGAGAGAGAGAGAAAGGGAGAGAGAGAGACAGAGGAAGAGAGGGGGAGGGAAGGAGGAAGAGGGAGAGGGAGAGGTGAGTGTGTGGATTCGTGTGTGTAGTATTTGATTGCTCTTTATAGAGGCACCGTCACACATAAAAGCATCTGTCAATATGTTACCGAATATTATGCGCGCAAGTTCGGCTGGTCCCCGTACTACTACGTGCGTCAATTGACGCGGTTGTGAATTCTTCTTGGTTTTTGCTTGCCCTCCCCGTGTTTCCCTTACAGAATGGTTTGTGTGTGCGTGCTTGTACATGGCCTGGGGATGGTCGACTGGACAGGAGTGATTATGGATAGCAGCTTTACAGATTGGATGCCAGCATCATACGTCCATTGACTCGATTCTATCGATTCTAGTCATCCCGTTCCCTTTGCATTAACTCTATACCTGCTATTCTCTATGTAATAAGTGTATTCTCCAATGAATTTACGATTGCATATATGGCACATTAAAGGAATGTTCATGCATTTGAGAAAAAAAGAGAATTTACTGACATCAGAGTATTATATCAGTATATTATAAATATATTATATGATTTGTTTTCGCATATTCTATATTTATGGTGTTTTTGTGTAAATAATAAAAAGGAAAGATAAATACTTCAGTATGGGTACTTTATATGTGATTTGCGTAGAATTTATGAATGCATAGTGCATACCATATAATTCATAAGTGCATAATACTGTATACAAGTCATTTCTAGGAGTAATATATTTACTCAGGGATACATGGTGTACCTGCATGTGCACTGATTATAAATATATATAGGCCTATGTTTGCTGTATGTTTATTTTATAATGTGTCCATTTTCTTGGCTGTTGATGTGCCTATGGAGTTATGATATAGATAAAAGGTCGTAGGTCATCAGGAATAACCTTTCAAGATGTGTCTACTTTAGATTTGATCAACATTTTACGAGACCATGAGTTTTTACCATATTGCATCAAGTTTTCAAATTTTAATTATTTGCAGGATTTCATACATTAACAATGAATACCATGCTCAATTATTGGTTGAAAAACATATTCTTTTTTTTCTCCCTATTTCCCCAATATGTGTATATACTAGATTTTCACTAGTTGGCAGCAAAGAAAATGATGTCAAGTCCAAGAATGATCGACAATAGCTTTCAAATCAGTGTCATAATTTGTTGTTGGTACCTATCAGTACCTGTACTTCTGAACGTTAGTTTTGACTTTATGATGTTTAATCATTGCCAATTTGCTACTTCTTGTGTTCTCTGTGCTTAAATTGTATATCTCCGAGAAGCCAAAGATCAAACCCAGCTATTCCTGTAACCTAACAAAGCACATCCCATCAACTGCAAAGTATTCAGAGAATGCCTGGCATCAAAAACCTCCAAAAACCTCAAACTTTTAAAGAGCTGAATTGTCCCAATACAGGGGGATTGACCCCACCCCACCCCACCCCACCCCACCCCACCCCACCCCATTGCTCCTCCTCTCTTTGTCTTTAAATGTGTTTCTATCACCCTGCCTTTGTCCGCTCTTTCTCTCAACTTTAAAATGGAATTACTTTATTTCATGGTCTTTACATCTCTTTGTGTTTGAAATCTCATCAAAATCCCATTCACTTTCTCTTTTCGTTTCTGCTTGGTATTTTTGTTACTTTTCACATGTCTTTGTTTTTTGGTGTTTTGCTCATCCCTCCAACTCTGTCTACATCTCCCCTTTTTGCTTCTGGTTTGGGTAAACTCTCTTTCAAAAACAAAGTACATTTCTGTACATTCCGCCTCTCTATCAATGTAAGAACAGTTTACCTACAAATTCAGTCACCCCCTCCCCTTGTCCCTCCCCTCCCCTCCCCCTGTGGGTATTTTTTCACCAAAGGAAATATTAACATTTATCAAATGTCATAAAATTTGAAAAAAATTGTATTATGCATGAAGTGTAGCAACATCACTCATTTCATTTTTCAAAAAATCTGTTCAGATATAATGAATTGTTTTGATGCTACCTCTCTTGATCATCGATGTCCTCACCTCCGCCTCATCCCCTTCACCTCACCCCCTCCGCCCTGCTACTAGTAGTGGGCAGAGCTGTGGAGGTGGGAGATTTGAGCCTCTGTTCTCAATCTGGGTGGTCCTGGTAGACTACCCCTAATTGGTCTCCTTCAGAAGCCTGGTTACAGATACATGTACAACAGTTACAGTTCTAAACTTGAACCATGGACTTATTAGTTGTCAACTACTAAGTCCATGCTTGAACATTTCAAAACTGGTATGTGGTATCACCCCCCCCCCCTCCTATACTGGTATGTGGTATCATCCCCCACCCCCTCCCATATTCCCTTTTCATCCTTTTTTATTATAATAAATGTTTCTATATTCTTGTTATATTCTATCACTAAGAATCATTTTCAAAAGCTGGTACCAGTTTAAAAAGTTTAAAAGCTATGGTTACCTTGAAATATCAAGATTGATCATTTCCATTTTGATTTAGTATGCTCAAAAACAAATGAATAGGCACACATTTAATTGTGTATATTTAATTAATAATTGCATTATAAATGTTCGGTTGAGCAAATTATATTTCCAAAAAGAATATAAATTAAATGAATTAAGGGGGAAGGAAGTTTGACATCATGGTAGTGTGAATGTAATTTGAGATATTTCTTTCATTTTAAAATGACACCCCCCCCCCTTAAAGGTACTATGTCCCATTTGCAACCCAAAAAATGAAAAAGTTAAATTCCAACTGCATTTGAAAGATAATACTAATTTAGAACTTCTCTAAAAAAGGTGGGGCTTGAAAATATCTTCAAGTGGGAAAATAACGACCAGTAGTTGTCAAGTTGACTTTAGGGCTATAGAGCCCAAAAGTAATAGTCTTGATTTTCAGACAAATGTACCGAATGGTCATACGTTTTATGCTGCGCAAAGATTCAATCAGTTTAATCTTGGCCATCACAAGAAGTGGGTTATTGATGTAGAAAAATGATGTACCCTTCACAACTCTTTTCATGTATGTTATTACTAAAGAAGAAAACAAAGCCAGTCAGTCACTCAATAGTGTCTGACAGGGAAGTCTAGCAAATAAACGGGTTTCCTTGCATAATTTGAATATGAGGACACTGCTAATGTTTAAATTTCACAGATAGGACATACATGACATATTCATAATTCCTGCAAAGTTCTACAGCATTTGAGGTTGGCTGCAAAAGGGACATAGTACCTCTAATCCTGGTGGATGCATAACTAGCCTGAATAATCAGGCCGTAATTTAAACTCTTATATCAGTTGAAGGTAATACAAAGTTTTGGGAAGTTTTGAAACTTGACTGGATAGTGATTCTTTACAATTTTGATATATTTGGATGCCCCTGTGGATGTACAATAAACAATAAAAAATTTAGCATCTAAAACACTTTTGATGAATTTCAAATAGTGCCTACGGCCATACAATGGTAGCTGCGACCATGAAAATCTCAGAATATGTAGTTGTGATATATAATTTCCAAACGGAAATAGCCAATCGGTCGTTTTTAGTCAAGAAACATTGTTTTATAGCTAAATTAATATCTTGACCTTGAGAGGGAGCTATACAACATAAAGAGTTTATTATTTACAATTTCATCACTTTAGACTCGATTTCAACCGCGACAACGATCACTGAATATTGTAGGATCGCAATATGCTTCCAATATGTCCATTTGAACAAAATTTATGACCCCTTACACAAACTTTGTATTACCTTTAAGCCAATAGTTTTAAGTATGAAATATCAGGTTCATGCCTCATTTCTTGAAGAAATAGTCATAACAATTTTGGGTCATTGTGATTTTACAGGGTCATTTGCTTCTAGATCCATGATAGTTTCAGTGATGTTCAAGTTGAGATACTGAGCACTTTTGATGAGTTCATTGGCACTGTGTGTAACCCCTACAGTGAAAGGATGTGTCTTTTCTCCTTGGTTTCCTTTCTTGCAAACTGCCAGACATGCATATGAAGACTAGAAAATTATATTTACTGTGAGAATGGGTGAAATCCCTGATGAAAACGGTTGAAAATTAGCTACACCTCTCCTGCAGGATGAAGATAGGGCATTTCTTTCCTATTCCAACTCACCGCAAAGTTTCATCGTTTGGATCCAGCCTTGCCTCTCCCCCACTTGTCTAAAACTCTTTGACAATCTCTCCCCCATTAAAAAATCTATTTCTCTCTGTTGTACATGTTTGTTGAGTAACTTATCTGACATCTCTGTTTTTGAATTCATCAAAGGATTTCAGTCTTTTCAGCTCAGATTTGGTAGTTTTAAATCTTGATCCATGACATTATTTTTGTCTAGCTGATTCTGTTTTTAATTAGCCATTATTAAAATCTCTTCTCTCTGTAGATGTTCAATCTCTCTCTCTCTCTCTCTCTCTCTCTCTCTCTCTCCCTCTCTTGCTCTCTCTCTTGCTCTCTCATTCTCTCTCTCTCTTTATCTTGCTCTCTCATTCTCTCTCTCTCTTTATCTTGCTCTCTCAATCTATTTTCATTTGACCCCTCTCTCATTCTCCCTCTTCCATTTTTTCTCCTTGTCTGAGGAAATATCAGATAATGAATCATGCCTAAGTTACGGATGTGACATACATTTTTAGCTCTATTTTAAGTCTACAATTCCTGACTATACCCCCTAACTTCTTCCACTCTCTCTCTCTCTCTCTCTCTCTCTCTCTCTTGCTCTCCCCTTCCTCCGACCCCTGCATTCTCTCCCTCTCTTGTATTTCCCCCTCTTGGTTTCCCCTACCCCTTCTATATATATATTTCTCCCTCTCTTTCACTTTCTCTCATATTCTCCCCCCCCCCTCTCCATCCCGCTCTCTTCTCTCCCCTCTCCCTGTCTTTCCATCCCCTCTTCCTATCTTTCCCCCTCTCTCTCTCTCTCTCTCTCTCCCCCTCTCTCCCTCTCTCTCTCCCCCTCTCTCCCTCTCTCCCCCTCTCTCTCTCTCTCTCTCTCCCCCTCTCTCTCTGGTTCCCCTTCCTCCTCTCCCCCTTTATGTCTGCATCTCTCCCTATCTCTCTGCACCTATCGAGAAATTCAGCCAAGAATCCTTACCCTGAACTTCCCCTGTACTCTGTAACCTTTTATTTTCTCCAACAAGTTTTTGGGCTGAGCGTGAAATGCCATAGTCCTCACACTTCTAAAGGGCACTTCCTTCGTTATGTATGCGACTCAGAGTCAATAGAAAATAAAATAAATTGTGTTGGATAAAGAAAATATGAGTGATCAATTCTTTCCTCACCAACGCCATTGCTAAGGTAGGCTCCGAGTGACCTTCACAAGTTTACGACACGACCATTGTTCCCCTTTGTTGGTGTTCCACTTTATGCGTTAGAGAAATCATTGTATTCAATGTTGTTCTTCTTTCTAAAGAGTTTTGTGTAAAAACTGAAATGAAATTTGGTAAATATTTTACAAGATATTCTCTTTATGAATCCTCGGAAACCTTGGCCTGGTTGTTCATGGGTGAAAGAAACCCTATGGTGCGTGTGCGTAGGGTAAGTGCATGGTATTGTTTATGTTCATACTCGTCTTTTGATTGAAAACGAGGATCTATGTACACACATCGACAAGACAGTGAGTGATCAAGGATAGCATTGTCAGACAGTGAGGTGAAAAAATATGCCCTTTACCTTCACGAAGAGTCAATGTATTATCATAGTATTATTCCTAGGTGATATGGAGTTAGTCATTTATGGATAAACAAATCAAGTCACTAAAAGGCATTTTGGTTCTCAAAATTATCTTTACATTGGCGGAATGGTTTTTCTTTGACAGAGCAGTTTTCTTGTGTTTGGAAGGTTTCTTTTTTTAAAATCCAGGTTGTGTACTAGATGTACATGTCGAGTTGTGTTGAGGTTTTAATATCCAAACGTTCAAGTACATTAATATAACAATAACAATAATAAATATGTGTTTAACAAAGATCAAGATGTAGCTGCTTTTTAGTATATCATTTTTTCTCAATTTTAAATGGGTCTCCTGTTGCCTCTTCACAAACATACTGGCTTTCTGAGCATGAAAGAAAATAAATCATCAATCAATGTTTTTTGTTATACGCAATGAAATATGATGTGGCTGTCACTGTCCTTGAAGTCTTATTATGTCCCATCTATATCTTTAAAGAACTTGTTACAGGAAACACTGCCATAGCTTCCATATATTTAGAATAAATTCATGTGAAATCCACTGAGAGCACTCTTATTTGTTATGAACCGATTCTTTGCTGTGGGTGTTTGTAAATTCTCTTCAATTTGTTAACATGCATTCTCTGTCACTACTTGGAATCAAATCTGGATGGTTTTGACCTCTGTAAAGCCCTGTAGTCTCCTACTGTGTGTTGCCATGTCTGGCCCAGTAAGACACCAATTTGCCATGGTGGAACCAGATAATATTGCTCCCAAGTTAAATGCTTCATACCAAGATTTAAAGCCTGTCTGCACTACTTGTAGCTACTTGCGCCCTCTATATAGCAAACAATACCTAAACGGTATCCGTTAGTCCCCCATGATCCCCTTTTTCTTATGTTAATTGAGAGCTGATTTGATGAGATAACCACCTGCCAGTGACCAAGCAGGGAGGTCTTATCCCTCCTTGTCAAAATTGTGCAAACAGGCTTTACCAAACGTGTACATGTAGCCCTTTTTTACTCCAAGATTCAACTTTTGTGTCGGCCAATATGCATTATGCAACTGTTTGCGACATGCAGATATACGCTCAGCAAAAATAGAAAATCAGCAATCTTTATTGTTCGAGGTTTTCATATAAATCATCAATTTGAAGGAAATTTAATGCCCTACAAACTTCAATTGAGATGAAGTTTTGAAATTTCACGCTTGGATGGGCACAATTTAACTGTTAGAAGGACTTATTAAGAAAATTACAAAAATAGTGCAATTAACCATTCAAATGTACTGATGTACATTTTAGACTAGTGAGAGATGATAACTCCTGATGAAATGGGCTTTACTAAGTTTACTTAAAAGGAGGTCACCCTAACCCCATAGCAACCTGTACTCCTCTCCCAGATCCTAAACTAATATACCCATGAACATAGCAAGGGGGTAACCCCCTTCTCCTCCTCCTCCTCCTCCTCTTTACCTTTCTCTTTGTATCTTTCTCCATCTCTCTCTTTGTGTCTGTCTCTCTTGTATCGCTATCTCTCTGCTTATCTCTTGTATCTCTTACACTCTCTCCCTCTCACTCTCCCCTCTCTCTCACTCTCTCCCTCTCACCCTCTCTCTCTCTCTCTCTCTCCTCTCTCTTCATCTCTCTTCCTATCTCTTACACTCTCTCCCTCTCCCCCCTCTCTCTCTCTCTCTCTCTCTCTCACTCATAAACTCTCTATTTCTCCCGCTGTCTCACTCTCCCTTTCCTCTCCCTCCCCCATCCATCCTCTCCCTCCTCTCCCCCTCCCACTCTCTCCCCTCTTTCCTTACCACTGTACCATTCCCACCCCGTGCTTATCAATTGTTATCCCTAATTGGAGTTTAACTCCTTTGTGACCCCCACTTTGATACATGTTTGACAGAGTTTGCAGCACTGAGTAATTCCAAGTTACATACCTCCACACTTGAAAACAGAGAGCCCTCCTCGCCTCCCTCTTGCGCCTTTCACCCCTCCTTAAACTGGTATTTACAAGGAGTTTTAAAAAGGAGATGGAGAAAAGAAGGAGTCGATGAAGTATCATGCTGATGTTTCTCAAGTTCAATTGTAATATGTGCCCCATGGGAGTAGGACAACCTCTACTTAATTTACAAATTGAAATTACTATAAACTATTTGTGACAAACACTCCCTTGAATTCATCCATGTTGCTGATAAAGACATAGACTCAAAACATTGTTATTCCTTCAATGAGAGATCTATGCCATACTTATTGAGACACAATTCCACTGTTTTGTCTTTAGAGAGAGAGAGAGAGAGAGAGGGGATCCCTTGTCCCACCACCCCCTTTTCTACCCCAGAACACTTCCATTGAATGTCACTACTACCAAGACTAATGGGTCACCAGCAGGTTGACCTTAAATGCACTTCAAAAATATTTGGGACTCCTTTCTTTTCTGTCTTCTTGGAGACTGTGATGTAGATTTGACCTGAATTTGAGGTCAGAGGAGCCAAGGACTTTCTCTCTCATGGTATTTTTCCCCTTTCAGTGCTGGCTTTCTTTCTTTCATCCTTTTGCCTTTTCTCTCTCTTTTTCGCATTCTCTCTTGTTCTCTCACCCCTCTTTTTTTTCTATCAAGAGTTGTGAAAAGAGGGATAAACCTTTTCTTCATTGTCCCTGCTTTTTCTTTTCGTAACCTTCTAACCTTTTCTCACATATTCTAGCTATTGGTACTGATGGTAGTCTTTATAACATATATATGTAACTCGTGTAGTCTCTTATATCTCTCCTTGTCATTCCCTTTTTCATTAATGACCACATCTTTTGTCTTCAACTTAACAAAAAATGATTTAATATACAATGTAGTTAGAACTTTTCTCTTATATTTCTATCTTTCTGTCACTATTTTCCCCTTTGATTTATTCTGTTATGTATTTATCATCTTATTTTTGATGTGTATCATTCCTTCTTCGCCATCTCTCTCTTCGCCCCCTCTCTCTTCGCCCCCTCTCTCCTCTCCCCATTTACCCTTTCACTCCCCACCCTCCTCAACTCAACCTACAAACCCCTCCTTTTACTCATCTACAATGTATTTCAGTTGTCTCCCTAATCTGTCTGAGCAGTGGGAGTGTGGTTGAAACCCCCAACTTTCCCCTTAGATACCCCTCCCCACAACTCACACCCCTTACCCACTCTTTCCCCTTCTTTCTCCTCCCTATTCTTCCTTCCTTATTCTTCCTTCCATCTTCCTCTGCTGTTGCCTCAGTCTGGATCAAAATACCGGAATTGCTCTATCCTGCCCCCTTCCCCCTTCTCCCTTCTCCCTTCTCCCTTCCCCTCCCCATTTCCTCTTCCCCCTCCCCCTTTCCTCTTCACCCTCCCCCCTTTCCCCTTCCCCTTCCCCCTCCCCCTTCCCCCTTCCCCCTTCCCCCTTCCCCCTTCTCCCTTCTCTCTTCCCCCTTCCCCCTTCCCCCTTCCCCCTTCCCCCTCCCCCTTCTCCCTTCTCCCTTCTCCCTTCCCCCTCTCCCTTCTCCCTCCCCCTTCCCCCTTCCCCCTTTCCCCTTCCCCTTCCCCCTTCCCCCTCCCCCTTCCCCCTTCCCCCTTCCCCCTTCCCCCTTCCCCCTTCCCCCTTCTCCCTTCTCTCTTCCCCCTTCCCCCTTCCCCCTTCCCCCTTCCCCCTCCCCCTTCTCCCTTCTCCCTTCTCCCTTCCCCCTCCCCCTTCTCCCTTCTCCCTTCTCTCTTCCCCCTTCCCCCTTCCCCCTCCCCCTTCTCCCTTCTCCCTTCTCCCTTCCCCCTCTCCCTTCTCCCTTGCCCACCCCCATCCCCATCCCCATCCCCACCCCTGCCCCCATTCCATATCTCCCTGTTGTCGCCCCAAGTCTGTCTGAGTAGTAGGAGTGTGGTTGACCTCTTGACAGTCCTGTCTAGTGTTTTCAGAGGAGACAAATAGATGGAATTTCTTGACTGGATCACATGTCTCTGTTATTGTCATACAATTTGTACCTGACTGCTCGCACTGAAGAAAGAATCATAACCCAATGTGCGTAGCGGTAGTAGTTGTAGTAGTAGTACCCACTGTTTGCTGCCTTCCAGCCCATCCTCAAGTTAAACACGATGCGCCCGCTGTTACTACTGCTCCTACCTTTTGAACTGGTGTCATGATCTCAGAAAGGTAAGGTGAACCTCAAATCTCTTGTTGAGTTTCTGATAAACTTGGTGGAAAGGGGAAGAGGTCTGTTTATTGTTTCTCGAGGGAGCGAGGAATGGAATTCTTGTCTAGTTTTCAAACGGGAGACACTGTTTGGAGCAGCATTGTCGGTGGTAGAATGCGCACCTGTGCCCAAATTTGAGTCATTGATGTAAATTGATGCGGTTTGTTGAGAACTAAAGGGCCCTTGCATCTTTTTTATGTGATGCTTTTGACTCTTTTCAGTCCTCTCGGCGGACCCAAGCCTCCATGTACAATGTATATAGGAGCTATTAAAGGTAAAGACCAGTTTTGGAAAGGCCCCCCTCTCAAAAAATGAAATGGAAGCTCTTATTACCAATCATGTGAAAGAATATGTTTTGACTAATACATGATGATACAAATTTTGCTGAGAAACCGCCTACTAATTGATATATTTGGTAAATTATTATATCTATTTGGACCTGATAGATATAACGCACGTGTCGCGCATGAATATACATCTTTCTGTGTACAGCTTGTAACTTTACCGAGACTGGGCCAAATTTCTTATCATTTTGATGATTCCAGAACCTTGCAGTACACACCAATACTTATATGCTAGATGATCAACCTTTTCTGATCGATTCCACGACGTTTCTTTCACAATGCAATGGCATGACCATAACTAGTCTTTATCTTTAAGTTGATGGCATGTTATCATGAGTGTTAATTGAACCTTATGAAAATGTATACCTTACTTTAATATATGTATGGTATTATTGTCATAAATCCTTTGTGATCACATATTCTATTAAGTATGATCTTGTGATTGTATTTCATTCATTGACCTTGAAGTTTGCTGTTTTGATGCTATGCCAGTCAATCATTTTAATGGTGTTCATACATGTAACTTCCAGCAGACACTAGAGAAGAAAAAAAAAAATTAGAACAAAATTGGTACAGAGTAAGAATATTTTTCTACAAACTCATCATTCATGATCCTGCTGTAATGTTTTATTTACAACACTACAATAATCAAAATACATGTAGCCTTCAGATATCTGAACATCATACCAGTTCCCTCCATTTATGCCTTCATACCAATTTAGCAGTTAGACAAGACAGAAGTAAAAACATACAAGTTGTTAGAAAGTGAATGAGTTTGTATGTTAACATTGATTTGCTACATTGCAAATCCAAAGTCTTAAAACCAGTGCTTGTGTCTCAACTCTCGAGGAAAGCAGGATATATTACTTTCAGTTTTGCTTAGAAGTAAGTTTACTCTACTTTAATTATGAGTAACAAGTGAAACTTGGAATGCATGTTTATGCTGCTTGATTTTCTGATTCGCTGTGAGAATCCTTTTTGAAAAACGTTCCTGAAACTAAGGTATTTTTGTCTTACAAGTATTGTGCATTTATTTATGCTGGATATGTTTGTATAAGTGTATCATGATCAAGTGTAATTAGATCATGTGACTACCTGAGCTGAGACAGTTCCTGATTTGAAAAAGGAATTTTTCTTTTCACTTTCATGAATCATGCAAATTCATTTTGAGTTGATTCCCTGCGGAGTTGAATGATCATGTGCTATGTAGAGACAACACTTTACCAAAATAGCTCATATATTACAGATAGTTTGAAAGACATTTCTTCAAGTCTCATTCTGCAGTTAAATATTATAAAAAAGTGTAAACAATATTAAAATAAATGATAATAATAATGTTGAAATTAATTAAGCAAAATGATTAGTTTCTAGTTCATAAAGAAGACATTACTTATATTGTTCAAGATATTTCCTATAAATGTTAATTTGTTAATACAAAGAAACAAGGCATACAATTCAGCTTGGGGGGAATAGAAGAAGAAAGAATAACAACTTTTTTTAGCCCTGGATTATTTTGTATTGGGTACTCAAGATTTTCTAACAATAGTTACCCCTCCCCTACCCCTCCCCTACCCCTAACCCTCCCCTACCCCTAACCCTCCCCTACCCCTATCCTTACCCCTCCCCCATTTCCTCACCCATCCATTAAGCAAGGCTATCATCTTCAACCTCCAATACAGCCACATAGCCTTGTTGCCAAGCAACAGAGGTTGTTGACCCAAGGACAATGTCACATGACCATCAGTAGGAGTCGGTGAACATATTTTCCTTTAGCTCATTAGAAGATGGGAAGAATATAGACCTTGGCTTGTAGCCTGTTCATACTATAGCTATAGGGAATTCATACAAAACGTATAAAGAATAATCCTTTTGCCGTAGACTTGATATCAACATCATACAAAGAAACTGCTTTTGAGTTTTGATGAGTTCAGTTGACATGACAGCCGGCCAATCATGAGTGCACGTTGATGCTAAGCCCCGCCCAGTTATACGATGATACCAGAGCAGGGACCTAGTTCTTAATCAAGTTTTTATTTTAAACGATGCCCAAACATGCGTTTTGTACAACCTTTCATTATGCGACATTCAGACAAGCAACAATGTAATAACTTGTTGTATACATGTAGCTAGCTATACGAGACTCATTTAGCGATACGTTGAATGCTGGTAGTCTGAATGCAAGGTATGTTTGAGTTTCTCGCTCTTGACCAGTACTCAATGCCTCAGTGACTTACTTATGATTGAGAGAGAGAGAGAGAGTGATTAGGTCAAACATGGCTGGTTTTAGTGATGTACTCAAAGAAAACACATTTCTTTTCGTTCACAATATCTTAATTACTGTTCCTTGTCTGATTGTTATGATATGTATGTTTCTTTTATGTTGTAATAGCGCTCTAATTAGTTTGTCTGTAGTGGCGCTCAATAAGAATCAATTATTATTATTATTATTATAACAGTTTGTCTGCCAAGAGCCTGAACGGCATTAACTAGTATATATATACTTTAGATGACAATATATAATAATAGCTGCATTAATATTGGGCATGTATCCATCCCAAGGGATACTCAGGGCATCTACAAAGTAGTATTATTACCCTGGCCTTAGCCAAGCTGCCCAAATGTGCTAAAGGCATTCAAATTCATACCAGGTACCCATTTACTACATCTGGATGAAAAGTGGCAAATGTAGATTAATGTCTTGCCATAGGATATTTGAATTATTGTTGACACCGTTCTGGCTCTCAGCAGAAAAGAAATGGAAAACCAATCTACCAGGGAAAAAATACACGGGGCTCAGGGCGAAGTAGCGCCCAAAATGCCCAAAAGAGCCCCCGAAAGCCTTGAAAGAGCCCCCGAAAGTCTTGAAAGAGCCCTCAAATTTTGCATAGAGTTCAATTCAAAACAAATTGAAGAGTGTTATTTTCATGTAAGCAAGCTTGAAAAGTAGCCCCCGAAATTTTTAAATTATTTGTTTTCCCTGCAGTCTACTGTATGTAATGGAAGGTTTTTAAATGTTCTGTCTTTTTTTTTTTTTTTACATATTTATCTGAGAAAATATAGGTTTTACAACAGACATCACTTTTATTTTATTGTCTGTTTGGAGCCAGAAGGGCATACATTAAAGTCTGTATTGAAAAATACGAGTTAATGCCCTCCTCCAAACAGACAAATTATGATTTCGTTTATCCAAAACATTGACAATAGGAATGACTTTCAATCTCTTGTGAACCAAAAGATCAACAATATGATCTACTCCTCTCTCCTTACTTAATGTCTTGGTTTGGTTGAATATTGGTTATCGCGAAGTGTTAAAAGATGTCTTTTGGTCTTTCTCTATCGTCGGTGCTGACCTGGATAAGGATACAATGCACTTAATTTGACCGCTACATTAGAGTTGGATCTCCTGGGGCGCGTGCTATTAGAAAGAATTTAATTCCTTAAGTGCTTTACGTAATGACAGGCAAGGCAGACGAAGATTAATACCGTGACATATACCTAACTATGCTAGCCTCAGACACAACACAGCCCTACCCCTCCTCCTTCTTCCACCCTACCCGGCTAGTCTTGTTTCCAGTCTCAACTGAGGGATGGATTGTTAGCATGAGGAGCAGGGGATAGTCTGTGAATACAGACCCAGTTGTGGGGCTGATATAATAGCACAAACACTGTGGCTTGAATTCTGCTGAGGAAGAAGAAAGAAATCCTGTTTTATTGATCATTTCCAGTGATAAATAATCTTGAATGAGTTGCTCTCTCCACTCTTTCTTTCTCTCTACCCTTTCTTTCTCTCTCTCTCTCTTTCTCTCTCTCTCTCTCTCTCTCTCTCTCTCTCTCCTCTCTCTCTCCTCCCCTCTCCTCCCCTCTCCTTCTCCCTCTCCTTCCCCCTCTCCTCCCCCTCTATCTGACTCTCTCTCTCCTCTCCATCTATTTATCCCTAAACTCCTATCTCCTAGCCTTCCCTCTGTGCCACTCTATCATCTCCTCTGGTTGCCCAAATTCATTTATCTGAGTGAGGTATACCATCTTTATTTGCCACATTTCCTTTCATCGATAGGAGGGCATGAAAGGTGTCTCCACTTTCTTGTAGAGTCTGGAGGTTAAGACTACCTCAATGTAGTTGTCATGGTATAACAGGCAAATTTCAACAAGCCGCCGAGAGGTGGAGGGGACGAGAAGGGAAGGCGAGCTGAACGCACAATGCAATTTAAGGGATCTTCCGAGGCGCATTTAATCAAAGTGATTATGTCTTAGGCTGAGGGTAAAGTCAAGTTAGTGTGGCACGCTGAAAAAGCACATATGGGACCATTAGAGGGGAGCCCCCTTGTAATAAACCTATGTTACCTGTCAATGCTGATTCTTGAGGACATATCCCTGGATTAACAAATGATTTGTTGATTTACTCTTTCCATGTCCGCTGTAGCTGTCGTTATCACTGTAGATTCTTTTTGTTGGAACTTCCATCTCTTTAGGTAATCCTACTCACAGCTAAGATGATTAATACAAATGAAAATATCTAACTTTATAGTTCTGGCAGTCACTTATCATTTTGATGGAATGGTTGTAAAGAAAAGTGTTGAATACTCTGTAATCTACTAAATTGCAAACACTGGTATAGAATAGCAATAATTATCTTTTCATGCCAGTGCAGAAGCAATTTTCCGCTCATGCTGGAGTAGGGTGGAGAGAAATTTATGATTTTGATTACTTTGGCTTGGTGAAGCTGATAAGCTCAAGATACCCTGCTACGATTAAAGTGGCCTTCATTATGCTTCTGCTGTCATAGTCTTGCCGGGGCGTGTGTGGGAAGATGAGAGTATCATCTTAGGGACATCAATCCTCGTTTTCCCTTCTTCAAGAGGTCCATGAAAGGACTACCCACTTCTCATTAGGATCGATTTCACCTCATCTCATCGAGATAATCATCTTTGCAGCGAGAAACCAAACTGCCAACTCGCCTGGCCCCATCATGCCTGAGCAGTTGTCGTGTCTTGCTTTCATTTTAAGGAGGCATCGGTTTCATGGAGGAGAAATCAATCGCTACATCACACAAGTCATTGAAAAGAAGGGAAATAGAAATGATGTATCGTCATGACTACTAGACATTGATTTGGAATGCATCACAGATGGGAGTATCTCGGGCATGGTATACCAAGATTTGTATATCATTGGCCTTATACTAAGCTACTGATCAGGGCTTCATGTTCAAGTAACACTTGTATAATCCATTTTGTTCCTTCCTTTCAGTGTTTCCTTTTGATGATGCTTTTGAGGATTCTGATTTGACATTTAATTTTCAGGGAAAGAAGCTTTTGTAACAATAGCTCATGCTTAAAATACTTTTTTGAAAACGTCACTGCCAAGATAGTTTCAACATTTCAAAGAAGAACCAAGAATATGATTAAATGTAATCAGTCCAGATTGATATACATCAATGGGTTTTGATAACTTGAGTTGGAGATGGAGAAATAAATAGACAAAGAGGAGAGAGAACAAAAGAATAAGGGTAGGAAATGGGAAGATACTGCAGAAATAATGAGAGAGACAGAGAGATAGAGAGAGAGAAAGAAAGAAAGAAAGAAAGAAAGAGAAAGAAAGAAAGAAAGAAAGAAAGAAAGAAAGAAAGAAAGAAAGAAAGAAAGAAAGAAAGAAAGAAAGAAAGAAAGAAAGAAAGAAAGAAAGAAAGAAAGAAAGAAAGAAAGAAAGAAAGAAAGAAAGAAAGAAAGAAAGAAAGAAAGAAAGAAAGAAAGAAAGAAAGAAAGAAAGAAAGAAAGAAAGAAAGAAAGAAAGAAAGAAAGAAAGAAGAAAGAAAGAAAGAAAGAAAATATTAGATACATGGAGATACATCAGAGATATATCACAAAGAGACACATCAACCAAATTATCAGAACCGTTCCGGCTGTCTTGTGTAAAGAGGATCCTTTGAGATTGCGATTGAAGAAGAAGAACAACCGTCTGTGACATTCTACTTATGCCATCCCATGCGATTGTCGCTGCATGAACGGCATTCCGGATTCCACGCACCCTGCCGCGTCATGCTCCGGCCAGAATGCACGCTTGTGTCATCTTGGCTTGCGTGTAACGACACACGGGTTGTTTCATCAACCACGCATCGCCCATCACTGCTAAACAATGATAGGAGATTGTGTTTGCTCTAGGGTCTACATGGTTGGTGTTGAGCCTTTAAAGATAAAGTTGAGTTCTGGTCATGCGATTGCATTGTGAAAGAAACAGTGTGGAATCGATCAGAAAAGGTTGATCATCTAGCATATAAGTATTTGTGTGTACTGCAAGGTTCTGGAATCATCAAAATGATAAGAAATTTGGCCCAGTCTTGGTAAAGTTACAAGCACTGTACACATATATATGTATATGGGACTACACGAACATGTGGCATAAAAATCCGTTTTATGCTGTTACATGCCATATTTAGAATAATAATAATAATAATAATATTTAATTTTTATATAGCGCTTAATACAAATTTCTCTAAGTGCTTTACAATAGAATATTAAGGCATTTAAAGATCCATGCTCTTCAGGGAACATTTTTAATCTGATGTTCTTCCACCCTTGCATAATAACAATGATAAAGCTCACAAATTTTTTGTCACCTCTTTCCAGAACTCAACCTTCTCTTTAAAGATCATGCACAGTTTGGGTAGCATAAAGGAAATGGGGAAAGAAACATGTTGAATATATAGTCACATGTTGTTCTATACTCAAAACATATATGTGCGATAATCAGCGAGATCATTGGGTACGCTATCCCTGATTTCTATTTTCTAGTGAATTGTAGTGTAAATATCTGCAAGGAATGCTAGATATAAACTCCCCTACAATAGGATCCTACCACCCCCATGGCTCCCGGCACGTTAATCTCAGCAGCGACTGTAGCATTCACACACAGTCCTCAATGGTTTTATACATGTGTAGTGCAGGTTGCCATTCTTATTATTCACGTCCCAGGATGGTATCTGTATGATTTTCCACCTCTCATTTGTTTAATATTTCACTTGAGGAGGGAAATACTTCACAGTAGGTAGCTTTGAATTGCTTGTATCTTCCAATTAATCATCTAGAATCAAAGAAATTTGACTAAAAGTTTTCGAGGGCTTATCAAAACTGTACTCTACTAGTCCGAAGTCAGTATTGACTATTGAGTAGAACTGGTACCAAGACCATTTTTCCCCCTTAAAAATGAGGATATATTAATGTATGGATAGGCCAAATCAATGTAATGTAAACATAGTGGTATTAACCAGACCAGTGAATTTAATCAAACTAAGTTTTTGATCATTACAGTGTTATAGTTTCAATTGTGAAGGATGGAGCTTTATTTTTCAGGGCATATTATTATTATTTTTTTTTGGGGGGGGGGGGGGGGGGGGGGGGGGGAGGAGCGGGGGATAAGAGCAACAAAGCTTACAACTTTTTACTCTATCAATCAAGGCATGTATCTTTTGTGATAAAACTTGTATAATTTAATGTAAGGTTTAATTGAGGTAAAAGATAGGTAGTGTGAAAATAATGATCACAGTCAGTAAGGTCTGTTTATGAAGACTAAGATTAAGTACCCCCATCTAACAGGTGATAACAACAGTTGATAGTCCTGTGAGGGAATTCCCCTTAATCAACATATGGCTATACGGCCCATGTGCAAAACAAGAACTGGAACAGAACAATATCGCATCCTGCTTCATTATTGATATTTTTATGGAAGTCTAATGAGAATCAGATACAAGAAATAGCTGGAAATTCTTGCAAGGAAGCAGAAGAAGGGGTGCTAAATTTCACATTAAGACCTTTCTTAAAAAAACATAAGGTATTGATTCCTTCTCAGGAATTACATGTCTCTCAGGAGTTGTATATAATGCATGACTTTTGAAAATCAAGTTTGTCTGCACTTCCTTTTTTATCGCTGAATGTACAATTATATATATATACATCCTGTATATATACACACAGATGCTTTTTTACTTTCGACACACAATCAATGATTAGAAAATTAGTGTTGGTATTGCATCATTGTGCTGGATCAGTCCTCCAAACTAAGTGAGATTGATGGTTCAATCACATGTATGACTTGTTTTGGTCTTCATTTCACCCTACTATATCCTTCACAATGAAAAAAGGCACAATTCCAGCAAGGCTAGCAACCCTACGTCAGTCAGTGCCAGCACAGATTTCCCTCCTATCTTCCTCATAACCATCGTGTTCTTGAACTCTCGATCCATGCCAGAATCAGGTTTCCTCTACAGGAACCAGTCTTCTATCTTACTTTCCGCTTCGTTCCATAATATTTTGCCCTTTTGTCTTCCTTATTGGCAATAGGCGACTTAGAGAGGATAAGTTGTTTAGTGTCGAGAGTTTGTGTATTTGTTGGTTGGTGAGTTGTATGCAAGCTAATCTTTTACATGTATGCTTTGATACCTGTGTGGAGTTTTGCATTGTGTCTTTTCATTGTGACAATGTGAGCTGTAAAACAATAATGTCTAGCTTTGTAGGCTGAAGTACTTCTGTTCTTGTTTTTTCTTTGTCTCTTCTTTTGTTAGAGTTGTTTTATAAAATCCAGACGGACAGTAACTTTATTTATATTTACCTCTTCATGTTAAGATTTTCATAGGATTTTTTTCTCAAATATACACAAAAAGCCCTTTTTATATGAACAGAATAAGGAACACCTATTTCTAAACCCCAAAAATTATAGCTTGAAAAGTTACAAATTTCCCCCAATATTTCTGTAGAATATAGGTTCCATTATTGAGGCACATTTCAATGCTTGTTCCTTGAAAATTGAATCATCTACAGAAGTTGAATGTTATTCAGCATTTTTGTAAAAAGCTGAAAAGACAAGCTCTTCGATTGTATATCCTCTGCCTTGGCCCCTTTCTAGGGGTTTATAACTGGTGTGTTTCCAATAAATGGTTGTGGTTTTAAAAAGGAAAGTGAGCCCCAAATACCTGTAATAATAGCCCCAAAATAAACCTCAATGGAAAGAAAAAAACCTTCCCACCAGAGAAAATTTTTGTCTTGTCTTTTCTGTGTGTATCATGTTTACAATTCAATTTTCCTCTATTGTTTTCTTCACATGATTATGGTTTTTCCGAGAAGTATACATGTACATGTATTTCATTGGTTTTTAGGGGAATATCTTCATTCCTGCATTAGAATTTCCTCCTAAATTAAAAAGTTATGAAATTAGCTTTCTAAAAGAAGAAGAACCTGTCTATTTAAAAACACATTAACTTGTATGCTGTGCATACACATGCTAGTTAAAGCCTTTCTGACTCTCAACAAATACCGTCCATTTAACAGTACAATAAAATATTCACAGGAAGTGACCTTCTTGTGAAAGAATTAGTTCAGGGTCAAAAGCAAATGTACAACTTTCGCCAAAAGTGTCTTAAATACAGGAAAAGGATCAAGAGTATATACAGGCATATATTACACTGTTTGTTTCTTTTAGTGTTGTTTTCCAATCAATCACGCTGACTTCCCCCAAAAGTTTCTTAGATACAAAATAATGACCAAGAGTACATGTATACAGAGCTGCCAACAAGTACGATTTGATCGTATTTCGTTCGATTTTTAGAAGTAAATACGACAGTACGATTTGTCCACAAAAAATATATGATTTTCAACAACAACAACAAAAAAGGCATTTTCGCAGTGAGAAAGTACTTATCGATAAAAAATAGGATTTTTATTTATTTTTTTTTTTGGGGGGGGGGGGGGGGAGAAATATCATTTTTCATTTGAGGTTGGCAGCTCTGATGCACATATTACACTGTTTGTTTCTTTTAGTGTTATTTTCCAGGCAGTCATGTTGATCTGACGTAGTCTAATCTATGACTTCCTTGTGTAAGTGATCTTTAATACAACTCAACTCCAAATTTCTTTGAGATATTTGATATTTTTGGAGTGTAGACCAACAATTGTGGTTGTGGTTTTACAGCGTATTTCCAACCAAACATAGCATCAAAATACATATATGGTGTTCATAGCCACTGGGTACGCACTGGGTAGACAGGAAGAGGATTTTAAAGGCAATGTTGATGACCGAGTGTTGCCCATCAATTCATCCGTGATCAATATATGCATCTAGGATTCGAGGAAGGGGAGGGGGAGGGGGGGGGGGGGGGAGGTTTCAAAATGTCAACAACAAAAAATCTGTAAAGAAAGAAAGCTTTAAAAAAAAAAAAAAAGTTGTATTACAAAAGGATGGAACAATGTCCACTGTATCTCACAAAGTGTAAAACTACTATGAGACCCTTCTTAGACATTTTTTTTGTGGGGGAGGGGGGCGGGGCACCTGCCCCTCCTGGATACATCACTTTGTGACAGTGTACAGGATAGGTACACGTGTTATAGAGCTTAATTTGTGTTTACATGGAAGTAAATGGCTACATTCGCAGTTGGCAGTGAGGAACTCTAGTTAGCCTTATTAAAAAACAATGTCCGAGTGATTTAGCCCGTTTTCTCCTCATTCATAGTGCATGCTTTGTACTAGAGTCGCTCCTGTCAAAAGCATTGCAAAGTTGTTTAGGCTTGGCTCACTTATGAGTTGTTCTTTAAGTAGGAAAAGTAAGATTTCCTCACAGTGTTCTAGGAATTGTTTAATTTGAAGAGCTTGTATGTTGTTAGGAGAAATTGATAGTGTAAGTGATGCTCTATTCATACATATCTTTATCTGTCTGGCACAAGTCAAATATAGTTCCTGTTAACCATTTTGTTTGTAGGCTACATGTAGTAATTGCACATGCTGTATAATATCAGGGAAAAAATACACGGAGCTCAGGGCATTTTAGCACCCGAAATGCCAAAAAGAGCCCCCTAAAGTCATAAAAGAGCCCCCAAATTTTGCATAGAGTTCAATGCAAACAAATTTAAGAGTGTTATTTTCATGCAAGCAAGCTTGAAAAGTAGCCCCCAAAATTTTTAAAGTTTTTTTTCCCCTGCTGTTAACCATTTTGTTTGTAGACCAGTAATTACACATGCTGTAAGATATTCATGTACTTGAACTTTATATGAAGGCATGAGAGATAGAGAGGGGGCAGACGAAAGCGTAGAATTGGAATGTTCCTAAAGTTAAAATACCAGTACCCTACCTTCCTCCAGGGGTGGATTTGCAGAAGGAGTCGAGACGTTTAGGAAAGCGCTTCCTCCTGTTTGGGTTGTAAGCCAGCAGATTTATGCTCTTCTCTCGTCACCGGAAACTTTGCTGCATACATGTTTCCAAGCGAGATTGGGTCAGGGCTAAGCTGAGGGATAACCCCCTTCCCCTCCTTCACCCCCTCCCCCCTTTCCACAATCTACCCCCTTCCCATGTCACCCTCTTCCCTTTGGTGTTCTCAGGCATGCACACAGTTTCTGTCTCTGTTGCTTAACCCCTACATGCTATTTGCAAAGAAGTCCCCCCCCCCCCCAATCAATTTTTTGTTTGTGGTTTTTTTTAATTTCAAAACAGTATGAGCACATATTTTCCTCTGTCTAATGATATGTATTTCATGCCCATTTTAATTTTGAAACAAAATGCAAGACTTGAAGAAAATTAATTTGAAATGGCAAAGAATAGAGTTAATTAGTGATACAGGGTATTGGGTTGCCAGTGAACAATATTTTTTTATTTAGGGGAAACGATGGTGTCTGTTTAGGTGTATATATTTTACATTAATAATGATGATATTCATAATTTAATATAGCACCCTTATATTACACACCTATCTAGGAAAACTTTTCTGAGACTCATTATGAAATTTAGACATTTAAAGAAAATTTAATACAAAATAGACTCAGGACAACGATGCACACCTAAACAATTCTATGGTACACTAACAGTAACATTGATATTTCTGATTGACATGGCTATTTGTGAACCATGTATTTTCCTTGCACCATTACCCCAATTCCCTTCACCCCTCCCAAACCCCATTGTCACAGCTTCAGCACATCATCTCTTCTCCCACTAGCTTCTCTCCTCCCACCCATCCCTCCTCTCTCCCTCCTCCCATCCTCCTCCCTTCCACCATCTCTTCTCCTCCCACCCCATCTTCTGCCCCCCTCCCCTCTCCCTCCTCCCCCTCCCCTCTCCCTCCTCCCCCTCCTTTCGCCCTCCTCCCTTCCACCATCTCTTCTCCTCCCACCCCATCTTCTGCCCCCCCCTCCCCTCTCCCTCCTCCCCCTCCCCTCTCCCTCCTCCCCCTCCTGTCTCCCTCCTCCCTTCCACCATCTCTTCTCCTTCCACAACCTCATCTCCTCCCTACCACCACCTCTACTCCCTCCCCTACCCCCTCCCCTCCAGTGACCCCCCTCCCCTCCAGTGACCCCCCTCCCGTCCTCCCCCTCCCGTCCTCTAACCCACCTCCTCTGATCCTAGCACTGGTACCTTGCTGAGTGCCTACGTCATACCTGTGCAATCCTGAAGGAGATAGCTCAATCCTTGGCGCATAGGAATGCACTCCAATTTTTCTAGCTGTTTATCCAAGCCTCTCTCTCACATTCCAGCCTGGAGTCCCTCAGGGGTAGTGATCTTGAACCCCAAGCATGGAGCCAAGAAAGACTCTGACTCTAGCCCAGCCCTGATTAGACTAAGGGTGCGTTCAATCAACACTTTTTCACCCTAGAATCACGGTTTTCAAAGACGTTTAGTTTAAAACACGGTTGCGTTCAAGTATACGTTCAAGCGATTTTCGTCGGTCGTAAAATTATATGTGTTTAAAAACACAAACATGAAACGCTGAAAAGAGATGCGTTTGTAGGATCACGGTCGCTAAAATTCGCTTGAACGAACAGAGATCTCAATTATGATTCTATGACGTCATTATCGTTGATGAAAAATCGTTTGAACGCTCTCCCGCAGTAAACGTGTCTTATAACGGCCTTTTGAGTTGTGATTCATGTTTGTGATTCTAGCTTCAAAAAATCGCTTGAACGCACCCTAGACTGGTTTGTACTCCTCCTCACTTTGAAGGATAAAGACACCTTTATGCATCGTGCTCCTAAAATGCCCTGTGCTTATAGCTACTCCGGATGCTATTGTGGTCTGGATAGGCTTACTTGGTTCTGAAACATCGATGTTAGATCAATAGATGATATTAACAGACAATAATCATGGAAGATAATAATGCTAATTTTGCAGATCATCACCGATATTCAAAGTGATTCTTTACTCCAGTTTTAATTACCAGTACTATCAAAAGATACATTGGTATCTTCCTCTTTTCTCATTACAATCCTCCCTTTTCTCATTGCACTTTTCCCTTTATCAACATTACTGAATGAAACTTCTGTAAAATCAAACATATATGATTGACTCATTAACATAATTAGACCTTTAACTTGATACAAAGGACCTCTAATATAATTAGCAAAAGTAGGATCATAGAGATGACTCTCGCATCCTCTCCTCGCACACCTGAGAATTGCCCTAATTACAGGCAGGTATCGTCTGGGTAGTAGTGTGCTTGTACCTTAGCTACGGCGGCGATACATAGCATACCTAAAAGGAATCAAGGTTGGTGCAAAAACATTAATTGTAATTGTCTGGTGAGTTGGGTGTAGCGTATCCTTCAGAAGCAAATGAGATGGAGCAGGAGGAGGAACGTAATTGAAGCCCTTTGCTCTCTAGAACAAAGCTAGAGAAACCTGAAGAGGAAATAGAATGGATGACATTGGTTGCCAACCCCCGCATCCGCATCAGCTACGTGATACATTTCTAAGTAGTTTATGAGGAGGAGGCTTTATAAGAGGAATCTCTCACGGAGCAGGTGATCTAGAAACATAGCGTTGAATTGATTGTTATTGTCTCCGTCTGTCGGTAACGTCACAAACTTCCTGCATCTCGTTTGAAGTTGGAGATGACGGAAAGTGACTATTTCTCGAGATTCTGGGATGAAAGTATTGGTTATTGACCCCTCTTGTTTAAAGGCATCGTTTAGCAATGTTAAATCTGAGATGCATGGCCCTACGTGTTATCAGTGTCTGTGATATGGTGTTGGTGGGACCATGTTTATTTGTCATCATAATCAGTATTTAAGACAAACTTTGACTGAGATATTTATTCATTCACTCGTTCATTCATCCATCCATCCATTCTTGCATCATTATTGGACCAATGTACATTCAAACATGGAAAATTGTTTTCCTCACATTAATAGAAAGGCTCAAGTAATTTACATTGTATTTGCATTAAAGAAACATAAACAAATCAATGATAAGATATAATACACTTGACATGAATAATAATTAAACAATTATAATATTCCTACTTTATACTCTATAAGGAGGCCCGATAGCTCAGTTGGTAGAGCAGTGGTCTCGTAATCCGGTGACCCGGGTTCGAAACCAAGTCGATGCGCTAGTGCCCTTTGGTGAGGCATTAATCCTCATTACCAGGTCTCTCGGAGAGGACCTAAAGCCGTCGGTCCTCAGGTTGCTTAGTAACAAGCATTTATGTCTTCTTAGCAGTCAGGTAAAATAACAAAAATAACAAAAATAACAAAAATAACCAAATAATGCATGCATTAGAAATGTTTGCTGAATGCTGTCTCATCCAGTGTGAAGCATTAAGTTTAAATCCTTGTTCACTTTTTGTCTCTTCAATCACAGCCCAACTGTCGTCTTGGTGTGAAGATCTTGGGAGGCTCCTGCTCCTGAGGCACCAGCAGTCCAGAGAGGAAGGGGGAGACCTGTCTTCGTCTGGGACCAAGACAAACTCAGATTCAATGCACCAGCAGATGCAGAAGAATCTGCCTCCAGTGCCACACAGGTAGGTCTTCATCCAAGATTTTCTCTTGCAAACATTCAGTTCTTGGGAGTGATTCGCAGGTGTTGCGCAGGTCGAAAAGCGCTATTCCGGATTACACCGCACATCGAGGTAGGGTATTGTAGGATACCAAATCTGCTTGCGATATAGTACTAGCTTAAAAGTCGATGATGATCTGCTAAATTACGATAATTTTTTAGGTAAACTTCTTGTAAATTTATAAGAATATTGATGAATTTGGTATCAGTTTGTAAAAAAAAAGAGTGTTCTACAAGAAAATTACGATCATTTTGTTTTTGGCAGGCCGTTCATGCCACTAGTTCCCTTAACCATTCCTGGCATTGGTTGCTCAAGGTACGTCCAAATCATGGTCACAAATCTACAGAATTTACATTTTTTGATAATTCATTATTGAAAGAAAAAATATTATCTAAAGATCTAAATGATGGAGCAAACAATGGCATGAAAGGCCTGCCATAGTTAAGTCCAACTTAAAGTTGATCTTAGTCTTTGTAAAACACCCCAAGTTCATCTGATAATAATAATAATAATAGCTCGTTCTTATATGAGCGCTTTTCAGGACGGCAGGCCCTCTCAAAGCGCTTTACCGATATACATTATTACCCTGGTCATTGGATCCAGGCTTACCCGCACACAATGTATGCACATTCTCCACTCCCTGGGGAGCATTCCAGCCACGCGTCATTTTGACAAGCGCACACTTGCTAATCTAACCACATTAGCTTTCGCATCCTACCGGGTACCCATTTAACACCTGGGTGGAGAGTGGCAAATGTAGATCAATGTCTTGCCAAAGGATAGTATTGGGCATTACTGCAATCTTGCCTGACGTGAGAGGAACTTCCAAATTCCCTGGTCCTTAGCTGCAACTTGGGCCTCTCCCACTGACCACCCTTGGTCCATTTTGTCGATGATTTTCTTGGATTTATTTCGTCCAGAGTACAGGGTTAGGGTAGTCCAAATTCTGTCCATTTTTAAACACCTTTTATTCTTCAATCACACGCATCCCACACACAGCGCGCTGTCTCCACTCATTGCGCGATCCCCAGAAACATCCGTCGGGTACAGAATGAGAGGCAAGGACTACTGTCACTGGTTCCTCATTTAGGGCATGTTATTTTCTCGGCTGAATGGATGCCCGACAAGGAAACAGTCCAGGCTATGGACTAGGGTTAGGGTTGCGATTGTCCTTTATGTTAGGTTTAAAGCCCGTCTGTACTAGTTTGGCCAGGGGGATTAGACCTCCCTGCAAGGTCACTTACAGGTGGTTATCTCATCAAATCAGCTCTCAATTAACATAAGAAAAAAGAGGATCATGGGGGACCAATGGTCACCGATTAGGCATTGTTTGCTATATAGAGGGCGCAAGTAGCTATAAGTAGTGCAGTGGGGCTTTAAGATAAGGTAAAGTGTTTGGTCCAGGGTTGAAGTTAGGATTGTGGTTTGTGCAGGAAGTTACCACTGAGCAATCAGAAGCCAGTGTCACACAATACTTAATACTCCTGTATGAAGAGAGGTCATGCCTTTAGAAATGCATTCTAATCATGAATCAGATTACAGTAAATCCAGAAGCTTTTATACGCATGAAGTATCCACAAACTTTGTGAATGGTTTGGATTCCTGAAATAATTTAATCATAATAGTAACTGACTCAACACTACATTTTTCTGTGGGTTTCTTACTGTGAAAACTGCTGTCCTTAATAAATTGTGTAAGTTTCTTGTTTTTTTACTTCTTCATACATGTTTTGTAACACCCTCTGTAACAAAGAAATAATGAACAGTAGCTATCAAATAACATCACCTTATTGCATTTGGCAAAGCTATTTATACATTTCATCAATACGAATTGAACAACAAAACATTAATATACACAAACTGATTTTTTTTTCCTTCTTCTTCTTCATGAAAGGCAGAGACCTAGCTTTGGCACAGGTTCACAGTCGGGTGAATGGGAAAATATTGTTATGTATGCAAAGCTATGACATCATCTCCAAGAGCATGTTAACATGGTTCGAAAACATGATACCTCTTAGGTCGATGTTCATAGACAAATACAATTTAATAAAGTTGTGTGAATCGTCTGTTTTGAATGTTTTATTTAAACTGTCTGTAACTGTGATTAAGATGCGCAAATAGGATCAATCTGGTCCTTTATGTTACTGTATGTCTAGCAGTTTTCAAAGAAGATGCTTCTATTTATAACTTTGGTACATGGATTGAAGTGTAAGGTATCAATTGATCAGAAAGCTTTTCTTGCTTGTGAAGAGAGAGTAACGTGACTTTGTCCAATACCTCTACACATTTTCCACTCCAAATTGAACATCTTGTTTACAAAAAGAGATATATCATCTATATATCTTCAGATTAGTTTTACTTCTATAACAAAAGTGACCAGGGAAAAAAATACACAGGGGCTCGGGGCGAAGTAGCCCCCAAATGCCAAAAAGAGCCCCCAAAATTTGCCTAGAGTTCACTGCAAAACAAATTAAAGATTTTTTTAAACAATTTTTTCCCTGAAAGGGACTGAAAACTTGACATAGAAGGTATTTTTTTTAGATGACTCTTTTTTTGCCTGCCAGTCTGCCTGGCCTGCATGTCTGTCACTTTCTCTCTTTTCATTTTCTTCATGTTCTGTATTATCTCTGTATCTTCTGGTCGTCTCAGTTTTCTTTCAAATGCTGAAAAGAGGCTCTTTCTCTCTACCTTTCTCTACATGCTATTCTCCCCCATGTCTCCCCCCACGTAATCCTCCCTCCATCTCCGTTTCACATCTCCAGGTGTCTCAATTTGGTGAGGTATTCATCATTTTAATGACCTCTTTTTAATCTTTGGAAATAGTCTGGGGTACCCATCTGTTAAGTTACTCACATCTCTCCCGCTCTTGCTTACCATCTTGACATCTTCAAAATGTCATGGCAATCAACAGTCAAATGTCATTTCGAAAATTGGTTCATTCCCAGCATAGAATAACTGAAGGAAGAGAGAGAGAGAGAGAGAGTGAATAGATGTCTAGAAAATGTAGAGCAGTAACGCCACAAGTAATTTTTATCATGAAATATCTGAAAGAAGATTACAGTTATTATAGGCATGTTTGTTGAACAAAACAATTTTATAGTTCTTGAAAGTGAAAATTATAATTAATTAATAAGCTGGGATAACCATGTATAACCCAAAAATAAAAAATGGTTTTGGAACTGTTATTGTCATGCAAATGAGTGATATTAGAGTACATTTTGAAGTAGTAGATTAGTAGTAGAAGATTTTATTGAATAATTTGTTTAGCATAAGGCTGATCTGCTACAAGGTCCATATTTCACAATTAACAAACTATATTATCAGATAAAAACTCTTCTTTCTAGTGATAAGTTTTAATGTGAAAAATAGCTCCTTTGTGAAAATTTATGATTATGGAGTTGCATCATCATCCCACTTTATCTTTCTCATGATGAAGACCATTGATATAGTATGGTTACCATGGTTATATCTTGATGGAGGAAGCTCCCCTTATAAATCAAGACGCATTGTTTCTAATAAAACGAACAAGATATTTTTTGTTCTACCAAGGAATGGGAAGATTTATTTGATTAGAGTTTCTTAGATCTTTGATGTTCTTGAAACCGAAACCATTGAGCCGGTATATCATTAGAGGAACTCGCGCATATAATATAAAGTACTGGTCGTGCATTGGATATGTTAAAGTAACTGACTTGAAGATTTTCCAATGGTTGATTATGTATGTAGCAAGTTCAAATGAGTATTGGGAGGTTTCAGACAAATCAAAATGATCAGAAAAGCATTGCATACAGAGCTGTGTAGGCCTGTATCGCCTTTAAGTGTTATAAAACTTTGGTCCCCAATTGTGAACTATTTTGAATTTGGAATATCTGATCTTTTTAAGACGTTTTTGATGTAACTTCATTACTATGACAACCTTTCGCATCGGAATAAAAAGATTAAGAAAACTCACAAATTATTTTTCACTCTGAACACTGTCCATAGCACGGAGAGACAAAAGTACATATTCAATCTTCTTTAAGACAAATCACTTGTTTTTATATGGTATCTTGTAAACCTTTTGTCAAGGCTTGTTTTTTTCCTCATATCTACGGAGGTCAGCATAATGCTAATTACATTCAGATATTTTTGTGAAAGCAAATCTTCAGTTCCGATAATAAAAGTAGTGTCAAGAAAAACATTTTTCCTTGGAATGAAGATTGTTTTCAAATATTCATAAATGAATGATACACGCCATAAAAACTAAAACAACAACAACACAACATGTATGATGTTCCGGTCAATATTTTCTTCACCACTTCCGTCTCTATATCCAAACCTCTGAGGGCAGTGTTACAACTCATTCATTTGAAGGATGAAGATTGTGTTAAAATGATTATGTTAACCGGTGGATCGAGAGAGCTCGTGCTGTAAGGGAGAGTTAAATCAACTTACAGCTGCTGTGCATCTCTGGTCCCAGATCACACGAGCCTGTCTTCATCAGCTTGAGATTTCCAAATAGCTCGATATTTCTGATTTGGGAAAATAATCTCGAAGTTACAAATCGCGTCTTCATCAGCTCGACATTGATTGAGCTCCCGAAATTAGCTCAAGATATTTTGCTCAGCGTTTGTGCATAGTGCGAGTCTTTGGGCTGGTGAAAACGCACCGGACAAATGGCGAGATATTTTGCAAACTAGCCCAATATATCTTGGGATGATTATATTAACAAAATATCCCGCTAATTGCAACTTCGGGCTGATGAAGATGCAAATTAACTGGATTATTTGCGATCGGGATAGTTCTAATAGCGGGATATTCGGCAATCTCGAGCTGATGAAAACAGGTCTACGGAGAAGGGGATCAGGTAGAGATGATGCTCAGTGGAGGTGCTTACATAGTGCACCCAAATCCTGCACCCAATTCTCCCTACCTTTTGGTCTTCAGGATGTCGATACAAATGCAGTCTTGGATGGGTTATGTTAAACACAAGTCAGTGTGCTAAGGGCATTATCTACCACTATCAACCCTCAATATTGGGAAGCCTTCTCAATCCACTAGTCTTTAGATTCAGGCCTTATCATAAATGGTCTTAAACATCAGTTTTAGGTAAATAAATCTGATGTAGATGTCTCTTTACAGAATCCTAACTATTTAATCTTTTTAGGAAGGACAATTAGTAAATGTCATGCCTGTCCATTTGAGGCTCTTTTGGTTTCTGTACATAAGAATTGTTATTGGAATTACAAATTTACTTGTACCGGTAATCATTAAAAATCTTTTAAAAAAGTTATGTAATTATAAAAGATAAAGACCAGTTAGTTATGGTCATGTGATTGCATTGTGAAAGAAACATTGTGGAATCGATCAGAAAAGGTTTACAACTGTATCATCTAGCATATAAGTATTGGTGTGTACTGCAAGGTTCTGGAATCAACAAAATGATAAGAAATTTGGCCCAGTCTTCGTAAAGTTACAAGCACTGTACACAAAAAGATGTATATGGGACTACGCACACGTGCGCGACACGTGCATTTATCTCTCACACACCAATAGATAAACTAATTTACCAAATATATCAATTAGTAGGCGGTTTCCCGGCAAATTTTTTATCATCATGTATTAGTCAAAACATACTCTTTCACATGATTGGTAATAAGAGCTTCCATTTCATTTTTTGAAATTGGGGCGTTTCCAATACTGGTCTTTACCTTTAAAGGATCTTAACTATTCAATCTTGTCAGGAAGGAAAATCAGTAAACATCATACCTGTCCATTTGAGGCTCTATTGGTTTCCGTACATAATAATTGTTATTGGAATTACCAATTTACTTGAAATCAATTCAAATCTTTAAAATTTGTAAAATTATTATTTAATTTATAAATTGATCACTTCCCTAAAATACAAATGTAAATCATTATTTTCTCTTTGTAAAGTAGGCGCTTTAGCTGCTTTATCAAATTCCAAACTTACATGTATGACTGTAAAGAAAATGTTGCAGCATGTTGGTGAAAAAGACGCCTCATTTCATTCAGCTTCTAGGAAATTCCCCCCCCCCCCCTGTACATGTCAGAAATAATATTGAGCTTTTATATAGCGCTTAATACAAATGTCTCTAAGCGCTTTACAAATATACTATTACCCCGGTCATTGGATTCAGTGCTTGCCCGCACACACTGTGTGCACAATCTCCACTCCCTGGGGAGCATTCCAGCCAGGTGTTACTTGACGCTCAAAAACTGTTTGACCAACAATGACGATCACATCCTACTGGGTACCCATTTAACACCTGGGTGGAGAGTAGCAAGTGCAGGTTAATATCTTGCCAAAGGATATTAGTGCCGTGTCAGGATTCGAACCCTCGATCATCGCATCTCCAGCTAAGTGCCTTAAACCACTCGACCACGAGTAGAGATGCAGGTCTGAATTGTCAGACTACCTCTGTCAAGTCAGTGCAGGTCATTCCTTGTATGAAATGCAATCAAGATACAGCCAGTGTGTCATTCATTGTCCGCTCAACCTCTTACCGACCAAGCTACCCCGGCCCAAACATCTGACAATTTGATTTTGGGTCGTCGTCGGGACATAAGGCGGCATTGGTAGGCTTAATTGATTTGCTTTCTGTGCGGTGCTCTCCCCTTTATTCTCTTTTGCTCATCCGTGTAACACGTTATATCCATTCTCATATTCAAGAAGATATATATTAGTTTTACCCACCTCGATAGCGCATATTCCAACATTGGCATGGACTCTGTTTTAACAGTGTGATATAGATATCCTCTTTGTTTGTCTCTGTGCATATGTGTTTTGACCCCTATAGTTTAGGTTTATCCAAAAAGAGATTTGAGAAAATGAGTTATTTAGATCTACAACTATTACCAAATTAATTCACGGGAGAAATATGAAAATACTTGTGAAATAGACCAAAAAATCAATTCAATTAGATAACGGGAGGAAGTGAGAAGGCATACGGTATATATGAATTGATAATAGATTAAGTTTTTAAAGGTCAATTTTACAAGTCCAAATAAAAGGGAGAAAGTGCTAAATATCTGATATTAGGCAAATGTGACATTTTCAATGGATTCCCTTTTTGTTTTTTTAAGGAGGACAAAAAATGAGACCAAATACCCTGTAGCTATCTGGGTTCCTCTCTCTCTTTGATTTAATTGAAATTCAATTTCTGAATGCATCAAATAGGGTTCAATTGAAGCTCAAAACTATATCCTAGGTTTCCGTATAATGAAATTCCAGCCTTTCGGCATTGCATCGTGACGCGCAAAAGACAAAAATACAATCCAATTGTCCACACCAGTATGCAGCCGGGGTAAAGTCAGGAGTTTTGAGGCTATTTTCATCCCATTTATCCGGTTAGCAGACCGGTCCCATTATGCGCCTCTGATCAACTCCCGAGGGAGCTGTTTAAATTGTGAGACGTTATCTTGACTTGCTGAGGAACCGATGATGACTGTCTGATCATCTCTTGTTTCTATTCCGCTCACCTTTCTAGATGAAGGATAGAGGTTTAAGGAATAAATGCATTTTTGATGCTGTGTGCAGAGATCTTGCTTCCTGTCTTAAAAAAAAAATTCCAAACTTTTTCTAGCTTAGCAACAAGAAGCAATTAATGGGAATTCTCGTTCATGAGTAAGTTTACTATTCTATAGATTTCTGTCTCCCCCTCCCCCCCCCCCATCCTCCCCCTCCCCCCCCCTCTCTCTCTCTCTCTCTCTATTTCTATTTCTCTTTATTTCTATTTCTCTTTCTGTCTGTCTTTTTCTGTATTCTGTCCGTCTCTGCCTGTCTCTATGTCTCTCTGTAGATTTGTTTAAATAGTTTATTCTTTCATCTCGAAAGAAAAAAGAACTACTTGGCACCATTTTCTCTCATCTTTAACAATGTTACCATGTCCCTTTAATGACCATGTTAAAGTGTAAACAAAACCACCTTCAAACTGAAAAGTGATGTCCTTAAGTATTTAATCCAGAGAGATGGTGAGAGAGAAAGAGGGAGGTCTACTTATTATTGTGTGTGAAGAGGGCTGGAGAGAGAGAGAGAGAGAGAGATGCTGCTTATTGTTGTGTGTGAACAGGATCATAGAGGTTTAATAGAGTATGTATAGTACCTGTAAATGGTGTGAATAGCCTGAATGAAAGACTTCCTACTCTCCAATCTAGCGTTGTGAATCATGTTTGCTCAAAAAACAAGCCAACTTTAATAGAAACCTCTGCCTTTCCCCTTGTAAAATGATCCATCGAGCTAAAACCAAATACACAATATTTTTCGTAATGCACCCATTTTCTTTCCAATGTCAAAACCCATTCATTCGTTTCATATGTTAACAGAGTGCAGAGATGCCAACCCTCCCGATTTCATCGGGAGGCTCCCGATAATTCACCCCAACTCCCGACCTTACGATTTCCATCCTTATCCTCCCGATTTATTTAAAAAAAAAAAAAAAATGATTTTTTTTTTTTTTTTTTTTTTTTTTTTTTTTTTTTTTTTTTTTTTTTTTTTTTTTTAAATTATGATTTTTTTTTTTGTTATTGGCGCTTATCAGTATATATATCTGTGAATTGTATGAGAAATATCGTCTGTTAACTTTAGCATGTAGTATTTCCACTATGTTAAAAGACAAAGTAACAAAAGATTGTTTCAGCATATGGATTGCCGTAACCAATGCGTGGATATAGACACAGAATCCAAATGGCGGAAAATCAGCAAAAGAAGACCAAGAAATGGTCCCAGAAGTATAAGACCGAAACAGTATCAAGTACCCGTGTATTCGGAAGTCTGAAAGGAATTCATCATGCATTTTGTACAATTTGTATGTTATTTTAAAAAAAAGTGGGAATTATTTAACTAAATACACATGTAAAATGCTGCAAAATAAGGCTCAGATTGCACCAGAGAGCATCTAGAACCCCAGAGCTTCCAGGGCCCTAAGGCGGGCCCTGGACCCCGGCCACATGGGTCGGGCGCTACGCGCTCGAGATGTGCGCTACGCGCACATTATTTGGTGTCGGTTACAAATCCTCCCTATTTCTGTTTTCCAAAAGTTGGCATCTCTGAGAGTGATATATATAGTGTTACACTTTCCATTCATGAAATTCAAAGAATCTGTATTTCTATGAATGTTACCTTTTCTGCAATAAGGGTGCTCAATATTTTCTTTTTTCATGGCTCAAAATAGAAAGCTCTCGCCTATCTTTATCTATAGATATTGATACTGTGAATCATAATACCCGGTAGACACTGCACTAATGTCCTTTGGCAAGGCATTAATCTTCATTTGCCACACTCAACCCAGGTGAGGTGAATGGGTACCTGGCAGGAATTAATTCCTAGAAATGCTGGAGCACTGTAATGGCAGCTAGGCTAAAGCCTGGGTAATAATAAATGCGCCTCGGAATAAAATTTCTAAATGGACGGCGCTATAGAAATGCCTATTATTATTATTATTTACAATGTGATTTATAAGTGTGATTATATCAATTTTGTTGATTATTATGAACCTTAATTTCTTTCTTCTCTCTCATCAGTGATTCTGCATGGCAGGGCCAGCCTCAGCAGCCTTCCCAGCAGTCTTTGAGTGTCGTCACCACTGTCTGGGGGGTGACACAAACCAGCGACGCAAATAACATGATTAGTAACACAACGTTTAGAGGTAGGTCAATGTAGTCAAAGCTCGGCAGATTATTAATTCTTATGTAGAGTATGAACAGTGGAAGATTGATTACTGTAATCAGAATAGTAATAATTGATTTTTAAATGAATTAGATAGGCTACGTGATGTTCTGAAATAGACCACTATTACCTGATCAGTGATGCACTGTACTAGTGTGATTTACGCACTGTCAATTTTTATTGTATCTGTGTATCAACACCAATAAAGTTATAAATGTGTCATCATGGCACGACGTGCAAATTGTACATGTGGTTCATAGCAAGGTTTAGAGATTAATGGCTGTATCTTTGCTTCTGTTTAAGATCAGTCTACGTGTATGTATAGAGATATAAATCAAGTGTAACTAAACATTATGTTAACCTTAGCTTTGCTCTGTTGATGCTACCAGAACGTGAATCTTAAAGCACTGCTCACATATGATATGGTCATTACTGCAATACTCATAGAATAAACCAGATATTGAGGTTTAAAGTTTTTACAGAGTTGGTGAAGATACAATTCAAATTGCTGTACCAATGGTAATACAGTCAAACCTGTCTATAGCGACTGCCCAAAGCAAACAAAAGAAAAAGTGGTCTTTGTAAACAGGTTCCTTTAGTACATGTTTCAATGAGAAACCATTTTCAAGGGAAACAAAATATGTGGTCTTTGTAGACAGGTGGTCACTATTAAAAGCAGGTTTGACTGTACCTTAGTCAACCAACTCCAAACCAATCCAAACAGATTCCAAACTACTGACCGATTCTTAGTCATTTGTTGTATTACAATGATGTCTTTTGGGGGTCCACTGTTGGTCTGGTGTTGGTCTGGTGTCGGTCTGGTATTGGTCCGGTGTCGGTCCGGTGTTGGTCTGGTGTCGGTCTTAACGGTATGATTGGGTTAGAAGTGTTCTACAACTTTGTATTGCAGACACCAAAGTCATTTGTTACTTATTCCTTATTCTCTTTTCTTACCCCTCCCTCACAGGTCAAGGGGGTAACATGAACGCTCAATATAACGGTCAGCAGCACCCCTTCTCAGCAGCAGCGGTAGGGCAGAGCAAGCCTTACAACATGCAGGGGATGCCAGGCTACCGAGGGCAGGGGGGCCCTTATAGGGGCCAAAACAGGTAACAATCTTAACTTCTTCAAGAATTGACTCTTATGTTTCATTGACTAGAATTGAAAGGATAATGTTAAATTCTTAAGACAGACTAGTTCGTGAACAAAGTCATAGTATATACAATTGTTTTGTCTAAACAATCGAAATATACAAAAGAACAGAATTACAAAACGGGACACAAAGGACAGGGAACTGACATAATAAGATAAGACAAGACATGACAAAACAATTTATAACAGGACTAGACAAAACAAGACAAAACAAAACAAAACAAAACAAAGGAAAACAAAGGCAAGTTTTTCGAAATTGTAATGGAAATCTACCTACAACATGATTGTATTTATTAGTGAATCGAAAGTAAGTTGATATGGTCATTTTCCTGGTATTACGCTCTCTGTATGTCATTGATCACTTGGTGGAAAATACTTGGTTTCATAAATAACACCTCCAATCAGATAAGGTGCAGAGCTTTCAAATCTCCAGTCAGTTTAGTTGCAAGTATTCATTCAGCTTGTTGATGTTTTTATCACTATCTCACAGCATGCAACCTGGTATGGGAGGACCTGGATACCCCAACCAGCCCCACAACGTGCCCCCTCACATGGGCCCGGGAGGGGGAGGACCCCACCCTGGTCCTCAGAAGCAGGCTGCACCAGGACAGTTCCCACAGCCAGCAGCCGCAGCCGCAGCGGCAGTCATGGCAGCAGCAGCAGCGACGGTCAATGCTGGCGCAACGGCAACGGCCACAGCGACGGCTACAGCCACGGTCTGCTTAAAAGAACAAGAGGACCAGCAACAAATGGGAGACTACGGCATGGTAAGATACAGGGATTGTAATTCTACTTCTATGGTAATACTCATCAACGCCTGTTCAGCGTCTAGATGAGGGTAAAGCATAGAGTTGTTAAATACAGCTCTATGCGGTACAGTTCCTGAAAAGGGAACTAAATTGTTTCAAGAGCCACCTTGAACTGCTCCAAAGAAGGCAGCTCGACGATGATCTGAGGTAGCTCGTCCCAGTCCTTAAGTGTCCTGGGGAAATAACTAAATTAATGATCATGATAATAATCATAGTATACATGTGTATTTCCTGAGGTCTACCTGACTTTGGCCTAGCTGCCCTGACAGGCGCTCAACCATTCAAGGAATTTCTTCTATCTGGGGACGTATTCAATTCAGGATGCAGATTGAGTTTAGTGTTTTACTTAGAATTTATTTGGCTGAGTAATATGTCTAACTCGTATTTGAATCATATCTGAGCATTTCACCTAAGCAAGTGGACTTTCAGGCAAACTACTTTCTGATATGCATTGTGACGTCACATGGTCAATCCATGATTATGCGCAATTATTGCGTCACATTAAATGCGAGTGTACAGTTTTCACTAAGTTGTTGTACCACTGACCAGTCTTTATGCCATGGGTTAAACATTTGTGAGGATCAGAAGTTACATTCTCCTTTTTGAAGGGGAGATATGAAATGCTCCCTATTTGACAGATGGTACTTGAGGTGAGAGTGCAAAGGTCATTAACTGACCTATTAAATCTCAGTATAAAGATTTGATTCAATGAATGCCCCCTGTGGCTCTCAGCAGATGATTGAGGTCAGAGGGCAAAGTTCATTATCTGACATTGTATTGATGGGAGACAATGAATTAATGGACAAGGTTGAGAAGTGTTCTCCTTATTGCTAAATCCAGCCTTTCTTTCCCTCAGGATTTCATCCAGAAATATGAGACAACAGTATAAACCAGTAGAAACCATGACAACATGAACAAACTGAACGAGAAAAGCCCCAGCTTATTCACTAACCAGAATTTGTTTGGGTTGTGTTTCGACAGGGACTAATGAAGAACCTTTTTAATTTTTAACCTTTGACCTTTGATCTCAGAGCGGCCAGCAGCAGCAGCAGGGAATGTACCCTAGCCAGTACTACCAGCATGGGGCGCCTCCCTCGAGCCCCAACCACCATCCTCATCTTAACCCACAGATGATGCATACAGAGGTACTGACTTCAAATCACCCCCTCCTTCCTTGTTTGTTCTTACTATCTATCTATCCTTTCGTACAGTCAAACCTGCTTTAGTGACCTCCCATCTACAAAGACCACCTGCCTACAACAAGCACATTTCTTGTTTCCCTTGAAAATGGTTTCTCATTGAAACATGTACTAAAGGAACCTGTCTGCAAAGACCACTTTTTGTGTTTCCCTTGGGCGGTTGCTATAGACAGGTTTGACTGTACTCTTTGCACCTGCCTGGCTGTCTCTCCATTTGCGAACCGTTAATTTCATGAAGTTATTGTTCTCATTTCAGTTTGTAAACCTGACTTCTGTCCACCCGTCCATCCATTTTTCCTATCCATTGACCTACATGTTCCTTCGCCGTATCACTTATCTGTTTGAGCAGTCCATTGCCTATAATCTGTCTATCTGCCTTTCTGTTCATTACATCTATTCATCTTTGGAGCGTGTATTTATATATCGGTTTGCTGTTTTTACTTGGGTTTTATACCTGTACCACTGAGTCCATGCTCCTTGGTTTTAAACCACTATTGTTGAGCTTTGCACATTATATCACCTACACCTTTACAACAAGAACTCTTCTAAATGAAATTCATCATATTTTTCTTTCAATATGATCCTATGAAAAGTCTATCATTTCTCCATCTCTCTCTCTCTCTCTCTCTCTCTCTCTCTCTCTCTCTATTCCACATTCTCTATCATCCTTGCCTCCTTCTCTCAATCATCTCCATCTTTCTATTTCCTTTTCCACATTCCTTGCTCATCTTCATCTCTTTTATCTTCTCCTCCATCTCATTCTCTTCCATATTTCTTGCTCATCTTCTCCATCTCTCCTTCATATGTATTTTTCCGTCTTCCTTTTCCCTCCTCCTCTCTGTTCTCCTAATCCGTCTCTCTATCATCATCTCTTCATTCATTCCTCTGTGAATAATAATAATAATAATAATGGGTTCTTGTATAGTGCTCATGTCTGTCAGACTTGACACTCCTGTCGCTCTACAATTATCTGCTCATCATTGGTTCTCTTTAACAAGATCTCCATCATATTCTCTTATTCTTTTCATCCTCCTCTTCACCTCCTCTCCATCAATCATTTCTCCATCTCTCAATCAACTCTTAAATATCACTGGTCATGTTTTAGACCACATGACTATCCACTCTTTACACTTGAGACATTCTGCAAATTTGAACAGTCCGTCCAGTGCAATACACGGGCTGCTTTGGAGTTCACTAACAAAACTTTCTTTTTTTTGTCTTCACCTGATCCTCATGATATCATCTTTGAGAGCCAGAAGGGCAGTAACTCTGCATCAACTCTGTGTAAAAGTAAATGAGTTAACACCCTTCTGGGACCCGTTTCACAAAGCCGTTTCAATGACAAATGACAAAAGTCAGTGATAAATCTGTTGATAACCAATCAGAAGCAAGGATTTCAGTAGCTTATAACAAAAACTGTCATTTGTCACTGATGACAAGTTTTGTGAAACGCCCCCCTGGCTCTCAACAGATGATACATTCCCTTGGCTGAGAAACGGGATGCTAACCTTTGACCTTTGACCTTTGCTCTTCCAGCCCTTGGCCTTAATGTATGATATATATGATTTGAGCACAATCTGTTTTAATTCTATACTATTTTCCTTGTGTATTTAGGTGCTGGCTTGGGTGGTCACTCCCCCTATCTTCACATCCTCATATTCCAATGGTGCGGTCACACTTGCATGTAAAGCCTAACCATTACGGCCATGTACGGCCATTTTTTATGATATGGGTTAGGACATTAGCTATCTCAGTTCAATCCAGAGCTGATGAAGATGAAGATGCAAACACACAAAATGATCATGCTACTTTTCAGCTCTAGCTAATAAAGACCCATCTATAGATTGACTAACCCTTTTCCCTTTGTATTACAAATATTTTTCACTTTGTATATCATGACATGAAGATGATGTGAATTCTTGAGTGGTCATCAAACTCGTTCCTTTCACGTATCTTGAAGTGGTCAGTATTAAAGATAAAGTTGAGTTCTGGTCATGCGATTGCACTGTGAAAGAAACGTTGTGGAATCATCAGAAAAGGTTGATCATCTAGCATATACGTGTTGGTGTGCACTGCAAGGTTCTGGAATCGTCAAAATGATAAGAAATTTGGCCCAGTCTTGGTAAAGTTACAAGCACTGTACACAGAAAGATATATATGGGACTACACAAACATCTGGCATAAAAATCTGTCCCAATTTGTATGATGTTACATGCCATATTTAGAATATTAAGGCATTTGAAGATCCATGCTTTTCAGGGAACATTTTTTATCTGATGTTCTTCCACACTTGCATAATAACAATGATAACGCTCACAAATTATTTGTCACCTCTTCCCAGAACTCAACCTTCTCTTTAAGGATCGATGGCCTGACCCTCTCCACCTTCCTCTTATTATTTTCCTCCAATCTTTATCACAATTCCATAAATATCCTAAAATAGACGTGGAAAGTGAGGGAAATGTGTATTGTGTTATGTGATTTCACAAACTCAGTTTTTCCAAGCTTTACCTATTCACATTAATGTGTTTGATCATTATCACCTGTTAAGAGCAAGAAGGGCATTAAATGTATATCAAAGTATATGAGTAGACCACACTTTGGGCTCTTAGCAGGTGATATACTTTGTGTGATTGGTTTTTTAAAAGGTGGATTCTATTGGCTCTTCTTGTTGACTATCGCTTCTGTTCACCTCTAGCACATTACACACTCTGTAACCTGCCTTAATTCACCATTTTTGTTTTTTTAAGTAGATGTATGGAGGAAAAGATATGAAACTACATGAATGATGAACCTTCCTGATTAGCAAAATAGTTATAAATCTATGTAGCAGTGGAAGTTGCAAGGCACTTTCTCATATTTTAGATCCAATTATAGTTTAACGTGAGATTAAGGACAGTAGAACTACTCGTCCAACATCACCATAATGATTTGAAAAGTGCCTCAAAGTAGAGAACCCATTGTGAAAATATTAAAACAAAGTAATGAAAAAAGAAAAAAAACAGTAGCATATGTTTGGCATCATTGCAACTCCTTCCTGCTGACCTTGTATAAAGCCCATCTGTACTAGTGTGCAGAAGGGATTGGACCACCCTGCAAGGTCACTGGACAGGTGGTTATCTCATCAAATCAGCTCTCAATTAACATAAGAAAAAGAGGATCATGGTGGACCTATGGTTACCGATAAGGCATTATTTGTTATTTAGAGGGCGCAAGTAGCTATAAGTAGTGCAGTGGGGCTTTAAAAGAAAGCTACATTACATGCATCTAGACTTTGTTTGAACTTCACACTTTCCAAACTCAGCCCTTATCATCATCTAAAATCCAGTATCTCCTTTTTCTCTTTCAGATGAGACCGCAGCAGGAGTTTGTCAACCAGTACCCACCGGGAGGCATGCATCAGATGGGGCCGATGATGGGCGGAGGGGGGCCGGGCAAGCACCCTATGTATGCTGGTCAGATGGGGCCCAACAGGAGTATGGCTGGTCCACAGCCCCATCCTGCTTCCTACAACAAGAGGCCTTTCCCTGGACCCCAAGGATATAACCCGGTAAGCAAACTATCAGAGGAGGCGCGATAGCTCAGTAGGTAGAGCAGTGGTCTTGTAATCTGGCAACCCGGGTTCGAAACCAAGGCGATGCCCTAGTGCCCTTTGGTAAGGCATTTATCCTCATTACCTGGTCTTTCGGAGAGGACCTAAAGCCGTCGGTCCTCTGGTTGCTTACTAAAAAGCATTTATGCTTTCTTAGCAATCAGGTAAAACAATCACCACTACCACCACCATCCTCTCTTGTCAGTTGACCAAATCAAGAATCATTAAAAAATAAACACACGTCTCTATTGATCAATGTTCCTTAAATTTAGTAGCAGTATCCAAAGGCTTGAAGATAGTGGTTAGGGCGTTGTCATGAAAAACCTGACCCCCCCCCCCCCCCAACATCATGTGCTATGAGACCAGGGCCATATCTTATGCAAAGCTTTTAAACTGATACCAAACTAAAGATGAGTTGGTATATTGATAAGGCACGGCCCGGGTTAACAATTTACGGGCCTTACAGGATTATGCAATCATTAAATTACATCTACTGGTAATAGACCAGAGGCAAATGATGGTAATATGTTGAGTTAATTTTCTGTACCGTAGCAGTTCTCTCTTTCACTTTTTCTTCTGCTGTACAGAATCCCATGAACCAGCAAGGGTACCAGATGGGACCTCAGGGCCCTATGCCCATGAAACCTGGCCCCTACCCAGGTGGGCATCCGGGCGGGCATCCGGGCGGGCATCCAGGCGGGCATCCAGGGGGGCATCCAGGCGGTCATCCCGGCGGCCATCCAGGCGGGCATCCAGGTGGCCATCCAGGCGGGCATCCAGGGGGCCATCCAGGTGGCCAGCCGGGAGGGCCCATCCCAGGCCCGATGCCTGGTCCCATGCAAGGCCCCATGAGAGGAGGCGGGTACATCAACAAGCAGGGTAACCAATTCTTCCCCCGGGGAGGCCCTCCACCACAGGGGCACATGGGTTCCATGCCAGCACCACAGGCAATGGTAAGTATCCATTAGGAAAAGAAATTTGCTATTAATATGGAATTTATATTGAATATAGAAATGTACATATCACCTCTTATATTCCTCAGAACTTCCCTAGAAACAAAAGGGCTTGAAAATGTCTTTAAGTAGGAAAATAATGACTGTTAGTTGTCTAATCGACTTAAGCGATTGCAATCATCTAAGTTATAGTCTGATTTTTAGACCCTTTTACAGAATGGCCGTACATTTGTGCTGCGCAAAGATTCAATCAGTTTATTTTTGGCCATTACAAGAATTGGGTTATTGATGTAGTCAAATGCTCATGCACCCTTTACAGCTCATTGTATGTATGTTATTACCAGAGAAGAAAAAAGTCAGTCAGTCACTCAAAAGTGTCTGACAGTGAAGTCTAGAAAGTAAACAGGTTTCCTTGCATGATTTGAATACTAGGATGCTGCTAACGTTTAAATTTCACATAGGCTAAATGTGACATATTCTTAATTCCTGCAAAGTTCTACAGAATTTGATGTTGGCTGCAAATGGGACATAGAACCTTTAATGCAGGATTTATCACACAAAAACCTGTATTACGTCTTTTGTATGATTCTGAATATAATCATGTACATGTTATCATCTTGCTGTGTAGAGAACTTCATACTCTTGACTTCTCTTTACCATACCTTTTCTCTCTCTTTACCATACCTTTTCTCTCTCTGTACCATACCTTCTCCCTCTCTTAACCATACCTCCTCCCTCTCTTTACCATACCTTCTCTCACTATTTACTATGCCTTCTCCCTCTCTTTACCATACCTTCTCCATCTCTTTACCATACCTTCTCCCTCTCTTTACCATACCTTCTCTCTCTCTATTTACTATACCTTCTCCCTCTCTTTGCCATACCTTCTCTCTCTCTTTACCATACCTTCTCCCTCTCTTAACCATACCTTCTCCCTCTCTTTACCATACCTCCTCCCTCTCTTTACCATACCTTCTCTCTCTATTTACTATGCCTTCTCCCTCTCTTTGCCATACCTTCTCTCTCTCTTTACCATACCTTCTCTCTCTATTTACTATGCCTTCTCCCTCTCTTTACCATGCCTTCTCCATCTCTTTACCATACCTTCTCCTTCTCTTTACCATACCTTCTCCCTCTCTTTACCATACCTTCTCCCTCTCTTTACCATACCTTCTCCCTCTCTTTATCATACCTTCTCTCTCTCTTTACCATCCTTCTCAGCAGAATAATGCACAACAAATCAACTTCCAGTCACCGATGCCGGGTAACCCGACGCCGCCCCTCACACCGAGTCCCAACATTCCCCCACCTTACATGTCACCTACAGGGCCCGGTGACATCAAACCTTTCCCTAGACCACCTGACATGAAGACAGGTAAGCTAGCTCATCAACGCCAGTCAAAATTTCATTTCATTTCATATTTCTCATGTTACATATACATTTCAAAACAAAGTACAAGTTGTTTTTTTATGTGATAAAATAACAATCATGCTGTTATTTATCATGAGTATAAATAATGAGAAGGGTATGCACATCATTCTTGATTGATTGATTGATTCAAATTCATTCCATTTCATATCAATTGTTTGCACAATAAAGAACACAGTTGACAAAGTAAGTTCAAAATTATGAAATGAAACAGGAACCTACTGGAAAGCATTGCTTGTTTTTTGTAGGTTCCCAATAATAAATATAATATGAACATTATTTTCATAAATCTAAGTGTCTGTAAGGCATCGTTTAACAATGATACATCTGAGATGCACGGCCCTACTTGTTATCAGTGTCTGTGATATGGTGTAGTATTGAAGCCCTATAAAAAATTGCACTCCAAAATGATCATGAAATGCCTCAAAAAAGTAAAAATCTTTGAGTGACAGGTTTTACCGTACTTATTTTTCCCAATAGACTGTAAGATTACAAAAAACTGTCAGGAAAACGCAAAATTTGAATTTGATTTCCAATCATAAATATCTTGATAATCAGACAGGCGATCGGCTTGTAAAAGTCATGGAGTTCCTGACTAACCTAAAGGTTTATAATTATCATTGCAGCGTGAGCTAAATCCAGGATTTTGTTTCAGAATCTGAGATAAAGTTACCCAATCCCTTTAAAGTGGTTTGTCAAATATTAATCTTCTTTCATTTGATCTTGCCTAGCAGCAAGCGACGAGATGTGCATGACGTTCCCTGTACGAGATGGTGTGGTGCTGGAACCGTTCAGGTTAGAGCACAATCTAGCCGTCAGTAACCACGTCTTCCACCTCAGGCAGTCAGTCCATCAAACCCTTATGTGGAGGTAAGTAGCAAATTGGCAACACTGAAACATACTAATTTTATTTGATATGATTTGATTTGATTTTTTGGTTTCCGCATCCTTTTTTCTTTCTTTTTCATTATACATTTTCATGAACATAATATGGTTTGATACAATATTTCAAGTGTACATAATTTTATACAGATAATATACGAAATTAAACAAATATATTGAATGCATAATTAACATACATTAGATGCTGGAGGGCTACAGAATAAGCAAAGTAGCCTGACGTGCCCGCAGCTCTCAATAATATACTCATTTATGCTACGGTCACAATTTCGTACGAGTCTCCCTGTTTTTCCATTGTCTGAAAATTGTTTGTATGGCGTTTGTAGCAGTTCGTAATGGCATTTGTGACCGAGGCTTTAGCCATCTGCTCTTTGAGGGGGGGGGGGGGGGTAATCTTTTTATAAAGTTTGTTATGAATTACAAAATACAGTATTTGAGCAGCAAGAGTACAAAATACCTGAACAATTAATCCATTTCTGATGCAGTATCCATTGGACTTTATTCAATGTTTTTGGTAGCTTTTTCAGTCTCATCGGCGCCTTTGATTAGGCAACTAGATACAAGCGCTTTATGAATTCCTGGATTGGATTGGATTGGCATGTATTCCTGTTAATCTGCTTCTGGAGATTGTAGTGTCTTCATCTCGTCTTTTGATATTATATGTACATATAGGAGAGTCAACAGTGTAATTTTCAACTTATTCAGTAATATGACGACAATAACAATAAATCATGCCATACTCTGTGAAATGGGGGAGGGCTGCATTTTATATAATTTTCATCATTAATTTGTTCTGCTTCCTTGTAAAGATACATTGACTTTTTTGTCAGAAAAAAGTATCAAGATTTTCCACATGAAAGTCAGTGGGTTATACTTTCTTCCATTTCCTTTGGCATCAAAAAAAAGTTTATCAGGATCTCAAGATATTGCTCTCTTTTTCTTTTCCTTTCTAAGATCGGACTTGGAACTTCAATTCAAGTGCTATCACCATGAAGACAGACAGATGCACACAAACTGGCCGGCCTCTGTCCAGGTGTCGGTCAATGCTAACCCACTGACCATAGAGAGGGGCGACAACAAGACCTCTCACAAGCCCCTCTATCTTAAAGGGGTGTGTCAACCAGGCAGGAACACTATTCAAATTACTGTCAGGGCTTGCTGCTGTGTAAGTTTGTTTTCTTTCTATTCAGATGGATAGGGGGAAGGGGAAGGGGATAGGAAGAGGGAAGGGAGAGGGGATAGGAAATAGGAAGAGGGGGAAGGGAGAGGGGATAGGAAATAGGAAGAGGGGGAAGGGAGAGGGGATAGGAAGAGGGAGGGGCGGGGGAGGACTGGGAAGGGGAGGGGAAGGATGAGGGGATGGGTAAGGGGGTGGGAAGAGGGAGGGGAGGAAGATGGTGTCATAATGTCTTAGCTGCTATATAAGATGTTTAAGATGCTCAAATCATTCAATTAAATCATATCTTGCCAAACATTTGATTCAAGTCATGATCAGTTGATCCATACAGTAGTGTTGTAGCTTATCCACATTGATACCTACACATTGTCTAGAGAGTCCATGGGCATCATGACTGTTAGCAAATTATATTTTAGATACTCCTCGAGATCACATTAATGTCATTATCTGCCTCCCTCTTTTGTTTTGTACAGTCTCATCTATTTGTTTTGCAATTGGTGTACCGACCGACCGTCAAATCAGTATTACAACGACTACTCCGAAAGAGATTGCTACCTGCCGAACACTGCATAACAAAAAGTAGGTGTAACACAGATGTAAACTAGGTTGATTTGTTTGCTTATTTAATTGTTTATTTTGGTTGGGGAGAGGGGGGGGGGGGGGAATCTCAATGTACTCTTGCATCAGGAAAATATCTGTACGAGAAGCTAGAACAAAAGTATAGTTTTTGTTTTGTTAATGAAGCAACATCTGCATGTTGTGGCACATGTTCTTGTTTTCTTTTACAAAGAAATTGTGAAATGGTTCTATGTCCTATATTCACTTTCAGGGAGTTTTATGTATATTACTTTAAAGTAGTATTATTTCAACTTTAAATATGATATGATAATACAAAAGAGTACTGTAGAATAAATCATTGACTTTAATCTACATATTAATTGAATTATGAACCTACAGTGTACATGCATATATTTTCTTAAGTTATATTTTACACAACGCTCTTCTTTGCAATTATCCAAGCCGTGAGTGGCAGTGCTGAATTTATGATAATTTCCCATTTAAAAAGCTTTGAACACTACCTTTTTGCTTGTTTGTTCAATAAATCTGATTGCTAACAAAGATTAATGCCATACCATACTAAAGGTCACTAGTGCATCGACTTGGTTTCGAACCCGGTACCTCCCGGTGACGATACCACTGCTCTACCACTGAGCCATCGCGCCTCCTGCATCTAAAGATTGAATTTGAAGTGAAGTAACATGATATGTTTTATTATTAACCCTGCAGTCAAGAGGAATTTCTCAAGCGTGGCATCATCGACGGGCGGACTGAGCGAGGATGGGGTTGAGCAGACAGCGATCAAGGTCTCACTAAAGTGTCCCATCACGTACAAACGTATTACCCTTCCTGCGAGAGGGCATGACTGTAAACATATCCAGTGCTTTGATCTGGAGTCCTACCTCCAGCTCAACTGTGAAAGGGGGTCATGGAGGTGTCCTGTCTGCAAGTAAGTGGCTCATCATCATCAATCATCACTCTCATTGTCTTTATTGGCATCAGTATCACCTTCATCGTCATCATCATCAGCATTTTCATTGTCAATATCACCATCGTTTGCATTGTCACCACCATCATTATGATTATCATCACCATCATCATCATCATGATCAACATTATCATCACCATCATCATTATCTTATTCATCATCATCACCATCATCATTATCTTATTCATCATCATCATCATCATCATCATCATCATCATCATCAACATCATTTTAATCATCTCACCATCATCATCACCATCATTATCACCATCATCATAATCTTCATCATCATCTTAATCATCATCATCACCATCATCATTATCTTAATCATCAACATCATCTTAATCATCATCATCTCCATCATCATTATCTTAATTATCATCATCATCACCATCATCATTATCTTAATCATTGTCTTAATCATTATCTTAAACATCATCACCATCATCTTCATCATCACCATCATCATCATTATCTTAATCATCATCACCATCATCATCATCATCATCACCATCATCATCACCATCATCACCATCACCATCATCATCATCATCATCATCATCACCATCATCATCATCATCATCATCATCATCATCATCTTAATCATCATCATCATAATCATCACCATCATTGTACTCATCATTATCATCTCTGTTATCATCATCATCATCTTTATCTTCACTATCATTGATATCTTGGTCAGCAATGTCTTTTTGCATGTCATCCATGCGACAATATCATTTATATTATCTCAATATCATAAATACATATGTAAATCTGTTTCCATTGTTTATGAATAGGCATTTATTAACTCTTTTTGTGGTGGTACTTCTCTTGTCTCTTTGTAGCAAAACTGCATTACTAGAAGGACTGGAGGTAGACCAGTTTATGTGGGGGATACTGACAGCGGTCCAGTCAGCCGATTTTGAGGAGGTGACGATAGATGCTTCAGCGAGCTGGAAACCGGTCCCTATAAAGAGTGAATTCAAAGAGGAGGAACCAGGTATGGTACCACAAAGGTTTAGGGTTCAAATCCCTAATGTGAATGATTCCCACAAAGGCCTTGGACGAGGATTCCTTTTCCGTCACATGTTTTCTTCTTATTCTTCTTCTGTATTTTATATCTTCACGCTCTGTACAAGGTGTTCTGCGATTGGTGGAATTCTGGTACTGCTAAAAAAAAATAATACATGTATCCTTCGTACAGAACTAAAAAAAAAGGAATTGAAGAATTAAAAGATAACAATAGATGAAACCATATTGATGTACTTTTTGTTTGGATAATAAACTTCAAACTCAAACTCAAAGTCAAACTCATTTTCTTTTGATCTGCTCAGACTCATGCCACGCACCCAAGAGGCATAAAGCTATGTCACCAGGGAGCATGACGATGCCTAGCACGCACCAGTATGAAGGTGGACCTAGTCCCTCACCGTACCCTCTACCTAACATGTCATCACCAGCTGAATTCAATGGAGGTAGGTTCCCTAGCTTACCCCTAGGACTGGGGAGTGTTTCACAAAGATCCCAAGTCCAACTTTAAAGTTGGACTTAAACATTACGGAGAGCCATTTGTAGCCCTAAATTTAAAAAATATATTCAAAAGCAAGAATTCAAGTATTTTTGACTTTTCATAAATTTCACAAGAACATGAAATCTTCTTGATAATAGAAAAAATGAATGATTTGAATCAACATTTTATGCCTTTTGAAATAATTTTTACAAATTATTTTCAATGATGCTAACGACTTTCCATAATTCTTAAGTCCAACTTAGAGATAAGTTCAACTTAGGATCTTTGTGAAACACCCCCCTGGTCTACCACTTAGCCATCGAGCATCCTCATGACCTTTGAACTATGCAAGAATGATAATAATATTGGATATTTTTTTATATCCACCATGCAAGGTGCTCAATGTGTTCCAATATTACCCTGGCTCTGCTAGGCTACCAATTTTGGTGCTCACAGGATTCAAGGAATTTCTTCCTACCGGTACCTATTTAACACCTGGGTGGAGAGTGGCAAATGTAGATTAATATGCATGGAGCGGATTCAAGGCATAATGAATAATGTATAATGTCAAATTGATCTGTGTTTACACACTCTCCAAACTCTTCTGACTAATCTTTCTTAATTGAACAGTGCTTTGTTTTTATGATCGATAGAATATCATGCCTTTGAGATCAGAAGCAGTACATTTTTAAGAATACACTATTGTGTTGTTTGTTCAAGTGCTTTCAATCAACTTACATAATACAGTTATTATTCCGTCACTGGGTGCAATGAAATGACACATGTATCTCATGTCAGATAATTACTATAACCGATTCTTTTTTAAATTCCTCTCTTTGCAGCGATGAGACCAAATTCAAACGCCAATCCCAACGTTGGGGGTCCCAACAACTTCCGAAACTTCCCTGGCTTATCACCCCACGGTGCGGGCGGCGGGGGAGGAGGGGGTAGTGGAGGGGCACCAAACATGACCCCCAACCCCAACAGCTTCAATGGCCCTACCATGATGACAGACGATAACATCGCTACCACAGACATGTACCCAGTGGAGAAACAGTTCAATCATGCATTACCGGTAAGTATTTTGAGGCATATTTATTTGTATGGCTGCCATCTGTTTCCAAATTTATGGATGGTTTGCCAAAAAACACCTCATTTTGCCTGCACTGTATGATATTGATGTATGGATGAGATCTATGGAGTTTATTTTGCCTATATTAATTGATGCTACATTACCAGCATACATAGGGCAAGCTAAAATTAGGAAATTATTTGTAATTTCCATTACAGGAGTCTATACTAGATTTTGAATATTTATTTATTGAGTTTATTTTACTAGGGTGGCATCATCAGTTATTTCAATTCTGTTCTACATGAAGCCCTGTATTGAACAGTATTTTTGTTTGTATCTTGACAGCCCATGGGTATGAATCAGCCCCACCCACCAGGCCAGCAGCCTCACAGACACCCCTCCCCGATGCAGCATCACCCCAGGAACAATCCCACCGGTCCTGGTACCCCAACATCAGCCTCCATCGCCTCCCCACGCTCCATGCATACCAGCAACCCCAACCTGAGACCCCCGACACCAGGGGTACCGCCCCATACACCTGGCATGGGACCAAGTACACCGGGGGTGGGGCCTATGACCCCCAACATGAACCCCCATACTCCCAACAACATGAATCCCCATACCCCGAACAACATCAACATGAACCCCCATACTCCAAACAATATGAACCCCCACACGCCTGGCAACAATATGAACCCGCACACGCCCGGCAACAATATGAACCCGCACACGCCTGGCAACATGCCGCCGACGCCCAACAGCATGGGCAATACCACCTCTACCTCGATGATCCAACAACCCCACACGCCAGGGGCGTCGTCCAACCCACCTTCTCACCCCGGCATGAACACCATGAACAACAACCAGCGCTCCCACCAATCCCCTAACCCTGGACCACCACCCAACACCTCATCGACCAATCAACTTCCAGCATTACTTGGCCATGGTCCAATGAGTGGGAACCCCACGACCAACGGGGGTGTAGTGGGGCTGGACTCTCACTCCAGAAATAACAGCATATCAAACAATCAGGTCAACAATGCCAGTCATAATTTAGACTTTGACCCAGCGGCCGTTATAGATGGGGGAGGAGAGGGCCAGGAAGGCTTAGATGTAAGTATATCTCCACTTATCCATTCTCATCAATTATATCACTGTTGGGCATCACATGTTTTCTCCAAGTAGATGATTTCAGCTGATTTGAACATTTGAAAATTCGGTCAAACCTGCTTTAGTGACCACCTGTCTACAACAAGCACATTGTTGTTTCCCTTGAAAATGGTTTCTCATAGAAACATGTACTAAAGGAACCTGTCTACAAAGACCACCTATCTACAACAAGCACATTTTTTGTTTCCCTTGGGCAGTCGCTGTAGAAAGGTTTGAATGTACATGAAGCCTGTAAATTTCAGGGTATCAGTAACAAGTTCACTATTCTCAATTTCAATAGGTGATTAAAAATCTTCTGTAAACTCATATGAATATTTGACAATCCTTATAACTTTCTCTCTCTCTGTCATTTTCATCCCACAGTTACTATCGGACAACATGGTAGACGTGGACATTCTCTCGATACTTGGCCAAAGCGACAATTCAGCCGCAAACAACGACAGCGACGAACTCCTTTCATTATTTGACTCGTGAGAGTAAGACTATACAAACTTTTTTGTGAAAGAAAGAGACTCCAAGACGCGAGACAGATAATGATTAGATGTTATTGAAATCGGTGCTAGACAAACCCAAAGGAGGTTTGCGACTCCAAGACAAGTCGAGGAGAGATTTCACAGAGATAGGGTTTGCAATCGACGACTTGCGTGAGGTTGAGTTAGCTTGATGTTGTCATGGTAACAGACACTGCTCATCGTCCCAAGGCTGAGGCGGCTTCCGATGGTTGTGACGGGAAAGGGCAGTACAACGATGGACGACGGCTTTTTGCAAGACTGCATGGAGAGAACTTGATAAAGAGGAATTGACATGTGAAGTTTCTCGTTTAGTTTGGATGAGAATATTAAGCTGCCGAAGAAGTGCTGCAGAGCGGCACGCCCGCCCGATGAACAACCCTTTTAGGAGGGAGGAGATGATTGCTGCCTGTCCACTTAACACAGATTCGATCACATCTCTGTGCTTCACTACCTGCCTGGTAGATCAGAGTTTCTATCTGAAGGAAACAGAAATAATAGGCTTCAAGTTTGCCTGTGGTTAAGAGCCAAGATTGACCAGCAGATTATAAAAGAACGGTGCATGATGCTCACAGTTCAGGAGGCCCAAATGATGAAGCTAATCTGGATCATTTTCATCTCTATTTAGCCAATTCTTAATTCAGCTTGAGGGTCTAACACATCATGCAAACAAGCAAGCAGAAGCTTGAAGATAAAAAAGGGGATTCATTCAATTTTCTTATGACATGGGCACCTGTTCGATGCAGGGTGTTAAAGGCCTCCAAGAGTTAAAGAACAGAACATCATATGATTTTGCAGACATCAATTCATCTGTCGAGTCGACTCGAGTGTAGATCAAAAGTTGGTTGACGTCTTTGAAATATAAGTGGGTGTGATGCCCTTGGTTCAGGTTTCTGAAAAGGCAGTACGTCTAAAAGGCAGTATGTCTATACAGATGTAGTGGTGATAGTGTGAGAGAATTTTGAAATCAACAGGTGGAAATTAACTGAGAACACTTCCGAAGGCATCACCGTTTGTTGATGGGTTGGCAGAAATCGATCATCATTAGCATGGATGGATTTAAAGCTATCTCCCTTGCCTTCCTAGGGGTACAGGCATCAAATCATGTCGGTTGTAAGGAAGAAAATACAACAATTCCAAACAGGCAGCAAACTCCCTCTTCAAATTTTTGTTAACCTGAACTTGTTTTCTTATCTCTGCATTTTTCCTTCTACCTGTAAATACTCAATAAAAATACCTTGAGTTTGTGAACTCATTTCATGATGTTTGCGCGAAGCAATCAAAGCAACTCGCAAGTTTTGTATAAAAGAAAGATATCACACAACTGTGTGAGTTTAAAGGACAGATTTTAGTCGTCTTTTTTGTTAATGTGAAAGGTTGAATCGCTAACTTATTACTGTTTGTGCTTTTGTTGTAATTTATTTCTTGTAAAGTGTAAATTTTTTGAAAAGGTTAATTATTCGGGGTTTTCAGAGGAAGAGTTATATTTTGATGATACAAGATGAAAATCTGTGCTTCGTGCTACTTATTAAACCATCCCCCTCATTGCCGGCCGCTATGTGATATTTGTTCATAAAATTCAGACTCGTCGATGAATACTGCAGAAGTCATCGGACAATACAGCCAAAGTAAACAGTATTCAAAGCCTGAAAAAAAAACTGTTACCTGACAAGACATGTTTACGAGCCAGATTGTCCTCGGCTAACCAGGACCATAAGTCATTACTAGGACCATCAGTCATATTCTCTACATTATTGTGCCTGGAAGGAAGCTCATTATTTTTGTGTGTGTTTTGCTTTTATTCTTATGGATATTTTTGTAGCATTTTCTGTTATTGAGACACAAGTGACCACCTATAGAGGAGATGGGAAAATGTAAAAACAAAACAGCAGCCTTATCCAACAAAATTCCATGTTCTAGCCTTAGAAGCATTCCTAATCGACTGTTTTTGTGCTGTGGGCAGGTTCCTTGTGCCCAAAATGTAGTGAGTTTTCATACTCTGGACTATTAAAGCTAGTACGTTTTGTTCCATAATTTTGAGCAGTGCCATGAGTAGTGCGTGCCCAGTGCTTGAAGAAAATGAATGATATTATATGAGTACCTTTTGCTCTTACATAAAAGTCTGATATACTTATGGCTTTTGGGAGGAGGGGGTCAAAGGTCAGACAAGTTGGGCCATTGTATGCAGCTGTTACGATATTGTAGTTTGATAAGTTGTCACCACTTAATGTATTATAAAGTAAAGCAACTTTATCTTCTTTGCATGAAGAAATTAACTTTTAGCCAATGATAATCATTCATCTTGGTTGTTACCAAACATTACGTTCCCCTTCCCGTCCAGTGAGCTTACTCTGTCTTGGGCAATTCTCTAGCGCCTAATTTTGCCTGGAGTTCAGTTTGCTTAAAACTCTGCCATATGTCGTCACATACCCGGACACCCCCCTCCCCCAACACCATTGCATCTTTTTCATCTTTTAATGGACAATAACATATGGTGAAGATTTGTATGTTTGGCTGTTAAAGTCTGTTTAACGAAATTTGATTTTGAACCTAGAAATTATTTGTCTTTTGATCGGTTCATTATTTCATTCCCAGTGACATGTATTGTAGAATATTTATTGCCAAAAGGAATTCTGATAATCTCAAGCTTTTTTGAATATGCTTAAGAAATATGTTTTAAATTGTTTAGAATGAGAGAGAGAAAGAGAGAGAGAGAGGGAGAGAGTAAATATGTGAGAGATGAAGCAAGAGAAATACAATATTATTGGTTTAGCAAGGGAGGAAAGTGTTTTAAAAGAAAGACTATTTTGAGGACCTTTTTAGGGGAGCATTTTTGTCATGCTCATGTTTTGTATAATGTAAATACTTGGCTGTTTGGGAGAATCTCCGTATATTTATGCAGTAATACTGGTTGTTGTTGATAAATTATATTTGAAATACTTCATTTTCAGGTGTTGTGACAAGGGAAAGGATATTTTTTGTTAATGTCTCTCGCTTTCCTAGACCTTAAACTTTCTGGGACTATCGGTTGTGACAAAATAATTTTCATTCGTCGGAACGGCGATACTCTAATAATAAACACATGTATTCAGCATTGTAATTACCAGACCCTAAGTTATTTTTTCTCTTCTGTAAAACCTTTTTTTATTAAACAAATGTTTCTGGTTTTGTAAGTACATGTATTTTTGTTTATATGTATTGCCCTTTTTGTTTTTGTTTTTTCATGTTTACAACACGAGAGAAGAAAAAAAATGATTGTCTTTCCTCCAAAGTTCAAATGATGTCTTTGTACATAGGTATTTCTGAAACACAAGGATGGGTTTAGTCTTCTTTTTTTTAGTGTATAAAAGAAAAACTGTCTTTTCTTAGCTGGAGACAAACTATATGCATGTAACCTAGGTGCTTTCTTATGTATAGTTGGTAACAAAGGGGTTTCACAGACAGGATTAAGGGCAGTTTAGTCACCTACGGACGTCGTGACGATGCAAAGTGCCAAATAGATTTTCAGGAAGCGACCAACACAAAGAACAAAGACTGTTTCTACAAATGTTTAAAATGCTTTTTTGGGGCAACAAGTGTAGAATTATCCTCATTTTCCCAACAAGTGACAAGAGTCAAGATTTCTTACCGATTTAATGAAGATCAAAAGCATGATAAAAGCATAAATCTATTTTTGAGATTATGTCTTGTTTTAATATGCTTATTTTTATAGTCTTGTCCTGTAGTATCCATAATGTGATGATTGTGCACTGCTTTTATTTTTAATTCATAGTTGTTTCTTTTCACATTTTTCATCACTTTCGAGTCAAAATGGGTCCTATGAACATTCCATCTCTGATCGATTACTTATTGAGCTTAATTTAATGATTTTTCATATGATTTTTCAATTGACTGTCTTTATATCTCATTTTAAATTGTCTGTTTTCTCTCAAATATCCTGCAAAGTACTTTTATCATTTTCAGACTCTAAAGACAACAAAATTAAAATTCCAAATTCTTTAATTTGTTTTTAATATCTTGCTTTCTAAGAACAATTCATCATAGACTTGACATAAGTGCTTTCTAATTTGACTTGAAAGTAAAGGAGATTTGCTATGCAAGGTATATTTGACCCCAACTTCTGTGAAATTTCAGAATGTATTAACGAATGTAATATAAAACCTTTTGGTAATTTGTTTTCCCTTGATATATGCATCAAAAGAATCTCCATTTCTCATTTATTTGAAAATTATAAATTCTTTGCCTTTGGTACCCTACATTTTCAAGTTGTTTATCCTTTTAAAAAGTGATAGCTACCAACTTGGACTGCCCCATTTTGAATGAACCTTTATTTTTCCACTTTTAGTATTTCAAAAAAGTGAAACCCTGTCCGCGATGTGATTTTGTTTCTTTCTTTTCTTCATGCAATATTGAATTGCACGGCACCTTGAGTCAGATCGTTAACGGCCTTTAAGGCTTACAAGTATATTGTTGAAATAAAAATATTTGAGCTAATCTTTATTGATGTTTTATAAAAGATTACCTTTCAAACCTAGGAGGGGGTGTTGTCAGGTGCTAACATCTGATATTCCTTAACATACAGTGTGGTTAAAGGGAGACTATCATAGAAATTTAACATTCAGAAGGAAGTGCAAAAAATAGAAAATCAATGGGCGAGAGAAAGTGTTATTTTGTAGCAGAACTCCCACAATGCTCCAGGTTGTTGCTACTACAGATCGAATATAATCTTTGTGATTTCCATGAGGAAATTATATTAGTATCCTGTTCTTCTAGCATTGTTTGTTAATGTGTAATAACACCTTTAAACATTGCACTTCTTTTGAGTTTAAAGATAAATGTCTCTACTTGTCGGAGCTAATTATTATGAAACATGTTTCCCCAAGAGTTGTATGCTTTGGCTCTTTACATTTCATTACGTGATATGTGACAATGTTAATGTTTGACCGGACTAGACTATCACATCTTAAATGCACATTGTGTCTGTATATACGTCTACTTTAATGTCAAATCTTTATTTCAGATGTGGCAGGAAAACATACAAGTGCAAACAATTAGTTCATTTCAAACATTGTTTGTTCTTGTATGTTTTTGTCTCTGACCAGGAATCAGTATTTTGAAGCAATACCAGCTCCACAATAACCTCTCAATTTTTAAAGAAATTAAATTTAAGCAATTTCAAATGATTGAATGATTCAAAGGCGCCAAGATGAAATGATAATTCTTCAAAATGAAGAGATTGTGATATACTTTTTTTGTGAAATAATGAAATATTGGCAGGTGAGAGGGTTTCAGGTGGATGAAGGGCTATTTCTCGTCTTATTTATGTACAGATGTGAAAAAAAGAAGAAAAAAAGGTAGTTTGTAGAAGGAATGCGGAATGCGTTCTCTTGTTGCCATTCAATATTTATCTAATAAACGAAAATACATTGAAATTCATTTTGTGTACAGTGTTGTTATATTACGAGTCGATAAAATTTATTCTTTTGTACCAATACAGGGGGGTGTTTCACAAAGATCCTAAGTTGAACTATCTCTATGTTGGACTTAATAATTATGGAAAGCCGTTGCATCTATGAAAATATTTTGTAAAAATTATTTTAAGATTTCATGTTCTTGACATGGAATTTATAAGAAGTCTGAAATACTTGAATTTTTGCTTTTTAATATATTTTGATTTTAAGGCTTAGCATCTTTGTTAAACACCCCTGGTGTGTTGCGGTACCGGTTTACAAATACAGTTCCAGTATACCATTATAAACATACCAGTACTGATATGCTAGTGTACCCTACTGGTACACCCGTAGCTGTAGCTGTAATTAAATTTTTGAAGTAGATCTACATTATAACTAGATGGAACTTCGACTGCGCGCAGTCGAAATGATGCCTCCGTCATAGAGCAATTTTACAAACCAAAACAGAAGAAATTGTTCAAATTCAAGTTCAATTGTAATCCATTAACAGGTTCTCAGAATATCGTGATAACAAGCAATTTCTCATATACATACATGTATATGACCCTTTGATCTTTGACCACATGACCCTAACATCTACTCAGTTCATTGGCTCTGCAAGATGTCCCGAGTTAAATAGTAATCCATCTGTCAGTTCTACTGAGATGCGTTCACAAGCTATTTTTGCATACATAATGAGCCCATGACCTTTGACCTTTGACTTCATGACCCAAGAATCTACTCAGTTCATTGGCTCTGCAAGATACATACATGATCTAAGTTTGGGAGGAATCCATCAATCTGTTCTAATGATAATGCGATCACAAGCTATTTTTGCATGCATAATGAGCCGCATGACCTTTGACCTTGACCTCATGACCCCAAAATTTAAACAGTTCATCGGCTCTGCAAGTAACATACATGACCTAAGTTTGGCAGGAATCCATCAATCGGTTCTTGAGATAACGCGATCACAAGCTGTTTCAGCATACATAATGAGCCCTGTGACCTTTGACCTCGTGACCCCAAAATCTAATCAGCTCATCGGCTCTGCAAGATACATACATGACCAAAGTTTGGCAGGAATCCATCAATCGGTTCTTCAGATAACGCGATCACAAGAACGGGACGTACGGACGTACGGACGGACGGACAACCCGAAAACATAATGCCTCCGGCTACTTCGTAACGGAGGCATAAAAAATGATAACATAAAAGTCAATAAGACAGACACAAAAAACACTTGTCTCAAAACTGACTTTCTATCAAATTTTTATTCATCTGGCTCAAATTTCACGGTCAACATTATCCTTTTTAGTATTGCAACTATAAGAATATGATTGACAATGACCAACAAAATGGTACAAAAAATAAAATCATATCTTGCATAAAAAACGAGGCTAAATAAGTACATTTCAAAGGGTTTGCTTTTACAATGGGCTACAAAGAAACAAGCAAACATGGTACAGAACAAAATGATTACCCGGTAGGACTTTTTATTTCCCAAAGCTCTCAAAAGAAACATTAATCACAGTAGAGAGGTCCATACACATGAGTTAGATGTCCAATTGTCAATACGAAATTAAAAAGTGAATAAAAACAAATATATTCCAGTGCCAGTATAATGTCCAATATCCTGACATGGCAATAATAACTAACAGTAAAAAGAAAGGGGAAAAAATTCCATGCACATCTGTCGAGAAAATCATACATACAGTGGTCATTTTCCTTTCAAGTCTCATTTTATTGTGACTGAAGGATTTAACTCTTAATTGTGACTGAAGTGAAATAACGATGCTTGAAGGTCAACTGAATTACATGTTTTCTGCAGGTCAACAGAATGCATGCAAGTTCAGCTTAAAAATTATTGACCTTTAAGAAGTCAGACACCAATGCAAAGCGAATGGTCCGTTTATCTTTGTGATAGGCTACATAGCCCTTTGACGATTGATTTGCTACTAGAATTATATTAAAATAATCTAAGCACTGTAGTACCCCCACATGGCAGTCATTAATCATTCTCTTAAAATGATTTAGGTGCATGTAAATTTACTCATCAAGAATCAACATAGCTTGAGGCTCTTTAAGACATACACAGCTGTAGCTTAAAGATAAACTTGAGTTCTGGTTTAAAAAAAATGAATACTCACATAATCAAACAAAACTTACGCTGAATGTTCAAGGTTACAAATAAATGTCATTTGCCAAACAATTTGGGTTGAAAATGTATACTGGCTGAGTAATGAGCAAAGAAAGATAAGGAAATCAAGGTAAGTCGGGGCCCGACACCATGTGTAGTCCCATATACATCTTTCTGTGTACAGTGCTTGTTACTTTACCAAGACTGGGCCAAATTTATCGTGATTTTGATGACTTCAGAACCTTGCAGCACACACCAATACTTACATGTACATGCTACATGATCAACTTTTTTCTGATCCATTCCACACCTTTTCTTTCACAATGCATTTGCATGACCAGAACTCAACTTTATCTTTAAGTTTATTGGGCCTTTTCAGCACCCGTCTTTTGAAGAAAAAATTACTTGATGTAAACAGAAAAGCTTTACTCACAAGTTACTGCACTCAAAAAGTTTAAGATGTTGTATATAATCTTACAAGGCAAGGGATATAAGGTTGCTTACATTCTTTTTTTGAGAAAATTTCAAAACATCAAAAGTAAAAGCAAGCAGAAACAAACATAAAATCTTTCTCTTATTCCTAGATTACAAAACAAAATATTTCCTCTTTTAGCCATACATACATATGATATATTTCAAGATAACTTTACAAATGTTATTACAATTTTCTAAGAACATACTACCTACCCAGAACCAGAGGGGTATATGCTAATATTATTAACCATGTTGACACCTTTTTTAAAGCAGATAAAGAGGGGAGGGCATGGCCCCCTTGGGCCCTCCTGGCTAAACATATGCTTCTTTAGTCAAATAATCAAACTCCCTACTGGTTCTTGATAGATATGATAGTATGTATTCTCTTAGAACATTCAAACACAAATTGAAGAATTACAAATAACAGGCACTTTTTGGTTTCAAATTAGATTTCAGGCACACAAGAGACTTCTTCACATTAGACAACATTCTCAAATATAAATCCCAAAGAAAGAGTTCATGAAAAACTTAGAATTAACAAGTTTTTAGACTTTTCTACAAACTTCAGAATGTTCTCATGCTTAGATAATGATACCATATTTGTTCTAATTCAGTAGTATTATAAATAATAATGGGAGCTGAAAACCAGAAGGGCATCAACTATATTTTTGCCCTCCTGGATCTCAACAGAATCTGAACATGAATCATCAAACGATTGACTTGAACAAACAAAGCACAGATTAAAGATAAACTTGAGTTCTGGTAATGCGATTGCATTTTGAAATAAAAGGTGCGGAATGGATCAGAAAAGTTGATCATATAGCATGTAAGTAATGGTGTGTAATGCAAGGTTCTGGAGTCATCAAAATCATCATAAATTTGGCAGAGTCTTGGTAAAGTAACAATCACTTACACGGAAAGATGTATATGGGACAACACACATGGTGTCGGGGGCTAGTACTACCCTGATTTCCTTATCTTTCTATGCTCATTACTCAGCCAGCATACATTTTCTTCCAAAATTGTTTGGCACATGACATTTATTTGTAATCTTGAACATTCAGTGTAAGTTTCATTAGATTCTGTGAGAATTCATTTTCTTTTTTTACCAGAACTCAAGTTTATCTTTAAACTAACAAAAACTAGTAGCACAACTGCACAACCAATTCTGGTCGCGCATAGCACATTAGCAATATTACACATGCATAGGATGTAAAATGGCATACTACCATATTCAGATATATAAACACAAACAAAAATACATGTAAAGCTCTACCTGCATTACACAGTGACTTTAAAAAATAGCACAACTTCTAAATCTGAACGACAAGCACAACAACAACAAGTAGCTGAAAATATATTTTTATCATTTTAAGTAGCACATTATAACGCTGCATAGACATTGGTGTTGTTTCTATAAAAATAGCATGTCAAGTTTCTGTCAGCTTGTCTTTGCAGCACATATATTGAACATAATACATGGAAAGTAAAATAAGAAGCTGTTTTAAAACAGAACCACCTGGCAAGGGAGAGGGAGGGAGGTAGCCGCTTTAAATAAGTTAATGTAAAATAATACTATAGTAGTTTGAGCTAGGATGCACAGTTTAGAGCAAGAGTATTTTGGTTTCTACCCTGCAAGCATTTATATCTACCTTGTACAAGATAAAGCAAGGCACTTGATTATACACATTTTACAAATAAAGGAGTACAAATTGAAATTACATATGTCTGCAATGGGAAAAACAGTAATTACAAACAGTGTCAGTGGTGTAGACAGGATTACTTGGGGGGGGGGGGCGCAACAGAGCTTCTCTGCAAGAAGCACAGGAGATTAAAGTGTGGCAGAGCATTGTATTACACAGCAGCAGTATCGGATGTCCTGAAATACAGCATTAGAATAAATTCAACAGTATTCTCTGCTACTTACACTACATGACTTATCCCTCAAACATATATATAATATATATCACATTCTCTTGATTAATTGTCCATCATGGGCAGAAATAAAAGATATTTAAGATTAGAATTCTTAGAAAAGTACTTCAAAAGAAATACTCTTGTACTTCTTCTTTTGTCGGAATACTGCTTAACAAGAAATATTTAAGTCCAATTGTGAGAGTTTTGATACCTACCCTGATAGATTAGTCTTCTAATATTTTCTTTCAACAAGCATTACCCTTAACCAGTTTGTTCTCTGACAAGATGACTGATACAAAACGAGAGCTTTTACAATTGTTCTTACTAGCATGCAAACAAAACTTAAAATATGCCTTGCCTGATATAACAGCATTTTTGTCAACTTCCAATGGTTGCAATGGTTTTAAAGCATGCACAATCTTTGCATCATTTCATAATGAGCCTACTTATATCTTATAAACAAAAGCATAAAAAGAAGATAAAAAATATACAAACACTTTTATATACATTAATTCGGAATGCATCTTCATCAGAATCTATTTTTGTCAAAATTAACCAAACCAACACATAATTACATACAAGCTATGCATATTACATGTATAGTTAACAACTACATGATTGATTTCTCAACATTTATGTTTCTTGAAAATATGACACATATACATTTTAAAGCATTCAACAAAGGCCCTATTCAACCAGTCAACCTTTCATTCTTGAGTTTAAAAAAAACACCCCAAAACCATCAATTTTACAAGGGGTTTGAATAATTTAGTTGTTAACACTATAGTTGTATGTCCTTTGGCTTCAAACATTTAATTTTTAATTCATGGTTAGAAAATCATACCTCACATTGCTATTTTTGAAGAGCAATGAATAAAAAAAGTATACATATATATCAATTCATTAAAAATAAAATTGAGCAGCTACATACAATTTGTTCAGACCTGTATAGTGAAGTGAAGCTCTGAATACATTGTATTTTGGGCCAATATATCAAGTTCTAGAATTTTCATTGGTAAACATCCCCCAGGGGGTGTTTCACAAAGATCCTAAATCCAAGTTAACTCCAAATTGGACTTAAATATTATGTAGAGCCATTTGTAGCCTTAAAATAAAATATATCCAGTAGTGAAAATTTAAGTATTTTAGACTTTTCATAGATTCAACATGAGAACATGAAATCTCTTTCATAATAGAAAATATTAATGATATGAATCAACATTTTATGCCTTTAAAAATAACTTTTACAAAATATTTCAAAGATGCTAACGGCTTTCCATAATTTTCAAGTCCAACTCTGAGTTACGTTCAACTTAGGATCTTTGTGAAACACCCCTCCCCTGGATTATATTTGTCATTACCTCTCTACATGGAAATGACTCATCTACAGGCAGTCCATTTTTTTTCTTCATGCAAATAAATTCTGTGATTTCCGCACAGCACATTTCCTGCTCAACTTCTTAAAGCAAACTTGGGCCAAGTGAGCCACATCATCATTTCTAAACCTTCTGAGATCCCAATTGCAATCTAAATACACTGTATAATGTTAAGTTTCAAACTATTTACATCATACTTTAAATTTAATGGTAAGGAATCCCCTTTTACTATTAAACATATCTTGGTAATTGAACCTCATGCATATGTTAATCTATCCCTTTAAAATATTTGCATTAGATTTGAAAATTAGAAATGATATCTTTGTCATAGCATGACATTCAATCTTGTAGAACTGTATGAAATGTTCACACACAATTGTAATCTAGTATAATAATACACTGTAGTCTCCATTGATTTTTTGTGTGTAAATAATTCAATGTGCACAGGTCTGATCTACGCTTTGGTGAAATATTTTGAGCTTTTTAATGACTTCCTATCCCATGTTGTCATGGAAACTAGTCATAAATAATATCTGGGCAAGTAAAAATAGGCATCATTAAATCAGATGAGACTGTGTTCACTACTCCCTACAGTCTACTCTTACACAATCATAATAGAAAAATAGTAAATATCAGTAGTATATATATATACTTGAAAACATATACATATTTGAAAAAAATTGAATAATAAAAATGTCCAATATGATCTGAGTCCAAATAGTCATAAAGTATGTCCAATAAGATTTCATCTAAGATTTCCAAAGTGACCAATGGGAATCAATACTGTTGATACATGGTTGTTAAGATGGTTTCTGAGTTGACCAATGGCTTATGAGGTTTCTGAGTTGACCAATGGTTCATGAGGTTTTGCATTACAGATGGTTAATGAGATACTGAGATGGTTTTTGTGTTATAAAAAGTTAACCAATGGTTTATGAGATGACTAAAAAGAGTTGTATGTCACTTTCTTTGGAATAAAGTATGTCAGATTTGTTGTGATCTTACAATTATAAACCTATGTGAGACATCGACATCATTTTGTTCATGATCAGAACAAGTTATAACCAGAAGTTATGAAACGATCTTAGACTTACATATCCATTAGATTTTTATGATCTCTTAATCCTGAAGATACTTCATATCTCTATAACAGATTGCATGAGTAAATGTAAGAAAATTCAAATCATTCTTTTAAGATCGGGACCCGACTGGACAAGTAACACACTTCAGAGCAGTTGGTAGTGATTGGTCAGGCAGGTGATATGGGTGAAGATCAGTGGTCAATGTGACAAGGCAGATACTTGGTGATTGGTCAGTTACACTTGGTCATCTTGAGTTCAATTTTCTGATTGGTCAGTGTGGAGGTTGATGCTTGGAGTCTCCCATTAAATACAGCGTCATGTTGATATCATCTTTGAAAGCCAGTCGACCAAGCTGAGAGTGGGAGGCTTCGCTACGAGCCTTCGACCCGATGCACATGTGATACTGCTCCGCTGTCAGGTCCTCCGAGCATTCCTTTGGATGGTACGTGTGGAAGATACCTGCATCAGGTACCCGTATCACTTTCAGATCTGACTGGAGATATTTCTTGTAGAGGTAGACGTCCTCTCCGCCCCACCCTTTCATGTCGACGTCGAAGCCCTTGATGTTCAGGAAGTCTGACCGGTACTGACAGGTCATCCCGAAGCCAAAGTCCCTCCAGAACCCAGAGTCCTTGTGAATGTGGAACATATTGCTTTCAGGAGGAATCTGATCCCGGGTGGAGTAGACGATCTCTGGGTTGTAGAGGCTGAACACCATGGGGTAATAGACAGTTCGCCCTGCTATGGTGTAGTAGCGGCAGTGCTCCAGGAACTCCCGGTTGAATGCAATGTCCACGTCGCAGAAGAACATCAGGACATCGGAACCGTCCCAGCTGCGCACACCTTCCTCTAGTCCACGACCTCTTGAGAACTCTCCGGACAGTGTTATTATCTTATAATTATGGAACCTGAAGGGTTCTGTGACCTCCTCTAGAATGTGATGAATTTCTGGCAAACCCATATTTCCAAAGTAGACTATAGTCAGGAAGACGTGGATCTTTGTTTCTAGAACCACTGTCTGGAAACGCTCCATAAATGTCCTAAACTTCTCAATTCGACCCGATAAAGGCATGATGATATTAATAACTATACGACTAGTGTCTACAATCTGTGACTTATACTTTTGGATGGGTGCAAACGGCCGTAGAAGCTGCATGCTGTAATAATAGTTCTCATGCATACCACGAAAAACAAGATTGTAAAAGGTTCCAACAGTCCTGTCTGTCCTATATATCCCATCAACAAAGTTTTCAATGGAGAAATCTGTACTTGTTTCTTTCTTCTTATTTAGTTCATCGATAGCGAAATAAACAGCTTCTACTAATTCTTCTTTGCGATCACCCTTAGGGCGTTGCGAGGGTCTTTTGGATAGCCCTTGCTCCATACTATAAACAAGCTTGGAAGTCAAACTGCCGAATGGTACCACATCGTACTCGTCCCGGAGCGGGCGATGGCGTTCGATCTTACCCATCTGCTTCTGCATGTGCTCGAGGAGCTCTCGACCCTGCTCGCGATCAAAGTATTTGGCAAGTCGAGCGGTTGCTGCGGCTTCTCCTGCAGCCATAGGTTCCTCTAGTTGCTGGATGTTCTCCACATATTTAGTTAATTCAGTCTTGAGATCCACAATCTGCTGCTTGAGGGCCGCGATCTCTGTGCGGTGGCGCTCTTCCTGCTCACTGAGTGCGACCATGCAGTCCTCCTTTCGGTCCATCTCCCCGTTGGCGGCAAACGGCTGAGCCTGAGCCAAGAGGTCTCTGACAGCCAGTCGGCCGTCTGAGATGGTGTTTGTGCATGTCTCTAGTTTGGCTACGAGCAGGAGGAAAGCGATGCAGAGCAACAAGCCAGCCTTGATCAGGGTGCGGATTGAAGGGGTACGGAAGACCATCGTGACACATCAGCATTTCTCACCCGACAACCAGAGTCCACTCCAATATGTCACAAATCTCCCTTTTTTCCAAGCTCTAAACACAGAAAAAAACAAGACAAAACAAGATATTAGAACACTAGCAGATTGAACTGAAGAGATAAGACAGGTGCAATTAAAAATGTATGAAAAGAAACTACTTGAAACTTATTAAACCGGCATCTGCAATGGATGACTGAGCACCAGGTTTTTTAAAAAGTGCCATCAACCTCCCTACACAAGGTTGAGTAGAGCACCAAATGTGAGTCAGACCATATGCATGTGTTATTTGAACTTAAATCCATTTGAAAGTCAGCTAAAGTTTTTGGACAGAAACAACAATGCAAAGAGCTTTTTACCAACATTCAGTGAATCAGCCCAAACTCTGTACCAGAGGGTTTTTGACAATACTCTTTGAAAATGCTGCTTTTGCGTCACACTAAAGCAATTCTGAGCTTGTTTTATTCTTTTACACGTAACGGTACACACATACATTTTGTAGACCTGCATACATGTATAGCGTAAGGAGCCAACTGTACTACTATGGAAATGTAGCCCTTTTCACACCTGGTAAATTAACCCGAGTCAACATCTAGCCCGGGCTTTAAAACTTTCCCTTTTTCACACCTGCTTTGCCTTAGCCCGGAACTATCGCGATCATATTCAGAAGATTGACATGACCTAACCTGTGCGCACGCGCAGTGCAGTTCTACGACTCCACAATCGGAAGTTGACTGTCAACTTCGTTCTTCAAAATGGCGCGCCACAGTTATAAAAAAGATTTTAAAGGAAACAATGGTTTTTCTGCTTGCCATTTTCTTTTTGAGAAAGAATCATTGTTGGAGACAAAATAATAGCAGTAGGAAGAGGATGAAATGTCGTTTCCGACAATTTGAAGATTTTCAAGGTCACAGCCGGCTGTATTTCGTGTGTTTTGCATGTCAGCTACTACAAAAAAAGTGCACTCCGATCCTTGTCATGCCTGCTTCATCACACGCTGTTGTGACGATTCGTTTCTTGAATATTCATACGTACACCATCGTTCGAAAGATATCCCGGGCGAAAGGCTCATGCTTCTACACCTGACAGGTTCCCCCAGCAATTGCGGGTTAGCGCCGCAATTGCCAATTGCGCTAACCCTACTCGGAGGCAGCGCCAGCTTAGCCCGGGAACTTGCGGTGCTAGCCCCCCGGTGTAAACACAGAAGATAGCCCAGGAAATTGCAGAGTTCAAAACTCTCTTAGCCTCACAAAAAACCAGCTGTGAATCGGCTATAAGTGATATAAGATTGTACACAAGAATTGTCTCCTTGAAACTGACCTTGAATACCCTCCTACTGCTTACGACCTTGTTAATTAAGAGGTCAACTTCTTCTCTACTTTCTCCCCCTCCAAAACTCACTCTGAAATGAATGACAAGGTAAGCATACCATACGTGGCTGGTTACCGGTACGTAGGCCTACATTATGTGTACAATGTAGGGCCTACGTGTACATGTATACCAGAGCATGCATGCTATATACAGATAGATTATTGTGGATTGAAGCATGTAGTGATCATGTAACAAGATCGATCAATGGCATGATTAATATTGATGGCATGATTAAGTTTGATGGGGGATCATTTAAAAAAGATAACAACAGTGGGGCCTGTAAAAAGGACATAATGAGCCCTTTCATCCTACTATATGAAGCATTATTTACCATGGCAACAATTTCTGGCCTCTCTCAACTAGGTCAATAATAAAATATGGATTTATTGATCAAAACTTCCCACATCTAATGATAGACAAATGCTGTTATAACACAAAGCATGCTCCAGCTACAAATGCTAGCCTTGCAGTCAATTTTCTACACTACATGTATGTAACTTCAACCCTGTGCAAACACGCGACCCAGATGAGGTAAATGGGTACTTGGTAGGAATGAAGTCCTTGAAATGCTGGAGCGCTGCAATGGCAGCTAGGCTATAGCTGGGGTAATAATGGATGCGCCTTGGAATAGAACTTCTAGATAGATGGCGCTATAGAAATGCCTATTATTATTATTATTATAATTATTGCATGTACATGCAGGCTAAATGTGACCTAACCCTAAATTCAAGCGTGAATCTAACCTCACACAAAATTACAGCCCTAACCCTATATCTTTGACAAAGTACAGCCCAGAACAAAGGTGGAGCATTAAGTCGGGTCACCTTGTAAATGTAAAAAATCAAGAATATGGCTATTCACTATAACATAAAAAGTGTACGTAATGTATTTGTTCCTGTCATGTGGAATGGCCTACAGATACGGCAACCAGACAGACCTCCATCTTGAACTGCTTCAGCCCATGAGACCGACAGTCCACTAGACTGGCTGCTCACTAGACCTGGAGCCCATGAGACACAGCCAATAAGACCGAGAGTCCATAAAACCAACAGGCCACTAGACCAACAGCTCACTGGACCTACAGGCCACTAGACTGATAGTTCATGAGACCAACAGCTCATTTGACCTACAGCCCATAAGACCGAAAGTCTTCTGACAAATATTTTGAGGGTCCAATAGACTGAGAGAGCCAACAAGACTGTCAGCTCACAAGATCCACATTTGTCTATCTTCCCTAATGCATTTATCTGCCTTGTGGGATGTCAGTCTATGCATGGGGCTGTCAGAGTACGTTTATGCTCAATTTTGGAGGCAGAATGAGCTATTTGAAATGCTCATCGTAATCGCAGTTCCACGGTGTACTGTTTATGCTCACTTCTCTGGCTCCTCCAGGCATGATTCTGGCTCTGCAGCTGGATTCGCTTCCCCAGAAACCGTCTTTTTGCAGAATCGCCGATCCAAAACGCACCTTTTTGTGACTTTACGATCGGCGATTATGATCGCCGTTTTTCGGTGATTCTACAAAAATGAGAAACGACGCAACCGTGTTTTGAACTAAACGTGTAACAAATGCCTGATTCTGGCCGGAAAAAGTTGAGCATAAACGTACCCTCAGTCTACTTGGAAGACTCCATCATCATGATCAAGAGATCAGAGCTAGGGGAGAATATCAACAATGAAGATGCCTTGGTGTACTCTTCTCAAGGTCACTTTGAGAATTGACCACAATTTAGGATTGTCTAATTCGATCATTGGTCGAATAGATACGGAATAATATCTCTCTATATGTCATCGGATTTGCTTATTTCATCAAGGGTATTCTTCAACAAAAGATGATTCATGAATGAGAACAGAATCAATCATCCTTGTTATAGAAAACTTGTAGAAGGGAAGTAGGGGTACTTCACCACAATTTCAAACTTTATAAGCACTTTATACAAAATGTTATTGGCAATTTGCATGCAAAGTGTCAATCCCTTGTGACATATAACTTTTTTCCATTTATTTCATTCAAATTTCAAAAATGTCAAATTTCACCAGTGGAAATTCATAATGATATCAGAAAGAACCTTTTTATTTTTTATCAATTTTTGACTGAAATAAATGGATGAAAGTCATGTCATATGAAACACACTGCATAGAATCGCCATTACACATGTATTCACAAGGTTAAAGGAAATTGTGAGATCTCAAAGTTGAAGATCTGCATTTTGAGAGAAACTGACTAAAAATGCCAATCAAACAAACTCTTCATCATAATTAAACTGGTTGTTTGGAACAACAAAATCTATTTTAAATTACAAATATTAGACTGAAAGCAAAACTTGCTGAAATGTAGCTACCTCCATGTGTGTTTAGATGGCTATTGAGCTTTCTTTGCATACTTCTCAGAAATAATACATTTTCTTCAACATTTTACACCTTTCCCATAACATGTTTCCCATAGCAACAGGCAATTCTCCTTCAGCATTGCTATAAACCATTTTGACACAAGAAGTGTGCATAAAATTGGAATGTGGTTTGGATCAAGCTGTTACCATGGCAATGCTATTGTGTGTGGCTCGTGTCTGATGTGGTCGTAATAAATGAGAAAATGAGACCTGTACGTCTTCATTTACATTCAACTTTTGATTTGTCAGCCCAGATGATGTTCAGGGAGTTATAGGTAGAACTGCATGGGACAGGCTTGCAACTCACTATCAGTATTTCAGAATTAAATGTTTAGATTTGGTTAAGGTTCAGGGAGATTGATTTCATGTCTTCTTAGTAAAGTTCTGTAGAATAATTGAATTTCTGTAGTGATATGCCCCTCTTGTTGCCTCTAAATACACTTTTCCTGTTATTCCACTGTGTGCATACTGCATAGCGTAAGGGCCTCAACGTACAACAGGAATTATCAAATCTGTTGATCATCAGGAGTATTTTTAGTAGCCTGTTCAGACTATGAGGAATTTATATGAAACTCATAAGAAGAAACATCATAATCATAAAGAATCATTGTATAACAAAAGGAGCGTATAGACTAGAAAACAACATAACAGAAACATTGTATAAAGAAGCTAATTTTGATGCGGTCAGCTGACATGACAGCTGGCCAATCAATAGTGCGTGCTCCCATAAGGCCCGCCCAGTTATACAATTTCTGTATGAAACAACAGTCAGACTAGAGCTGGGGGTGTTTCATAAATATCCTTAGTTGAATTTATCTCTCAGTTGGACTTAACAATTATGGAAAGCCGTTAGCATCTATGAAAATATTTTGTAAAATTGAAATAACAAGTCTAAAATACTTGTATTTTCGCTTTTGAATATGTTTAATTTTTAAGACTACAAATGGCTGGCTCTCCATAATTTTAAGTCTAAATTAGAGTTAAGTTTGACTTGGGATCTGTGTGAAACACCCCCCTGACCCTGATTCTTTATTAAGTTTTTTGTTCAAAACGATGCTTAAAAAGGGTTTCGCTATACAACGTTTCGTTATACGTTTTTTTAATACAACGTTTCGTTATACGTTTTTTTAATGCAACGTTTCGTTATACGTTTTTTTAATGCAACGTTTCGTTATACGTTTTTTTAATGCAACGTTTCGTTATACGTTTTTTTAATGCAACGTTTCGTTATACGTTTTTTTAATGCAACGTTTCATTATACGTTTCGTTATACGACGTTCAGACTAGAAATTTGTAGTTATCACAGAGTTATACATTGAAGTCTTGTTTATCTCTACAATGAATGCCAGATAGTCTGAATGCATGCAGGCAGGCAGGGTAGAAAGGTTTATACCTCCATACAAACATCCTGTAGCAGCAGGAAACAGCCCTGCTTGAGTGGAAAATTTCTGTTTATAAACTGACCTATTTTAAGCTGACACAGGGCTTGAGTTCTGATTTCCAACATTAAACAATTACAGAGGGATGATCCACGATACCATGTGAATTCTAGAAATTAACCAATCGCATACTGGTACCCAGAGGTTACTGTGTTAAGCCAACGAGAATGAGACAATGCAGTAGTGAACCGGTTAAACTCTATGTCAAGAGAAACAGTGTACACAGCTATCCTTTAAAGTTGGGCTTAACTATGCATATTTCCCAAATATTATAGTATTAATGACTGCTTTGAGAGAAATAGTTGTTTTATTACGCTCAAGGGAAGGTTAGAATTGTGCTATTCCCCGAGGCTTGCCGAGGGGAATAGCCCAATTGTAACCTTCCCGAGAGCGTATGAAAACAACTATTTCTCGAATATTAAAGCAGTCATTAATACTTTTATATGCCGAAAAAAAATAGACTAAAAAATAAAAAATAAAAAATAATTTTTTTTTTTTGTCGAAGGTGAGAGTCGAACTCTCGCGTACAATGAGTGATGAATCTTACACCAACGCCTTACACCACTCGGCCATCGCGCGCTGTTCACGAGCTTGGCAGTTTTGTACAATATATACATTAAAGTGGATTGAAACCGGCTTCGGCGTGATGAATGCTTCGCAAAAGCACCCTTCTTTTACTTTTGCAATGCATATTGGCACGAACTTAGATCAAGATCTATCGGCAGATGTTGTTTTTTTGTTTTTGGAAGTTTATTTTCGTCTTCATGTCAACAATGCAAGATAAAATTGTCGGTAAGATCGATCGAGATTCAATTGTATTGAAATTACCGACCAATCCTTCGCACACATACGGTATCCTCGATCGCTCAAACCATTTTTTAACATGTAAACCTATGGGGTAACCATGGAGGCTGACCTATTTTTTTAATAACCATGGTTATTAAAAATAGTAAATGTTTTATGCATGGTTACCGGGAATTTTACAGGAACAGTTGAAGTTTATGAATGCAATTCGACCAATCAGATGGCTGGATTTCTTAAGTGAGGTATATAAATAATAATAATAATAATAATAATATTTAATTTTTATATAGCGCTTAATACAAATGTCTCTAAGCGCTTTACAAATATACTATTACCCCGGTCATTGGATTCAGTGCTAAAAATGTCAGTGGAAAAGGTATTAGAAGTGATGCAACTGTTCCCAAAATACTTTCGTTCGCATATTTCGCAAGTGTTTCATATTCATAAAATTGTCATGCCGTCAAATAATTAAAATCACAAAAAACAAAAAACTGCATTTTACAAAATCATAAATGTTTGTTGTCATGACATTTTCTGGTTTTACACTATTACATACATGCCCTTGATTCACAATGGTTTTTTTTAAAGGGATTGGGTATTTTTGTCTCAGATTCTGAAACAAAATCCTGAATTTAGCTCATGCTGCAATGATAACAATAAACCTTTAGGTCAGTCAAAAACCCATGACTTTTACAAGCTGATCGCCTGTCTGATTATCAAGATATTTATGATTGGAAATCAAAATTTCAAAAACTGTTTTTTTTTATAATACTGCAGTCTTTGGGGGAAGATGAGTGTGGTAAAAACCGGTCACTCAAAATTTTTACTTTTGGAGGCACTTCATGATCATTTTTAAATGCAAGTTTTTTAGAGCTTCAATATTACACCATATCACAGACACTGATAACAGGTAGGGCCATGCATCTCAGATTAAATATTGTTAAACGATGCCTTTAAGATACATGTACCGTTACTTTTCTATAAAGAAAAATTGCTTTGAAAGCCTTTGATGCAAGTATGAAGGGAGTGTTTATGAGCCTGCCTCCAATCCAAATACTGCCAATGGGGGCAGCCAAATGTCAAGAATGTTTATTTTTTGTGAGGAACCAGGGAGGAAACCTTCATTTATTTGTTGAAGAATGGAAGAATTGAATCTCAACAAGTGCTAGGAATCTTGCCTTTGCCCCTTGGGTGTATATTTGAGAGTGTGCTTTCGAACCTGAGTTTAGGAGGGTGTTTCACAAAACTTGTCCTCAGTGACAAATGACAGATGTTGTTATAAGCTACGGAAATCCTTGCTTCTGATTGGTTATCAGCAGATTTGTCACTGATATTTGTCATTTGTCATTGAAAAAAGGCTTTGTGAAACGGGCCCCAGATCTTATGGGAGAAGTTTTTCAAGAAAGTATAAGACAAATAATGACATGTCAGGTACAGTAAACAGACAGATCTGGATTATGTTTGAATCACAAAATACATATTTGCAAAGCTACTGTATAGTTATTACCATAATATAGCTTTGATACTTTGAATGCCGACATTTTGAGAATTAAAGGGAATTCCTTCAAAAGTTACTTGACATCCAGCACGATTTTGAAGTTACTCATTCTGTCACAAGAAATTATACTAAAATTGATAGTTTTTCTGGAAACTTTCGGTGGTGTTGCCCTTACCTTTTTCAGGCAACGGGGGAAATCAGCAGCAGTTTCTAAGTTTGTTCTACAAAATTTCGAGTTGTGAATTGGATGGAAATTACAGAACTGATCTAGTACGATAACGATATAATTTTGGAGCATCATATTGCAAAGTAAGTGTTTCAAATATCATTTTTACTTTTCTCCCAATTTGTTTTGTACATGTGCAGGATGTGTGCGAAAAGTTTTTAACTTTTAAGCGCGAATGGTTGTATGAGGTCAATACCATTTACGATTACACCTCATGCATTGAAGGAGTGCTTCAGACAGGGGTATGGGTGCCAATGAAGGCTAGGTGAAGTTAATGTCATATTTCATATCATCACTTAGCCCTTGAGGCAAACTGGTAAACTACATGCAATGAATAACAATGCTTAGAATTCGAAGAACTATGAACAAAACTGGATATGCTGACAGAAAGAGTCAGATTCAAGCAATTTCTAACAATGACTTACAGGACACTTGACATACAGAATGACACTAGAGGGTACCACATAACCTTGATCTTAACACTGCATGGTCAGAAGATATTTCAGAACAGCTCCAACAATAGGGGGAGGTGATGAGGTTCACAGCAGACTGTACTTGTTTTTTCAAAGTCTGGTTCCAATTGGATTCTCTCTCAATCTGGATTCTTTTATGCCCTGAACCTTGACTTCAGTCTTGTGCAAATCTAAAACAAAGCTTGACATCACACCCTCTGTCTGACTGTAGCTTCCATAACAAAGTGTTTCACACCATGTTCAGGCGACTATTCAATCGAGATGTGTTGGAATTCACATCGAAAACAAAATCCAGATTTTGACAAACACCTCAACCACAATCAGAGCAGCATACCAGGTTGCATCCAGCTCACACAAAGACATTTCAATGTACAGAAAAGCGAACGATCAAAATCATAAATTACAAAGACAAGTTCACAACATAAATTCAAATTTTGGGTTCAATCAAAATCCTAATTTACAAAGACAATTTCATAATATGAATTCAAATTCTTTTGATAATGCACCTATTGAGCAAAGGTTACTCTTCACATGCTTGCCTGATGTAGCAACATCTGAGCTATACACCTGGCATTCTGACTATTTGGATAGCTAAAATCAGAAGACCTATACAAATTTCAAATATATATATAATTATTAATACCTACTTCTTGAACAAAAGTTGCTATTAATAACTAACCAGCTTGCCAGAGGTTGCCTGACTTAGTAACAATGAATACAAAAGTGGGTTCCATCCACACGGATGCTAAACATAACAGTGTAAATGCAGCTAGTGAGGAATGCTACTGTTATCGTTGCCTTTGACTTGTGGTAAGAAAATTTGTTCTTGAATTGAAATTGAGACAGTTTGTTATCAATGTTCTATGAAACAGTGTCTACTTTCTCACACATGATGAGGACAATATTTAGTCTATGGGGGGGGGGGGGGGGGGGGGGGGGGGGGGGGGGGGGAGGTGCTCATACCACACATGTCTTAACTGATAAATTTTAACCTCTTTTCAAGTGATTCATTTGTAAAAATTTCTTGTCATAACTTCACTCCTCTTCAAAATACACGTACTGTACACGTAAGTTGGGTTTACACAACCATCTATGAACTTAGAAGTTTAGGATAAGTTCTTATAAACTTAGAAGTTATCTTCTAATTACACGCCATGCAGAATGAGATGAACTCTTGGTTTGGAAACTTAAAAGGGCAATCCAACCTTTGTAAAGAGTTCATTTTTATGAAAGCAGAAAACTAAAAGAAACAGAATTGCGAAAGTTTGAAAGAAATTGGACCATAAATAAGATAAGTTGAAAGAAGATAATAATTATAATATTCTCTATGCAAATCTCAAATTGGCAATTTGGTCAGTGGATTGTGACATACATGTACATGTAGTCACAGACAACTCGCCATGTATGTCGTGTACAAACATATTGTTCATTTCTATATTTCATCTAGGTGCCTTCTCTCTTGGGGCACTACTCAAATTATATTATTAGAGATGGTATATTTTATTAACAGGTATGGGTCATCTAAAAGAAAAAGACTCTTGGTTACACTTTAGTCATGTTGTGTGCTGAAACAAATGGGATAATTGTCCAACATTACATCACAATGACATTAACTATTCAGCCAATTTGACAATATCCAGATAAACCCACCTTGAATTTCAAGGAAAAAGACAAACTTTACCTCATCCTACAATTTCAATATCAGCCTTAAACCTTGGTTTATTACTGCAAGAGTATATGAAATAGGAAACTGCATACTTAATTGGCAGACAAGACTGAGAACCAACATTTGTATACTGCTTTGTATTAAAAGCAAACTACAAAAATGAAGTATACATTTAGATTTTGTCATATTGCACACAAAAGAATGAATTTTTAAGTGCTTACTAAACCTGGCACTTTGAATTCACAATTGAAGAGCTATCAAATCCAGAATTGCTGAAAAAATAAACCATTGAAAATTTAGAACAAGTTATTGACCTAAAAATATAGACCTTTGCAGAAACCAGACAAACTTCTATAAATGCTGCAGGATTACTTCAAAGGAAATTCACTTCCTAGATAAACATCTACAATTTTGTTCATAGAAGCAGACTCATAAATATTCTCTCAAATAAACATTTGCAAGATGACTTTCAGGAGCAAAGGTTACATGTCCACAATTTACTGCAGGCATAAATCACCATTCTCTCTCTCTCTCTCATATTCAGATAAACATGTACTACTGTTGAAAGACTTCAGGATCATGGCATACCAGCTGAAAGGGCAATCCAACCCTTGTAATAAGTTGATTTGTATGAAAGCAAAAAACTAACAGCAACAGAATAGCGACAGTTCGAAATGAATCCGACCAATAGGTAGTAAGGGATTAATGAATGTTTGAAATATGAGATCACTAAGTTAATGCGAATCTCAAATTAGTAGTTCGATCAGTGGATTGTGACGTAGGACGTGGACAACTCTCCCATGCGCCATGAACAAAAATATCATTAAAATATATTTTTCTCGTATTAACTTCCTTCTCCCTTGGGACACTACTCAAAATATATTATAGATAGCACATTATTGTAGGTCCTCTTAGAAGAATAGACCCTCCTGAGCAATGAATTTATGATTATTTTTTTTTAAATTTGGATTAAAAACAAACAAACAATCATTTTACATGTTGGAACAGATGGGAAAGTAGTCTGGCACTACATCACATTGACGTTGCTGCTTCAGCCAATTTAAAGTGCCCATACACATAGTGATTACAACTTTCAAAAATTCATTAAGAAGGACACAAGATTGCAAGCTCCTAGTGTTTACTGGTTACCCGGTAATTACATGTTGTATTCTATTTACTATTAAAACTGCTTTAAGAACTCAAAACATTTTACCGTCCAGGAGACTCAGTTCTGGGGGAATTCCCTTGTTCCATCACTCTGAAAAGATGTATCCATTGTCACTTTGGTTTGTAGATATTTCAATTTTTCCAAAAACCTGCACATTATATTGAAGAATAGCTGCAGCTCTTATCATTTTTCCTTTCTTGTTAGTGATGGAAACATCCCTCCTACCCTTGACTCGATCACAATCAGCGGTGAACCTCAGATTGAGTTACAGAAAACAAGGTAGCAGCGGCTAGCGGCGTGCTTCAATACAGTGTTCTCCTTGGCCTCGTAGTGACTGACTGCCTGCCTGGTGCAGCCCTCTCGAGCTCTCTGACTGGACTGGAGCACTAACCACACACCTCACCACACACCATGGGCTCCATTGCTCATGCATACATAGTTGACATGTCACTAAATTAACTGTGACACAAATGGCACTACCAGCTTGCATGTGTGGGACTTCACTTGGGTTTCTTCTAAAGATTGAGCGAGTAGTCACAGTGCTCTATCTCGCATGGCATGTGACACTTTATGAACGATGATGAATGAGGGCAAGAAATTGGTCAGTAGGTCGAACCTGCTTACAGCCTCAGGGGCGGCCACCTCTTTACAAAGGATGAGAAATCAAGCACAAACAAACTTTCCAGTAAGGCCTAGGTTAAGGTACTTCTTGAATAATAATAATAATAATAATAGTAATCTTTTAAAGTCCACTCCGAATTGTTTAAAACCGAAACAGAAATTCTTTTTGCCCAATTGATCGTGAGCCAGGCAACCACTGAGCAGCGCCAGATCGATGTTACTCTATCCCTTATTGACTATTATTGTTGAATGCCAAACAAGGTAGCAACAACTCCCATCTTTCAACGTCTTTTGGTATGACGCGGCCGGGATTCGAACCCACGTCCTCCCGGTTGTGAGGCGGACGCTCTACTGACTGAGCCAACACTCCGGTGATATGAACAGCGATCTAAATTAAGCTCCACAGGGTATTAAAAGTAAGGTAACTCAGCTTTGGCTTAGGGATTGGTCAGTGGGTCATACCTGCCTATAGTGGCCACCTCTTCATACAGACTGGAAATTCACAAGCACAATCATACCGGTACTCTTAATTTTGAGTAAGGTTACTGTTGAAACATGAAAAGTGATCTAAAACATGCTCCAGAGCTGGTAGATTAGGCTAGGTTTAGGGTTCATTCAGAAGGTCAACCTGCTAACAGTGGCTACCTCTTTATAAGGGCTCTAAAATCTACCCACAATCACATTGGAACTTTCTGAATCCATGTGTCTTTAATTATATGTCCATGGTCACACGTAACACTTCAGAGTATTCATGAAAACAGGGGTCAATATAGGGGGGGGGGCACTATTTTGAAAAGTTACAAAAAAGGACTTTTCCTCAAACTTGCACTATTCTGTTTCTCTAACATTTCTGCATTAAAAAAAAAACAGTAGATCAAGTTGGATTTCCCACTATAAATTACAGGTGAGCTTATCTACTTCCACGTTTCAGTTGTTTTGCAACTTTGGCATATTTTGCTCAGATTTTCAAGCAGATGGTTAACAGCCCCCTCCTTCAACCCCAAGCTCACGGCTTTAAATACCTGGTGCTGAAACGTGAAGGCCAGGCTGCTTACCGGCTATTACAAACAGATCATGTGGATCCATACTGGTACAAGTCTGTATCAGCTACTGATATAAAAGACAAAGTTATATTCCTATTCAAATATTAAAACTATTCAAATGGGTATGTATCATGTGGAGTATGTAAGTAAGGCTTAAAGATAAAGACCAGTTATAGTAATGTGATAACATTGTAAAAGAAACGTTGTGGAATCGATCAGAAAAGGTTGATCATCTAGCATATATAAGTATTGGTGTGTACTGCAAGGTTATGGAATCATCAAAATGATAAGAAATTTGGCCCAGTCTTGGTAACGTTACAAGCACTGTCCACAGAAAGATGTATATGGGACTACGTGACACATGCACGATATCTATCAGGTCCAAATAGATATAATAACTTACCAAATATATCAATTAATAGGCGGTTTCCCGGCAATTAGTCAAAATTATTAGTCAAAACATATTCTTTCACACGATTGGTAATAAGGGCTTCCATTTCATTTTTTTGAGAGGGGGGCATTTCCAAAACTGATCTTTAACTTTAAGTCCATGCAAAGTAGTCAAACTGGGAAGAAAATTATTGGGATGTGACCTGATGTTGACATCACTTGAATTGAGACATTTTAACATGTCCATGTAACATGAACATGCCCAGCAGGACTTCATTTACAAGAAATGTCTTCATCCAATGTACAAAGATGTAGCAGACTCTCTGTGTTTACACAGGGACTGTCACAGTTGCAGAACTTCCAAGTTTAAAACAATGCTCCACTAATGATGAAAAGTGTTCGCACAGGACAAAAGCAAGTACTGTGCAAGAAGTCATGTTGCTAACTACAGGCTGGCATAACCTAAGTCATAGTTTATTGCATCTGAACAGCATATAAGTTCATGTGAGGACAACCCCTCCCCAACTCTAATGACTGTGCTAACAGCTTATGGTGGTAGGTCTATGATAAGAGTAAACTTAGGGTGCGTTTTATAACTTTTGCTACTCAGAAACAAAGTATACAAACGTAATTTGCGGGATGTCACGTTTATCAAATTGTGACAATTTGAAATGAAGCTGCTTTCTGCCGTTTGTCCCGGGAAGCAGAGAGTTGCTCGGAGGTCAACTAGGGCACATTTTTAAGAATATTTTTGAACGTCTCACCGGTGCATATGATGTAAAGGTAGCTAGCTATATAGCTCCCCAGCCCATAGCATAAGGTGTGCATCCTCATGTCCTATAAAATTCAAACTTGAAAAAGTCTGGCTCGTTTCTAATTCTGTTGTTGTCTGCGTGTTTTTGTTAACATGCCGTATTCAGAACATGTCTTTGGCAGTAATATGTGCTCAACGATGGGTACTCATGCTGCTGCTAACTTACTGGCGCACACTATTTCTCTGAACTTGAAATTAGCCTGGGAAGATCCAAAATGTACACACGTTTCAAACTGCTTTGCATTTATCATCTCTCAGAAACGGCATTCTGGCTTAGAGTGGGTATCAAATATACACACACAGTATATAAAGACGTATGAAAACGTGCTTGCGTTTATCAACTTAAAAATTTGCCTGAATCACTTTGAAAATGCTGATTATAGGCTAGACAAACAGCCTTTTCACACACAGCTAAAATTCATCGTTTCTAGAGATGAATAGTATAAACGTGTTTAACTCAACAGTTTTAAACATGTTTATAGACAATTTTCCCTGTGTGAACATCGTTTATACGATGTTGGGATAGATATGATTCATACGCCCCTAAAAGCAGGCTGCAGATACGAAGTTCGTATCTAGAGAGCTTGACATTTTGTGTGTGAAAGGTTATTCGTGTTTAAACGTGTTTCAGACGTGTTTAAACTGGATGGAGCGTGCGCTTTGATTGATATGACATGACCTTCAATGCGCAATGGCACTACTGCGCATTTTACGAGCAGTAGTTAATCACGAAACGATTAACGATCGCACCAAAATTTCTGTTTGAGAATGATGTCGTATGTACAGGTGATTAGTTTAAAGCCCTTTAAACTAATCATGTTTATAGAATTTAAGCTGTGTGTGAAAAGGCTGAAAGAGTTGATAAACGCACCTTTAGTCTAATAACCATGAGTAGGCGCGTCTTCATCATCTCGAGATTGCCAAATAGTCTGCTACTTCTGATTTGGGAAATAATCCCGAAGTTACAAATCGTGTCCTCATCAGCTCGAGATTCGACCTCGAAACTTGAAACTCAACCTTGAGAAATTAGCTCGAGATATTTTGCTCAGGATTAGTGCATAGTGCGAGTCTTCAGTCTGAGGCACCGGACGTATAGTGGGATATTTTGCAAACTATCCCAAAATATCTTGGGATGATAATCCCGACCAAATTAAGCCTGAGTCATTACGGTTTTTGTGCTAAACGGTTAACCGTTAAAAGTATACGGGCGGTTTCGTTTAACCGTTTAATAATAATCTGAAAAAGTGAAAATACAGTATTTGTAATAGTGCTGTAGCTCGGAACCCTGCTGGTCTTCAGACTGTCGGGCTGAGCATTCCCAGCCCCGGACTATGGCACAAATTGGGTCATCCTGATAAACAGAGACCAGTAATAAACAGAATAAAACATGTCTTTTTATTCCTCATCTGAATTTGATATCATGATTAACCTTGCAAAGTTACTCTGTGAAGATAGCTGATCTGTGACGTGTTTATATATGCCTTTGCAATGCAATGTTTGCACATGTCAGGGAGAGAGCTCCCTGCATGTATCATTGCCATATGAAATTATGTGGAAGTGTGTATCACACACACCCAAGACACACCCTGCAATGAGCTGATCCAAGTTAGTGACCAATCAGGAAGGTTCTCTAGCTATGTGGGTGGAGTTTGATACCAGCATAAATTACAGGTTGGTGACCGCGCGTGCTTTCACCGTACCCAGTTCAGTGGGAGGTCAAGAAGCCACGCCCACATGTGTGCATGTGACAAGCATGAGCTCTCCATCTGTGTGTATGTACAGTGTATTTGGGCGCCGGAGGTTTGTGTGTACATGTGTGTGTGACTGAGAGAGCATGCATGGGCTAGCATGTCCCTGCATGTCCCTGCATGGACGAGGCAGGGACACGAGAGAGTAAAGAAGTAAAACAAGTGAGACTAGATAGAAAGGGTGGCTGTGTTAATCGGCTGAATTGAAGAATGATCAAAAACTTAAATTACTCACAATATCCAAGACTTTGTTTATTGATATTTCTAAAACTTCAATTATTATTGTTATCAATATTTTTGTATTTTATTTATATATAAACATTATTTTAGGGGGCGAGTCGGCAAGGGGTGGATATTAATATTGAGAGAGAGAGAGAGAGAGAGAGAGAGACTCGGGGGAGAAGGGATGTGAGAGGAACTGACCATCGAATGTGTAAACATTTAGAAAGTTGTGAGCTGAGAGTGCAGTAATAAGAAAAGGTACATGAGCGATGAACACATTGCAGAGAGAAGGGAATAAAGAGGGTGAGAAAAGAGAGAAGGGGGCTGGTTGTTTTATTGTTTACAAATTCATTCATGGGGATTACTGCTGCCAGAAAGCTGGCGCGCAGCGGCCAGGGTGTAACATTACACTGCGGTTTCTTTGATTATCTTTATCATCGGCTATTAGCACATTCCAATATGTATGCAAATAACGGTTAACCGGAGCGAGAAATGCTAAACGGTTTTGATGAATGCGGTCGGATAACCGTCGGTTAAACGGTTTGACTCAGGCCTAGACCAAATATCTCGCTAATTGCAACTTCGGGCTGATGAAGATGCATAGATGGATAGATTGCGATCGTGATAGTTCAAATAGCTGGATATTTGGCAGTCTCGAGCTAGTGAGGACAGGCCTAGTGTGTCCATAACCTTGAAGTTAATACCACTTCCTAACCTTTTAGTTTACAGAATGTCATATGAACATGACCTAATGTGCTCCAAACCACATGTAAGTTATGCCGATTGAACAGTTTCCCATGTGCAGATGATTTGAAATAAGTGATCATAATTCTACCCCCTTGATGCTTCAATAAAAATCCTCTTGCTTTCAATGAAGCAATAACGAGTCAAGGTCACATTTACATGTATATAATTCTGGGAAATATCTTAAAATTCCCTGAAGATGTTATACATCAAAGAAAGTATGCTTTGATAGGCAAAATGTGGAATGGAGGGAAATTACAACTCCTAATGCACAAAAGAAACATTGGTTGTAGCAACAAATATTTCAATGTTAATATGGGTTTCTACATGTAGTCAAATCTTATTTTGTAAAAGACTATACACCATATAGCACTTCTTAAAGCTGATACAACCATGTAGGCCATACATGTACATGTAGCTGCACTACATGTATGCACAAGAAAATATTTTGATGAAATTTCAACAACAACAGCATATCTAAACTGGAGGAGAAGCACAAAATTCAGAAAGAGAAAGATCAACATTAAAATGTGAATCACACTGTGTTTCTCTTAGTGTGAAAGGTCTCTAATAGCCTTTCCTGTAGCTACATGTATACGACTCCCATGCAGCTATACAATGATTTCTAGTAGTCTGAATGAGGGGCAGGGTACATGCATTATATCCAGAGGAGCTGTAAAACGATGCTGGCGTAATGACATAATGTTGTCTCGTGAAAGAGATTGATTGTATAAGGGAAATTTCCTTATAACAATAAAGATACAGAGGCAAAAAAAAAACAGGCTTTGATTTTGGCACTTGACTAATAATATTATGACATATTCACATCTGCCTTAACTTTCGCTGTGCCTTTGCGGAACATATGGAAATGAATGCCACTCCATGTCTGCAAGTGAGATCCTTCCTTTCGTTTCCCTTAAATTTTTCTTCTCATTTTCATACGATTGAGAAAATGAGTAAAAGTCATGATTCTTCCTGAATGACCATAAATGGTGTACATGTCATCTCAAAATGCGGATTTATCAAACTGCCTTTTCTTCTTCTTGAAAATTAAAATTACATGCATGAATGCAACTTTTCCTTCCTCAAAAAAAAAGAATTGCAAATGAATGAAAAAATGAGTAAAAGTCATGATTCTTCTTGAATGACCATAAATGGTGTACATGTCATCTCAAAATGCGGATTTATCAAACTGCCTTTTCTTCTTCTTGAAAATTGAAATTACATGCATGAATGCAACTTTTCCTTCCTCAAAAAAAAGAATTGCAAATGAATGAAAGGAGAGATCTCATTTCATGCAAACTTCAGTGAATTTCAAAGAGGATACTAAATACTTAATACACAGATGCAAATTGCCTAAAAACAGGTAGACAAAGAGAATTCACAGTGGGCTGTTCCTTTAGCAAATTAGCAACATGTACAACGTAGGTTCAATCCTAGATATATATATATTTATATGGGGGGGAGGGGAGAGGTATTACACTATTCTACAGGTACAGACTCTAATTGTCCTTAGCTTAAGTCTATAAAGTCAAGAGCAGTCTAGCCCTGTCATTCTAGCTTTAGCTGTTTCAGTAACAGCGTTAGTACGAAGTCTATGGGGTGCTATAGACCGTGCAGTTGGCATAATCTCTCTTTTTTTCTTTTTTTTCTTTCAAGTTTAATTTTATTTCATTCCAATAAAAGCATATGCACAAACAAATCAGAAATACAGAACACATGCAAATAATTATACATGGAATCAGTGTATCATAAAAGATGAAGGCGGTCTTGTCAAGATAGTCCCACAATGATAAAAACATTGAAAGTGCTCAAAACAAGAGGCGAGTACTACATTTAAAAACATTCTGTGGTTATTAAGACACTTTAAAATGATTTATGAAAATAATGTTCATATTATATTTATTCTTGGGAACCCTATGAAAACAAGCTATGCTTTCCAGTAGGTGTCCTTACTTTGTCAACTATGTCCTTTATTGTGTAAACAATTGATATATGAAATGAATTTTTTATAAAATCAATCAATTTTTTTTTTAAATCAATCAATCAATCAAATATGCAAAACCAAACAATGCAGACAATCTGCATTGTAACTGACAAAGGTTTATATGTATGCAAACTATAATATGTTCACTGTGCTTCATAGTCTATACCAGCAGACCTTGAAAGCCTACATACAGGAAGTCATACATACAGAACTGTCAGAAAGCCAGGAAATTATTATTATACATTCCAACATGTTTTTGCACAAAAGCCCTACTACATGTAGTGTTTTAGCTGATTATGAACTTCAGTACTTACAGAGGAAAGTCCACTTCCCACTGATATTAAGTTGGTTTTAAAGGTAAAGACCAGTTTTGTAACCCCCCCCCCCCCTCTCAAAAAATGAAATGGAAGCTCTTATTACCAATCATGTGAAAGAACATGTTTTGACTAACACGCGATAATACAAATTTTGCCGGGAAACTGCCTACTAATTGATATATTTGGTAAATTATTATTACTATCTGGACCTCATAGATTTCGCGTGTGTCACGCCCGTGTCGCGTAGTCCCATATACACCTTTCTGTGTACAGTGCCTGTAACTTTACCAAGACTGAGCCAAATTACTAATCATTTTTCTGATTCAAGAACCTTGCAGTACCCACCAGTCACCAATACTTATATGCTAGATGATCAACCTTTTCTGATCGATTCCACACTGTTTCTTTCACAATGCAACATGACCATTAGTCAACCTTCTCTTTAAGAAGTTATTGGAAAAGGATGTTATGACATCGAAATCAATCATCATCTTTGAGTTGAATTATCAGGTGTTTACAATGCACAATGTGTCACATTTATACAAGAAAGAAAGAACAAACTCTTTACATTTAATCCCATGGTCTGATTTAAAGTTATCATTCTGAAATTCGGATTAACAAATGCTGTTGAAACTATGCTCACTACATAGAATAGTATTTGGCAAGTCTGATTATCCTTGTATGTCTTCCAAACACAAATTAATCTCTCTCTCTCTCTCTCTCTCTCTCTCTCTCTCTCTCTGTCTCTCTGTCTGCATATCTCTCTCTCTCCCCCCCCCCCCTCTCTCTCTCTCTCTCTCTCTCTCTCTCTCTGTCTGTCTGTCTGATGAAAGTACATTGCACTGTCTACTACAATGTGATCTATAACCTCAGAAAGATACAAAATGCTTGCACGTGTATGATGTGGACATCAGGATTGAAATTACAGTGAACTGAAAACTTTACCCTGTACTAGTAGATCATCAAAGATCAAATATCAAATTATCAGATATTTTGTCTAGAATGGCTGTTAAAAGCCTCAAATTTCTGAGTGGAAATATCACATTTGGATGTGAAAAATAAAAAAGAACACAACATCTTTAGAGATTACTAGACAATAATAAATTATTGGAAGTAACTTTTCAAATATAAGTATACTTTTGTAGAACTTTCTTTAACTTACTTTAAACCTACATGAAGGTCTACATGTTAACCTAAAGGAAATATTGCTTCAAATAACCTTTGACCATTTGCTAATTTCCAAAATTTACTAACAGCACATCTTTCATGATTTACCAAACCTAAACTCAACACATGGAGAATGGTGATAGCATGATCAAGACTAGATGCATGCATATCCTATCCCCCCCCCCCCCCAATTCACCCCCTTGATGTGCACACTTAGACCTTTAAAAAAAGATGTTGTATTGCCCATTGCAACCGACCCCAGAATCTTGAAATCTATGGTCAGCTTTTTTTGTAATTTTTAATTTCTTTTAATTGCTGATGAGTGATGACAAAATAGCTACTCCTCTGAAATCTACAAAATAAAAAAAATAAAAAAGTTTCTGAATCTACCTGAATCATGATTTAACAGGCGACTGCATTTTCTCCTCCTTATCCAGAGAACTTGCTCCCATAGTCAATGAAGCCTGTCTGTTCGGTTTTGTTTGAAATGTCTGCTCCTCATATCAAATGTCTTCTCTTCATGTTTTCTACCAAGATAAAACAAAAATAAAGAGTATAATCATTCATTTTATGTTTTCAAAATAAAGAATATCCTGTTGATAAACCATAAATATTATTGATCATAACAATATTGAGTACTTAGGGGGGGGGGGGCTAAAACAATGAAGCATGCCTGTTCTGGAAATGCCTGCTCCTTATATCAAATGTCTTCTCTTCATGTTTTCTACCAAGATAAAACAAAAATATAAGAGTAATCATTCATTTTATGTATTTAAAATAAAGAATATCCTGGTCATAAACCATAAATATTGTTATTAATAATAATATTAGTACTTAGGGGCGTTAAAACTAAAATAAACATAGCACTTACAAAATATCGCGCAAGGGGAAATATCGATCTGGCTGCAATATCTGGCTGCAATGTATCTGTAAAGCGCTTAGACACATCGTTGTATCGATGTTTTTGGCGCTATATAAAAGCGGAATATTATTATTATTATTAAGCCATTGGCATTGCCTCCAGGACACTGTTGGTTCCTGCATTTACCCAATATAGAATTAATAAATTAAAAAGTCAATTGATTAACATAGTTCTCCGGCTTTCCTTATTTTGTTAAATTTTCATTCCAATAGCAAACAACCTGTAAATTGAAAAGAGAAGAGAATAAATATAAAATAGACAAAATTACCGGTACAATCTTTCAACTCACTTAATTTCCACTAGTTATCACCAGGAAATAAGACCGGACATAGCTATCAATATTACCCAAACATTCAAGCTTGATTAATAGACTTTCCACTCTCAAAATACTCAAATATCGTAAATTGCATAAACATTACTTCCCAATACATTTCCAATTAATTTGTTTGCCTTAGTGCAATTTACATGTAGATGAAAGAGTAGAAATAAAGAACACTCATAGGTCCTTTTTAGGACAGCTCTGAATTAAAGATAAAGACCAGTTATGGTCATGCGATTGCATTGTCATTAAAGTGTTCAAAACACCAAAACATGTTTGCTCTTGATGTAAGGGGTTCCATAATGCTATACTGTATTCAAAATATGAGCTTCAAGAATTACTTCTACAAATAGATATCGCAATTAAATTAAATTCTCGGTAAATAAAAAAACGTCTTGTTGGGTTAACTAGTTAATACACGCGTACACACACTCAATGAATAGGGCTGGCACGGAACCCAAGTTGGACTTGGGTCCAGTGCCAGCCTCATTCATTGAGTGTGTGTACTCGTCTTTAGCCGCATTTATACAGGTCTCCCAAATTTGTTATGAGCTGGGAAAATGCCCAAATGAGGCACCTCATTCAGGAGATTTTTATGTTTTGTCACTGCTTTGAGCAATGAAACAGATTCCCCCTACAGGTTATCAAAATATGATTCTCTCTCATTATTCTTGACTTCACATGAGGATGAATGGGAGTCTGAATTCCTTCTGTGTACCCTACTCAACAAGTTGCAGTGATGACTCCTGACGACGGATAGTCAACCTGTTCGAAAAGTCGAGCCACTCCCGCCACTCATCCTCTCCAAGCGCTATAGTTCTCCTTAGAACTATAAGCTAAGAAAGATAACCAACAGTCTTTTTCAAGACTATACCAAACAGCCCTTTTCAGGACTACAAACCCTCAAGAAAGATTACCGAGAGTCCTTTTCAGGACTCCTCAATCCTCCCTCTCTCTCACATGGTGCACCCGCAAGCCTACTGTATATGTGATGACAATGTTATCAAGAGCTCAGAGGAAGTTGCATACTCCAAGGAGGAACTGAGCAGGAAGACACGTTATCTTGGTATCGTCAAAGACAGTTCATGCAAAAGACACAAGTTACGAAGGAATGCCTCTCAGGGTTAACGGCATCGATCACACTAGAGGAAATGTACCGGTATACAAATTACAAAGTTTAAAGGTACCGGTAATACAAAGTTTTGGTATGGGGTCATGAATTTGGTTCAAATGAACATGTTGGAAGCATATGCGATTCTACAATATTTATTGATTGTTGTCGCGGTTGAAATCGAGTCTAAAGTTATGAAATTGTAAACAATAAACTCTTTATGTTGTATAGCTCCCTCTCAAAGTCAAGATATTAATTCAGCTATGAAACAATGTTTCTTGTCTCAGATCGACCGATTAGCTATTCCCGTTTGGAAGTTATATATCACAACTACATATTCTGAGATTTTCATGGTCGCAGCTACCATTGTATGGCTGTAGGCGCTATTTGAAATTTATCGAAATTTATCGGGAGCACCGGTAAATTTTTATATTCAATTTTTCTCGAAAACAGAAGCATTTAAGGGGCTAAATTTTCTATTATTTATAATACATCCACAGGAGAATCCAAATATATCACAATTGTAAAGATTCACTATCCACCAAATTTTCAAAATTTCCCAAAACTTTGTAATACCTTTAAATAAAGAAACATTGTAAAGAATCAGCATAGTGTGAGAGGGGCTTTCACACACACACACACACACACACATACAGGATAACAGTGTCTTAAAAAGAAACAAATGAAGTAACTATAGTTTCTTTAGTGTGAGCTCACATCATGGGCATCAGAGCCATCTGTATACAGATTAGGCCACACAGTTCTTATTAGACACAATATGGTGAATCTTGCTTCATTGGGCAAATACAAGATAACAGAATATTTGCCACACCAAGTCCAACTGAAACACCTAGTTGGCCAAACTCTTGAGTATAGATGGCTTTGATGGGCACTACTCAAGTCTCAAGTTGGCTCAGACGGTAAAGCGTCTGCCTGTAGAACCAAAGATTGTGGGTTTAATCCAATTCATGGGACGTTGAATTGAGGCCCTGTGTAGAGAGTAACCTTCGCACGTTAAAGGGATCATTTAACAATGTTAAATCTGAGATGCACGGCTCTACATGTTACCAGTGTCAGTGATATGGTGTAATATTGAAGTTCTAAAAAAATTGCACTTCAAAATGATCAAGAAGTGCCTCAAAAAAGTAAAAATGTTTGAGTGACCGGTTTCACCATACTCGTTTTCCCCAATAGACTGTAGTGTTATGAAAACTGTTTGGCAAACGGTTTTCAAAATGTGTAATTCCAATCATTAATATCTTGATAAAAGTCATGGAGTTCCTGACTGACCTAAAGGTTTATAATTATCATTGCAGCATGAGCTAAATCAAGGATTATTTCTAAAGGATCTAAGACAAAGTTACCGGATCCCTTTAAGAACCCCCTGCACTTTTTGTATACGAGTAGGGGGAACACCCGGAGTAGTGGTCCACCTGCACACCCCCAATCAGTTATACCGGGAGGAGAGACTTGAGGGTCACAGTGATTCAGTTCATTTTTCCCCTGCCCGGGCAAAGACGCCAAATACTTAATAATAATAATAATAATAATGTTAATTAATCGCTACCTCAAGTAAACATGAAGAGCCATCAAGGTTTGTCTCTAGATCATTCTACTTAATAGTTCTTAGTAGGGCAATGTATATCCAACAATACAACAACCTAACTTCTACATGGGGGTCTATATTCATATTTAAATTTGAAACTTGGGGGTGAATAATACAAAATAAGATATTTGGAGTAAGATGAAGTGCATAAATATGTGTAAAACTACTTTAAAATGCATTTTTAAAAGTTTAAGGCGAAATGAGTATTGTTTCATGTTTACCATGTTAAAAGATAACAGTGTCTTATTTTTTGCACATATTGTGTGTTAGGCAGGAGTGCTATTCACACACATTGTTACGATGACTTAAAAAGAACAGCCCAGGATTTGGATCATCCTTGAGAGTATTCAAGTCATGTGCAAGGAAAGTGTTATGATGCTAAATATGATCCTCTAAACCTCAAGATCATCTAAATATAGTTGTGGCTAGACAGCTACGGAGCAGGTAGTTGGTCTATCAACAGAAAGATGGATCCATAATCTATAGGCCTGTTTTCATCAGCTCGAGTTTGCCAAAAAACCCGCTATTTCAATGATCCTGAACGCAAATTAACCAGTTAATTTGTGCCTTCATCAGCCTGCCGATGCAATAATCGAGATATTAGGTCAAGAAAATATCCAGGGAAATTTTGGTTTTGTTGCCAAAATATCCTGCTATTTGGGAAATAGCTGACTAATTTGCGCCCGTCCGAGCTAGTTTGTGATGAGCGTATTGGTCTGGTGAAGATGCAATTTTGAGCTTCGGGATAATATCCTGAGTCTGAAAAAAATACAGAAGGACAGGCCTTATGTTGACCAATCAACTTGTGCCTATTTTAACAGGATGTGAGGATCTAACATGAGATATTGAGATTACATTTAGACTTATTATACTTGCAATATCAATAATATCCTGAAACATGCATTTTAGAAGACAATCCAACATGTTGTTGTAGATGTATGTTCCTACAATGATCATTTATAGGTGCTAGCCATGTGTAAAAAAAAGACTACACACCCCTTTACAAAATCAACCTGTAACATTTTCACTATTTACAAGACACTCCCATGCAAGACTAAAGATTATATTAAATACTATAGATACAATATTGCATGCTCAGGCATTCAATATGAATAACAAATTGTTGAGTGTAACATGACACCTTTTCAGGCAAAAGAATACTTGCAAACAAATACCCTATTTCATATAATACTTGTAGAGAGCTTACGGCAGTTTGCTCTGCACATGTAGCAAATGTTATCATAAAACAATGCCTTTGGAGGAATAAATCCTACCAAGCAACCATATGAACCCTGGGTCATAGGTACAAGTGCAGAAAAGTGCCTTGTTTAAAGTAAGTAAGGACATACGTACCTAGCGAATCTTAATCCTTCAACTTTCTCAACTCTTGATTTATAAGACTCAAGTACCGTACCTACATGTATGGTATACCAAATTACTCCCATCATCCATTTTAAATCATCCAGAACGTATGATAAAGTAGATTTCAATGATGCACAAGAGAAACTTCTGGAAGACAACTAGAATTTGTTTTTGCGGATGTACCCGGTGTCTATCAGGACTTCAAACAGGTGACTAACAAGGGCTTGGCCTATAAACTAAGTCACATCACTGCATGAAGCATTCCGGTCAAATCAACACTAAATTGAATACCAGCATGAGGAGATACCGGTACACGTAAATCGGGACAAGTCCTAGGCTTACCTGACTTTTCACTTGTTAAGTGTCTCTATCAGATGGGAGTCTATTCGGGTCAAAATATTTGTTGCCGATATATTTTTCTTTACGTGGGTTGGGTGGGGCTGAAGATGAGCAAAAGTTGTGTGTGTAAGCATATATAGTGGTGGTTATTTTACCTGACTGCTAAGAAAGCATAAATGCCTGTTAGTAATTAGCAACCAGAGGACTGACGGCTTAAGGTCCTCTCTGAGGGACCTGCTAATGAGGATTAATGCCTTACCAAAGGGCACTAGCGCATCGCCTTGGTTTTGAACCCGGGTCAAGGGATCAAGAGACCACTCCTCTATCGCGCCTCCTTTGAGCGAGCATCCGGAATACGGCTAGAATACCATTAGCAAGCATTCTAGAATGCGTTGGATTTACCCGTGATTGGCATTTATTGTCTAGCACACAAAGAGGTATTCCGGAATGCGCCCAGAATGCAACAATGAAATTGACTCGACATGGGCCGGTCATTCCAGAATTGTCTTAGAATGTGGGGATTAATGAAAATGCCCCAGACTGTTAACAATTATCAAGCTACGATTGATGCGCAGTGTTTCCCTTTACTCTCATCATCACCATACTGGCATGGTGTAAGATAGCGAAGTTTTACAATGATTTTATTTGTATATTTATAATGTATAATAAATGTACAAAAGCATCGAAAGATGTTTACTACTAAAACCATGTTGGTGTCTACGTATACACCTTTTATTGTGGTAACGTTATTATATTTGATGAAGTTGTCACCTGTCTGCTTATCCTTCTTCTATCTTTCCTTGTGTAATTCTTTGTTTCCCTTATGTATTTCTGTTTTTCTTACTATCATTTTCCATCTATCCTTATGTACTTTTGTTTATCCTTCTTCTTTTTTTCTCTTGTAATTCTTTTTTTTCTTTCAATCATGATGGACACTATTGCTGGGCATGTATGCTCCAAGGGGAATGGAGTACATACACAGCTGTAATGGCTTGAAGGTTGTAAATCTTCCAGCGATCACCCCCTCTGATGGTTTTACGAGTCCTGCTTGAATGGGAGATCTGAGAGATGAGAGATGCTCCCTAGTTGTTTCTCCACCCTTTGAAACTCCTTGATCAGACCAACAAACCAACTACAAACTGACTGATACTCAGCCATTAGGGGTAAGAGTAAATAACTTTCAATCAGTCAGTCTGCGGTCTGATTTCAGTCTCGTCTGTGTGAGTGTGGTGAGGGTCAGCACTCAACCCTCTTCAGCAGTGAATATGAAAGATGTTAAGAGATTGCCATTGGCTCTTCTTCACACAGGAAGAAGCTCAACCTCGAAAACATCAGCAAGGATTGACCTTCCACCGCTGACCTACATTAACGTGGCATCCTTCTTGGAAACATGGATCAGACAAAGTCCACTGGCAATTCCGTCTTGCAGCAGCCTTTGACACTAAAGGATTTTCAATCAGAGTTGGAGTGTTTGAGTGTGATGACAAGGCAAAATGGAATATTCACTCAGTAATTTCAGTATCGGTATTTCAAGAGATGGTGGGTTCTGTAAAGGCAGGGCTCCACACTACTACATTTAACAAGGGAAATGCTCTCGGCGGTCTCGCCTGCATAACGCAATTCAATATGATAAACCAGAACGTCAATGATGTAGCGCTCATCCGCATCTCGCAACAACAAATATCTTAAATTGTACGTGGTACACTTTTGAACTGGTCAAAAAATAAAAATTTGATGCCCTGGAAGGGACATAATTTCATTTCATTTGCATAAAGTACCATAAATAATCAATGAAGCAAAATCTCACAATTCTGTGTAGAAGTTTAGTGTTCCAAATTTAGCTCTACCAGATAAGGCAAACCAAATTAAAATCAGTCAAGAAATGAGGGAAAAGAAGCAATTTTTGTTATTTTTGGAATAAATTTGCATTAATTACCATAATTAATTAATGGAGAACAATTTCAAAATTCTGTGTAGAAGTTTAGTGTACCAAAGTTAGCTCTACGATATAAAGCAAACCAAATCAAAATCGGTAGAGTAATGAAGGAGAAGAAGCCTTTTTTGTGATTTCGAATAAATTTGCATAAATTAGCATAGATAATGAATTTCAGGATTCTGTGTAGAAATTTTAAATCCCCCTCCTAGCCCTATCATATGAAACAGTCAGAATCAAAATCGGTTGAAAAATAACGAAGAAGAAGCATTTTGAAAATCTTGATGTTGATGCCACAACAAAGTCTAAGTTTGTTGACCTTAAATGACCTTTGACCTTAACTTAGTGACCTGAAATTCTACTCACATGATTGGGGAGACTTGATAACCTATACTATAACTATAGTCCAAGTTTCATTGACTAAGAACTTATAGCTTCAAAATTATATCAAAAATTCAAAAACTTAACCTTAGGTTAAGTTTTTGATGTTGACGCCGCCGCCGTCGCCGCCGTCGCTGTCACCGGAAAAGCGGCGCCTATATCTCGCTTTTTGCTACGCAGGCGAGACAAAAATTTTATCGTGGTCTAGATTTTTTTTACAATCTGTATGCATGAGCCCCTACCGGTATGTAAAAATTTCAAAATTTGGGGTCCGACTTGGATTTTGGTGCCCATGTGTCCAGGATGCCTATTTGTGTTGAACCCTGGTAAAGTGGAGAATTTTTTTTTTTTAGTTTTCTTCAAGTTTTTTAAAAATTCTTCTGTTGAAGAATATTATTATTACTATAAAAATGTCTCCTGAAAAAGATTCCACAACATTTCAAAATTTTAGGGGTCAAGACGTTGAGCCCTGGTGAAGGTGATAAAAATAAATTTGAGAGCTTTCTAATTTATTTATTCTTCTGTGGATGAATATCATAATAGAAATGCCTCCTGAAAAGGATTCCTATTCAAATGCTCTGATAATAGAAATATATACATGTATGACTATAAATAGCTTAAAAGGAAACATCTCCTTTTTTTAAGTGTCGGGCAATATACCATTTGATCTGCAGTACATGTACATCAGTCCTCCCTGCACTCTGCAGAAGAAACCCAGAAACCATCACAATGGCCTTTGACCTTTGACCTCTATCCCAATCCCATGGGAAGTCTACAACCCAGACTGTCAACAATTTGATGTGTCTGGACATTCCCTAGGTTATATTTTGTTGTGTTTTGATGAAAAAAATCATTTCATTACAAATTGCCTCCTTAACAACATGAATTGGCAGCTCACTCTTTTCATAAAAATACACTCTCATTTCAGTCCAAATGGAAGCATAACTTGCCCATTATAGCTGTTAAATATTCTATTCATACATTTTCAAACCTGCAGGTCCTGTACATACCTTGTACATGTTGACCTGCAGATTTTTTCTTCTTCAAGTTGCGCCAAATTCAATAACAATCCCTAAATCTTCAATCACATATTGCTGTTAATTTCAACTCAATGTGACCTGGCTTTGACCTGGCTTTGACCTCTGACTCCAGTAAATTACAGCTGATCAAGATCTTTGTACGAGTGTCAGTGTTGAGTGGGACTAAACTAAATTATCATAACAGGATGCTATTTTTTTCCTTCTGCAACATCCCTAATTCTGATATCCCTTACAAGGCAGGAAATTATCATAACTACATGTACAACTACATGCAGTACAACTTGTATTTGCAATGGTAACAAATTTTGTTTTTTATTATTAGTTAAATATTGTACTTTCATTATCTGAACCGATGATGACCTTTCAATTGTTGGTACCGGTAGTTCAAATAAACATTTAGAGATAAAGTTGAGTACTGGAGCCATGTGATTACATGGTGACAAAAATATGGAGCAATTGGGAAAGGGAACATACATACAAATTGTTACAACAAACGTGTACCATAATGTTTTTTAATCATCAAAATTATAAGAATTTGAGTCTATCTTGTTAGTAAAAGTCACATAACTACGCACACATAATAACATATGGCATGATTGGCATCGATGTTTGGTCATTACACCTTAGCTTTTTGTCTTCATAATTCAAGTATGAGGCCATTTGGAGAGCAATCGTTTTCAGAGGACTTTTTTTATTTCCATGACATACATGAACTTCCAAACTGATATAAAGACAATGAGAAAGCTCACAAATTAATTTTTACCTAAACCAGATCTCAACCTTTTCTTGAAACACCGACGTTTCTTAGATGAAACTAGAAATATCGCAATCTGTATTGCCGCGCAATGCGAATGTATCCCCCGGCAGTGGCAGCGATTTTGTGTTATCCTTATGTGGAAGGAGGGACAAAGATTCCCTCTCCTCTTTGTGAAACAAAAGGATGACGTAGAGATTGCCACAAGTGGCTCAGACTATTGTCAAGACTAGGAGCAGCATCACCAAAACAATAGGTGTGTAGATCAGATTATGATGCATATTTATAGAAAATTTGAAAGAAATGTGATTTGCATAGCGACACAAGATATTCCTTTAAATATGACCTTTGACCCTAGGCTATAAGAGATGGAATACTGGGGGGTAGCAGCACCAAATTTGTGGAGGTCTAGAGTAAACTATAATGAACCTTAATACAAGCAGCATCACTAAAATCTATAGGCTTGTAGATTATACCAAGATACACCTTTGTTCAAAATTTGAACAAAATCCCTTTAGAAATGTGGCCTATAGAGCGCACACAAACAAAAATATGGCCTTGTACCCTATAGAAGGCGGAACACTGGGGGCAGCATCACCAAAAGTTATAGGTATGTAGATTATACCAGGATACACCTCCATACAAAATTTGAAAGAAATCCGTCAAGAAATGTGGCAGTTAGAGCGCACACTAGAGTGCACACAAGACATCTATCAAAATATAACCTTTGACCCTATAAAAGACGGAACATTAGAGGCGGCATCACTAAAATCTATAGGCTTGTAGACTATACCAAGATACACCTTCGTTCAAAATTTGAACAAAATCCCTTTAAAAATGTGGCCTATAGAGCGCACACAAACCATCCACAGAAATATGGCCTTGTACCCTATAGAAGATGGAACACTGGGGGCAGCATCACCAAAAGTTATAGGTATGTAGATTATACCAGGATACACCTCCATACAAAATTTGAAAGAAATCCATCAAGAAATGTGGCAGTTAGAGCGCACACTAGAGTGCACACAAGACATCTATCAAAATATGACCTTTGACCCTATAAAAGACGGAACATTGGAGGCAGCATCACTAAAATCTATAGGCTTGTAGATTATACCAAGATACACCTTCGTTCAAAATTTGAACAAAATCCCTTTAAAAATGTGGCCTATAGAGCGCACACAAACCATCCACAGAAATATGGCCTTGTACCCAATAGAAGACGGAACACTGGGGGCAGCATCACCAAAAGTTATAGGTATGTAGATTATACCAGGATACACCTCCATACAAAATTTGAAAGAAATCCATCAAGAAATGTGGCAGTGAGAGCGCACACAAGAATATGACGCGGCGGCGGCGGCGGCGTAACGCTGCTGAATCCAAAGTACCCCACCGGCATACTGCCGGGGGATACAATTATGGGTTGCTAACAAAGCAAAGCCCTGTAAAATATCTACGACATCTGAACTACCGGTAGATAAACAGATATAAAAAAAAGTTTTTGTACAATAAAATGTTTTTCTGTAGAAAAAAGCAATGTGTATCTTTAAGTTGACATCAACAAACTGTCAATTTGAGACAATGCCAACATCGGCATTTCCCTGCATGTTTCATCGCTATGCAACATTCACACATTGTATACCATTCCTTGGCTTTTAAGTAAATTATGCACAATCAACATTATATTTGAGGTTGACATATGACTTTGAACCAAAACTAGAAAGAAACTTTTCATATAAAAACCAAATTTGAAAGAATCTGATCAGATCCCTTATCAGATTAGAACTCAACCCTCTCTTCAACCATTTTCAATCAAATATCTTCAGATGTCTGGACTCCAAAAAGGAAAATTTTGTAAATATTTTGTAATGGTTTTACCATTATGATCACTATGAAAGTGACTCAGTAACATACGTTTAAAGGGATTGGGTAACTTTTTCTCACTCTCAGATTCTGAAACAAAATCCTGGATATAGCTCATGCTGCAATCATAATTATAAACCTTTAGGTCAGTCAGGAATCCCATGACTTTTACAAGCAGATTGCCTGTCTGATTATCAAGATATTTATGATTGGAAGTCGAGATTTCATTTACGGTTTTTATAACACTACAGTCTATTGGGGAAAATGAGTATGGTAAAACCGGTCACTCAAAGATTTTTTACTTTTTTGGGGCACTTCATGATCATTTTGATGCACAGTTTTTTTAGGGCTTCAATATTACACCATATCACAGACACTAATTACACGTAGGGCCATGCATATCAGATTCAACATTGTTAAACGATGCCTTTAAGACTACCTTTAAACCGTTCAAAATCGTTTACCATCATGGACAAGTGGAAGATTAGCTCTCCACATGACCCGACCTTGTACACAATGCAAAGGTCATGCAGCTTTGACATGTCAGCTAATAAACGATTTAAATCGTTCAGACTGTAAAGCAGATTTGCACAGACATGGATACACCAGTGATCCATGGCATAGAACATGAATAGTTAAATGCTTCTTTAATAAAAGTAAGCTACATGTATTGGGTACTCCTTTGAGTGTTGTAACATTTTCCTGGTATGAATTTAAGAAGACATCTGTGAAACTAAAAAACTTTCTCCACACTTTTGAAATTTGTAAATGAGAGGGATTTTCAGGGCTAGAAACTCTTGCAGATGGTATTTCATCTGTGTTGGTTGCAATTAGTGCTGTAACATCACGGATATCTCCAATTCTGTTTAACCGCCAGTCAAAACCGGACGGTTTTCGGTTAAACAATTTATTTTTTATTTTTAATTAAAAAAAAAAAAAAAAAAAATCGTGTTTTTTTTGTTTGTTTTTTTGGCCGTGTGAAAAAGCGGGAAGGACTGCGAGGTGATTTAACTGAAGGCGCCGATTTGTGCTTGTGAACTAGTCACAAATAATAGTAACAATGTCGTTTTTAGAATAATGTGTAAGATCATTAATGTAAATTAAAAACAGTAGAGGACCTAGGATAGAACCTTGTGGTACACCATGTGTTAAACTTGGATGAATATATATTGAGATCTTTCAAACTTTCAAACCAAGATGACAGACAAATTGGAGTGTTGTTCTAGTTTCCAAGTGGTAAGTCATCACACCGATAACTGAGCTGGGAGACATTGCCAGGCATAGTGCCAGGTGGAGGGGCTTAACTTTTATAAAAAAATAATACAAAAAATTTTTAAAAAAATTAAAAAAAAAAATTTAAAAATTATTTTAAAAAATTTAAAAACGGGAAAACGAAACCGTCCAATTGAAAACGGAATCCGCCATGGGCGATCGGATACCGGACGGTTAAACGTTTGACTACACCACTAGTTGCAATTTAATTATTTTGCAGTCATGCAGTATGAGTCTTTCATGAATCTAAAGTTCTAAACCACTAACAAATTCACATACAGGTGTATATTTCAGAGAAGTTTCTGGTTTTGTAATATTCTGTTTGTTTGGGTGGAGGATGATTCGTCAAACCAGCTTGTCATACTTGGCAGAACTGTTTGGTTACATTAAATTCTACAAGTCAGATATTTATAAAAGAGAGTCATCAACAAAGTCTAGATTTTTCAAAATATTGTACTGCGGGATAAAATCAAGTGTTACGGTTACAATTCTATTGTATTCAAATTCACCTACTTTACAATCTGATTAAAAAATCTATAGAACTTTGTCTGTATATTTGTGAAAGTTGAGTCTGTCCTTTGCAAGCATTAAAGGTGTAGGCCCCTGGAAGCGACAATTTTCTTTCTTTTGACATGAATGCCAAGTCCACTCTTCAGGGAAGATGATGAGGGCTAGACTAGTCAATCTCTTGGGAAAGGCTTTTATTATCTAGCCAGAACATTCAATAAGATAATATCAGGGAGCTAAAATTCACTTGATTTCTACGTGACATGTCAAGTCTCTTCTGAAGGGACTATAGTCATCATTGAACATGACCAACGCTGTGATTCAATATTTTCTTGATTCTGCATGAATGTTAAAGGGATTGTTTATCTTTGTCTCAGATTCTGAAACAAAATCCTGGATATAGCTCATGCTGCAATGATAATTATAAACCTTAAGGTCAGTCAGGAACCCAATGACTTTTTCAAGCCGATCGCCCGTCTGATTATCAAGATATTTATGATTGGAATTAGAAATTTCAAAAACCGCTTTCCTATTTTATAATACTACAGTCTATAGGGGAAAGCGATTATGGTACAACCGGTTATTCAAAGATTTTTTTACTTTTTTGAGGCACTTCATGATCATTTTGAAGCACAATTTTTGTCACAGACGCTGATAACACGTACAGCCATGCATCTCAGATTTGGCATGGTTAAACAATGCCTTTAGGTCTATGACAAAGGGACAAGTTAGCACTACACAAGTGACTCAAAGAACTGTCTGGTAGTCAACACTTTCTAGACATAAGATTCGCTACATGCAATATTGGTAAGAGTACAGAGCGACAGGTAATTCCACTAAGTGCAATGTAAACATGCGATCTTGTCTTTAAGTCCTCCCCAAGGGTACCAGTGAACAAGGCTGAAAGCCTGAAACAGTGATTCAGAAAGGCCTTCCTCTCAGGGAAAGTACAGCATCATCCAGGCAAAAATAGTCAATAATGTGTCTGTCTGGAACTTGAGAGCGCACTTTTTTTTTTTTTTTTTTTTTTTTTCTTTTTTTTTTTTTTTTTTTTTTTTTTTTTTGGGGGGGGGGGGGGGGGGGGGGTATTCAATCAAATGTTGAATCCATGTTCAAGGGCACTGATTAAACATACAGATCAGGGCTAGAATAGTGCAATGAACTACGCAAATGCTATCTTGTGATTGGTTGACAGTTGCCACATAAGTATGTGCATACGTGTATCAGTTTTGTCTGTACTGTGCGCACTGCCTTGGACTGTTGGACATGAATATTTTAGTCATCGTGACGTCAGGTTAACATTGCAAACACGCACTCACAACCTCTAAAACTGCGCTGAAGTTAAAGCCCTTTTGTGCAAGTAATTTCTCAACAATTATTTTCTATGAACTTTTTGACAAGAATATTTTTGTTTTATTACCGAAAAGAGCAAAATTACTGTTTGCATGCTTGCATTGTACTTACCATACTTAAATTACAGAGAAGCAGCTCTAACCTCATTATTTGCAACCACTCTAAAATAAAAGTTTAAATAACATACTCTCTGTAATTTTTTCAAAAGACTTCATATCCTTTTCCCCCAGAAAAACTGAATTCTCTGTAAGCTATTTCTTTGTTAAATCTTTTTATCTATGCATTGATTTAGCACTTAAGTCCCAACCCCCTAACTCCCCTCCCCCCCCCCCCCCAAAAAAAAAAATAATATATATATCATTGTACCTTTTAAGTACATGAATGTCATTTGCAAACGGTTACGATAAGCCAGTTCATAGTTGCAGTCTGAGCATCAGCAGATAAAGGTCATCGCAGACCAAATTGTGAAATACACAGAGACAAAATACTGGATACGTGCTCATGAAAGTTATGTAATCATTATTCATTTATGCACAAGCATTGCACTCCATGATACACAGGTGGAAGTATTCTTTGAAAAGGGAGAAACAAAGGCTATTTATGTAGCACCTCCATCACTGTAGGAGTGATAATTTCAAAATGAACAAAGTGGGACCTCTTCATGTTTTGAAGATCTGTGGATATTCGGGGTCATTTGGGAAATGTGCCAAACGTGAACTGATCTATTACAACATGCTCTAGTTCTCCTCAGACAGCTGCTACAGCTTGATTGAAGTCACCACACTGAAGATCCACCTTCCATATAAGGCATTGCACTGTCTAGCACACCTCCACGTTCTACAAGGTGGATTAAAGGTAAAGATCAGTTTTGGAAACCCCCCCCCCCCCCCTCTCAAAAATGAAATGGAAGCTCTTATTACATGTACCAATCATGTGAAAGAATATGTTTTGACTAATACTTGATGATTCAAATTTTGCAGAGAAACCGCCTACTAATTGATTTATTTGGTAAATTATTATATCTATTTGGACTAGGGCTGTGCACAACAGTGTAATGAGGTACCCGAGTACACTCCCAGGCTCACAGGCGAATACTCTAATAATCGGACGCCATGTTTTTTTATAATTTTTTTGAATTTTTTTGAATTTTTTTGAATTTTTTTGAATTTTTTAAATTTTTTGGATTTTTGGATTTTTTTTCTTTTTTTTCTTTTTTTGCCACTACCATACCACTCGGCAGTTTCTCAGGTCCCTCACTGAAAACGTATGCAACTTTACTTTTGAGTTGCAGTTGAAGGCGCCGATTTAATAAGAATAATAACAGTAAACAATGCTGTTTTAAAAACCAAAGATGGCAGAATAATCCATTTTCCTCCAAGTCCAAACAGAAATCTGGACATTTGGTCCCAGTTTCTGAAAGGTGAGTTTGACAGTGCTTGAGTTGGGAAACATTTTTACCGACGGTACCATGCCAGCGGACGCCGCTCTCCCTGGCACGGGTACCGGTAAGCGTCGGCCTGGACATTTTTTTATTTAATTTTTTTTTTTTTTTAATTTTTTTTTTTTTTGCGGCCGAATATTCGGGTACAAGAAATCGTACCCGAGTAGTTGTCAACCGTGCGGGTACTCGAGCATTCGACTACCCGTCGCAGCCTTAATTTGGACCTGATAGATATTGTGCACGCATCGCGCACGTGTCGTGTAGTCCCATATTCATGTTTCTGTGTACAGTGCTTGTAACTTTACCAAGACTGGGCCAAATTTGTTATGATTTTGATGACCCCAGAACCTTGCAGTACACACCAATACTTACATGCTACATGATCAACTTTTTCTGATCTATTCCACACCTTTTCTTTCACAATGCAATCGCATGACCAGAACTCAACTTTATCTTTAAATGTATACAGGCTACTGTGTGAAAATATACAAGTAAAAGCGTACCAATCACCAAAACTAATTTATTTTGTATGGTAGTAGTTCCAAGAGGTAGTACTACATTAAAATACAAGCTTCAATTATTACATCTGAAAAGAGATTTGCAAGTTTAAATGTATGCACGCTTTTAAAATTCACATATAAGCTACTTGTGAGCACACTACTCAACATGCCCATACGTGCTTACATATAACTAGGCTCACAAGGAACCCATTTTGTTTGTCACGCCCAACTCCAATGTAACTTACCTTTACACAACCAATGAATGTTAAAATATGTCAAACATGTATGCCATTAACACTAATTTCAGAGATCAAAGAATCATTAAAAACAACACGGGCCCCTCCCCCCCTTCCCCCCCCCAAAAAAGAAAGTGAAACAATAAGGGGGGGGGGGGGAAGGAGCTTCCCACACAAATTGTCACTCTGAGGTGGATAGGAAATAGATTGAGTTGGGGGAAGGGGAGGGGGAGCATGGGGTAGGATTACATATCATCCTTGAGCTAGTTCACAAGCCAATAATGAAAGGGTCATTTCCCATGTTAGCTTATTCACATTGCAGACAAACCAATATGAAAAACCATAGCTTTTTCTAACTACATGTACCATTTTCACTACCAGAAAAACCCATTAAAAGAAGTTGGTGTTTGCCAACCCTGTGTTTTGTTTAAATGTGAGTATCGCATAGAGACTACGTATTATGCGCTATACAAGAACGGACTATTATTATGCGATAGTTTGGAAATGAGGAGTCACATGACCAACAACCAGAAAAATTCACCTGTGAACAAGCGTTTACAATGCAAAAATTGGCGGATTTTCAGTTGGGGTTAAAAAATCACAGTCCAGAGGGGGGTTTCCCGATGCAGGTTTTTTGTTGTGTTTATGGGTAGCGGGTACTTGCTAAGTTACTTCTGAAAAAACTCTGGATGTGAGAAAATCTGAGGATTATGCTTGCCGTGTACATACCCCTATTGTTTCTGAGGTCTGTTCCATAATTGCAACTAGCCCGGTCATTGTGACTAAATTGGAAGGCTTAATTTCGACCCAACCAAAAATAAGTAAGGGAAGTGTTCATTAAGAGCTAGCTTCATTTTTAATAGATTCTGGCACTAATTTGGTTTTCATACCAAATTGTGACTTCCTGTATTAAAAAGCATTTGTTTCATCTTGCATCATTTTGACATCAGGCTCATTTTGTACTCATGATTAACAATTTCCTTCCAAATTCCAAAACTTGCAAAAGTGAGGCCTGCAAGCGTAATGCAGTGAAACCTGTCTATAAAGACTACCCAAGGGAGACAAGAAAAGTGGTCTTTATAGGCAGGTGGCCTTTAAGTATGGGTTCCTTTAGTACATGTTTCAATGAGAATCTATTTTCAAGGGAAACAAAAAAAGTGGTCTTTGTACAGATGGTCACTAACACAGGTTGGACTTACTTTCTTTTCAGCTATATATACAATAACAGGGAATAATTTTCCCGGTATCGCATCGCAATTCGCGATGTATTTTCAGCCATTTGCGACGCATCTTTTTTCATGAATCGCAATTGCTGCGATGCAAGCGAAACGTACATTCATATACACAGACCGCCAATCCACAAACTACATGTACATACAATGCAGTGCATGCATCAACAATGCACGAGCTGTGTACTGTACTCACACACAGACCGCCAATCCACACATTGCATGTACAGCAGGCTAGGCCAGCGCAGCCTGCATGCACTGAACGATATTAGCGTACTACAGTCACTTTCTAACCGTGAAGCTACACACACCTACATGGCGCACTATCGGCGATGAGTGTCTACGGTCACCTTTTAGCCGTGAGTGTTGTTGCGATGCAGACAACAATGCACGCACGTGGTGAACTAATTATATATCCAGGGCAGGCTCAATCGCGCTCATGTGCGAGCTAATACTACGTGTTGTTGTTTACCCTCGATACGATTCAAAGTTACTGGATTTATTTGGATTTAAGACTCGACTCGTCTCTGGATTTATTGTTGGACCGATATTTTTGTCATTTTCAAAACATGGTGTCAATTCGTGTAGTTACTGTGGAAGGTTGGATTAAGGATTTAGACCAGAAAAGGGAATGGATCGAGTACGAAGAAAGTGCTGGGAGATTAAACTGCATTAGGTGCAAGATGTGTGTAGCACATCAAGCGAAACTGAGATCGCTACGTAATTTCAACCAGGCATTTATCAATGGAGTTACGGGGTCGGCCCTGAAAAAGGACAATGTTGTGAAACATTCTCGCAGTGAAATGCATAAGAAAGCAATTGCTCTTTCTTCAAGGCCTAAACTGACGCTCGATGCAATCTTCAAGACAACGCCTATAGGGAAAGCGTTAGCTGGAGCATCAAGTGAGGAAGAGAAACGAGTAAGTAAACTCTTTGACATTGCATATGCTATCGCAAAAGAAGAACTGCCTTTTACCAAGTACCCTGTTTTCGTCGAGTTAGAGAAGAAACATGGAGTTCCATTAGGCAACACATACACACATGAAGCAAAGTGCAGTGAGTTTATTGGTGTCATCGGTGATACAATGAAGAGTGAAATGCTCACTGCTTTGAAGGAAGCCCAGTATTTTTCCATCATGGTTGATGGTTCTACAGATGCCAGTGTTAAGGAGCAAGAACTTGTGTATGTTCATTTTGTGAATGATAAAACTGGTGAGGTCCAGTCAAACTTCTTTTGTATTACTGATGTTAAGCATGCTACAGCACAAGGCTTGAAAGATGGGCTGGATGAAATATTCGCTGATGCAGATATGTCACTGAAAGGAAAGTTAGTCTGCGTTTGTGCTGATGGTGCTGCAGTGAACATGGGAGTAAATAAAGGTCTGATTGCTCTTCTACGGAAAGATCATGAAATGCCCTGGTTAATTGGAATGCACTGTCTGAATCACAGATTGGAACTGGCAGCAAAAAATGCCTTTGAGAAAACGTACATGGATGAGATCAGTGAAATGCTTCTGTCCATGTATTATGTATACCAGAAGAGCCCAAAACGCCTGCGAGAGTTAAGGACTCTGGGAGAAGTCATGGAGGAAGTTGTAACTAAGCCAGAGAAGGCTCATGGGACAAGATGGCTACAGCACAAGTCCAGGGCACTTGCCACCCTTCTGCGGTCATATCCAGTCATCATTGCACATCTTGAATCTATGGCCAGTGAATCGTCAGCAGCAGATGGCGCTAGATTTCGTGGATACCTGCAGGTCTTGACTAGCTTCAAGTTTGTGATGCACTGTCTGCTATTCTATGTTATGTTGCAGCCTTTGGCAGCCCTTTCCTGCAATCTCCAGGGAGAGTCAGTGGACCTTATGTTTGCCATGGCAAGTCTCGAGTCATTCCACACTTCCATGCAAAGCCTTGAATCAGAGCACGAGGACATAGAGGATGCCTCAGAACTGTCAAAGTTCCTCCATGACATCACCTTTCAAGATGGCAAGGCCGAAGTGGAATACAAGAATGTCAGGCTGATCAACGTGAGAAGCGATGTTTTCACTGCTTTTCAGAACTCTAGAAAGATATATGTTAAGAAGATCAGAGAGTGTGTCGATGCAAGATTCTCTGACTTTAATTCACAGCTTTTCCAAGCATTCAAGGTGTTGGACACTAATGCCTGGCCAAGGGACAAGCCTTCTCTTGACCAGTTTGGTCACAAGGAGCTTAACACAGTGTTTGAGCATTTCAAGGGGTTGCTCCAGGAAGTCCAGCCAGAGTCCATCCAGATGGAATGGAACTCCTTCAAGTCATACTGGAATTCAAGTCTGATGGACTTGCAAAGCTCTGATGTTTGGAGAGCATTTGTCAAGGTTTCAACAAGCAAGTACCCCAACCTTGGTCTTCTCATCAGGGTCTTACTCACCTTTCCCATCAGTAATGCCAAGGTGGAGAGGGGATTTAGTACAATGCGCCGAATTAAGACAGACTGGAGATGTAGACTAAATGCTCGCACTCTAGATCATCTCATGAGGATCAGCATCGAGGGACCATCTTCCACTGATTTTAATCCACAATGTGCTGTTAAGAATTTCTTCTGTACACCTCGCAAACCAAATGTGCAACCCTACCTATACCAAGGTAGCAACAAGCGGCCATATCCACTTGATGACTAAAGGTGAGTCCACAGTTACACCAGAATCAATGTACATAACATAAAATGTAGTAAGTATGCATTCATGACCAGATGTTGTGACGTCATTGTTTTTGCACTGTAATTTATAACATGAAAAAAAAATTGCTATACAAGTTCATCCAACTGCTATGCAAAAATTATTTTGTGTAGCAGATTTGCTATGCAAATTTTTGGCTGGAAATTATTCCCTGAATAATGCACACTATAAGCAAACAGCGCATTGATTATTTTTTCCTTGTTTGTTTTTTACTCCAGGGTACCTTTTATACATTAAAGTTTTATGTCACCCCAATCCAAAAAATATATATAAGTGTCCAGGGGAAAAATTAATATTAATTTTGGGGGGGGCTACTTTTCAAGATTGCCTGCATGAAAAGAACAGTCTAAAATTTGTTTTGCATTGAACTCTATGCAAATTTATGGGGCTCTTTTCTGATTTTCGGGGGCTCTTTTGGGCATTTCGGGGGCTGAATCGCCTCGAGCCCCCGTGTATTTTTTTCACTGTAAGTGTCTTCAAGCACTTCTGGCACCTCGTTGCCCAAATATGGAGGTATTCATGCACTTCACTGTCTAAAATCATCCTGTTTCTAAATGTTGCGACCGAGTGAAGCAAGTTAAGAAAAAACATTTAACTGTCTTTAAAATGTTATTTCCGAATGGAATAAATACAAAGGGTTTTCATAAAATTGACATTTATTCAAATTGGATTTCTATTTATTTTCTCTAGTGGCACCCCGGTTGAAAAATGCTGCTTTACCCCAAGTTATCATGTTCCCATATATACTATATTGTTTGTTTGTTTGTACAATACCCTAATATCTTCCCTAAGTGATGTAAGTATTTTTCATGATATTGCAAAAGCTTAAAAGGGGGCTGGTTGGCTTATGAGTTTAAGGTTTACTGGAGAGGAGATATCAAGAAAATTTAGCAGTTAGATCTTTCTATAGATGTTCTTCCATAATCATAAAACTCTTTCTTTTTCTATACTAACTTTAAAGATTGCATGGACTTTATTTCTTTAATAAATTGAATTACATAGAACGAATGGAATGCTTACAAAAGTCAAAAGAACTTGAATGGCAGTTTTTTTTTTTCTTTTTTAACTTCCTGATTTCCTTTTCCCATTCATTGTCTTTCTTTTTTATTTTTCTATAACTTCTGTTCATTTTTTTGGGCAGCTACCCCAAACCCCCCCCCCCCCTCCCAACCTGGTACACTAGTATGGTGCTGCCCAAGTATTGGAGATGATACTTTTCTAAAATGATTTTACTTGGGCGGCGTTTTTTCCTTGTAATCCTTATTTCTTTCACTTTATTGGCCTTTGCCTCTCAACATATTTTCTCTCCATCCTCTTGCTTATTCTTTTCTCCTGTTTCTTTCTTTTTCCTTGACCTTGTCCTAATTCTTTCCTCATCTTTTGAAGTTGTATCTCTCTCATTAATCTCATATCCCTCTCCCTCTTTCACTTGCATTTTCTTTCTACTAAAAATTTTTGTTCCCCTCTGTCAGCTAAAAGGGAAAGAAGGGAAAGAATGGGGCGTTGTGGAGTGCGCCTGTAATCCAGCTAACAACGGAAGTTACAAACTGATTCAGCAGAGGACGCAAGTTCAAAACTGAGTCACCTCTTTCGGATGGTGACGTTAAAAGTTGATCCCCAGGCATAAATAATCATATCTGATCAATACACGTCTGTAAAACCCAATTACACACACCCACACACAAAGTAAAGTGGAAGGATTTTTGTTTTCCTTCCTCTTTTCCACTCTTTCTCATTTTCCCTTCTCCTTTTTATTTTCTCCTTTCCTTTTTTGTCGACAGAAATTTTGAGTGGGGGAGGGGGGTGCTGTAACATCCCCACACACCGACGCCTCTGGCTATGAGTGTCTCAAATTGAATGGACAAAATCGACTAGACAATGAGTGATTTTAAGTTTGGTGTTAGTGTTAGTGTTAGTGTTTAGAGCAGTCAAGAGCTCTTAAATCGAGCGGAGAATTTGCTGATGAAATTAAGAGCCCGATACCGATATCAAAATCGATAGCTTAACACCAGCCGTGACGTCACCACATACTGGATTTCACGACGATGATTTAAAAATAGTACATCAAAACTAAAGATATCATGAAAAGTACAGAATAAATTTACACCTATTTCTCTGGTCTTATAAAATAACTAATTTTACACAAAAGAATATATGAATTACCTGTTTCACACATTTGTATTTGATCGTCAGACAATAAATTGGCATCGTTCGTGCGTTGACTGTGTGCGGGTACAACACTAACACCGAACTGGAAATCCCCATTTGCTTAATCCCTAGGGGCTAGTGTTAGTGAATAGGACATTTGTATGTAAAATATTAACTCCGGGAAGCTCCAACACCGGCGCCGCAGGCGTCGGAGCTTCGGTAAAACTTGTTGTGGGGGCTTCTAAAAAAGCCGATTCGGTAACATTATTGTTAAATCTGCAAAGGGAGTACTAGACCAAAAGCTTCAGTCTCTATAATCGTCGGTTGTTCCACTGAGACTACGTCTGGCTCCACTAGACCTCCGGTTATAGAGACAGAACGATCGCCTATGCCAGCCTATGTTGAAGATATCACGGCTAGATTTTAGCCGCTAGGCCCCTCCCACAAACATGACAAACTTGCCACGGCCGTATTGTTATGCCCCCAAAATCCCCCAAAATGTCATTTTACCTCGTCCATATCCAATTTTAAATTAGGCCTAGGCTATAATACATCGGTTCCACTTACTATTTTGATGGAAATAATCCGTTTAATGGTCCCTTTTAAGGAAATTATGGGTCAAAATCGACATCCATGTTGAAAATCTTGCAAGCCGTGTTAAACTCTCGCTGCCGTCAATCTCATCCCTTCTAGTCTACGCCGAAGGCAAAATGATTATGAAGGACAAAACTGTGATAACGCCATTACGAACGTGTAGATGGCGCAGTTTTTCCTTCATTCAATCCTGTCGATTTTGACCCATAATTTCCTTAAAAGGGACCATTAAACGGATTATTTCCATCAAATTAGTAAGTGGAACCGATGTATTATAGCCTAGGCCTAATTTAAAATTGGATATGGACGAGGTAAAATGACATTTTGGGGGATTTTGGGGGCATAACAATACGGCCGTGGCAAGTTTGTCAAGTTTGTGGGAGGGGCCTAGCGGCTAAAATCTAGCCGTGATATCTTCAACATAGGCTGGCATAGTCGATCGTTCAGTCTCTATAACCGTAGGTCTAGTGGAGCCAGACGTAGTCTCAGTGGAACAACCGACGATTATAGAGACTGAAGCTTTCGGTCTAAGGGAGTACTTACAATTTTTACATCATAGGGTGCACGAATCCTCAGGGCATAACAATGATCACTTGAATTCATAATTTGAAGAAGTCTTTGATGGGAAAAAAGGATATTCAGAGCCCTACACAAACGATTCTTCCATGTCGCAGCGTCGATTCAAAATGGCGAAGAGACAGTACGCAGAAAGTATGCATATTCATGCTATCGAGCGCCGATCGCTCGAAATTGCTGAATATGCACGACTCGAACAAACAGAGAGCCCTTCTCAACCTTTGTTCGAGTCGTGCATATTCAGCAATTTCGAGCGACCGGTGTTGGAGCTTCCCGGAGTTAGTAAAATATTAACACCAGCCACAAAGGTCGGTTCAGCAGACGACAATTTTGGAAAATCGATAACACTAGCTACCAGAAGTTGACGATATTCAGAGGTCAAAGCCGTAACACCAGCTGATTTCCATTTCGGTGTTTAGGCTGGTGTTAGTGTGTATTAAACACTAACACCAGCCTTAAACACCCAACTTGAAATCACTCAATGAATACAATCAGTACACTACAGCCATACAGGTAACTCAGTGGCTGGGACTGAATGACCAGATTTGTGCTGAGATTGCATTTAGCAAACACAAAGCCTGGTCACTTACCTCATTTCATAGCTCAATACATTCATACCACAGATTTGCAGCTTTCACATCTCACTTCTCTTCTCATAAAAAATATTAAGAAAACGAACTTACAAGACAAATTTGGTTCGCTTATTGCTTCCTGTCCTCCCAACTAGCGGCTCCAGCTCGACCCTGCGCAGCGGTAGTGATCTTGAATTGACATAAACATTTGAAAGCAATGTACGGTGCGTGTGAAAATTGCATGCACACGGCCGGTGATATAGAAACACTAGTTTGCAGAGCGCCATCACAAGACTTCAACAACACAGCAATCAGCTTCAACACCAATTTTATTTTGTCAGTTCAAGTTCTTTCTTTTTCGGTCACAGTTATTCTTTACCATAATTTATCACTGGGTGCTTCATCTATAGCCCCTAAATACTGCCCAAAAAAAGATGGGAATGGGGGGGGGGGGGGGGGGGGGGGGGGGGGGGGGTGTAGCAGATTCCAGATTGGAGCATGGAAAGAAAGGCCAAATCGTATAACACTCTTCTTCTTTTTTACTTTGACAAGTGCCCCCTTTCCCCTTCTAGCTTATTAGTGCCTGTTTTCATCTCTATTGGGTATCCCTTTTAAAGTATGAGAAGAACTTCTTTTCACCTCTGATAACATTACTTGACATGTGCCCCTTCTCCTTTTTACATGCCCTTTTCAAATAATGATGAATATAGTTCCCCTTGTTACATTTGATAAGCCTCCCTTTCCATTTCTATACAACTGCCCTTTAATAGGTGCCACTCTTATCTATATGTCCCATTTCTCTATCAAAAAATGTGTGCTTTTGCTGTCGTATATCTATAGTTTTAAAAAATTGGAGCAGCTCTGTGCAACAGGTACCCTATTTCCACCACCACAAAGAAAGGCAGCAGCTGCGGAGGCAAATTGCCCCAAAGTTTATAAGATCTAACTGTGCCCCTTTTAGAATATCAAATGCTATAAAACGTCCCTACTCTATATACAGAAGTCGTTTTATAAAAGTACAAGTGTGCCCTTTTTACATCAAACAACATATTCTAGTAAAGAAAAACAGCAGCTGAGGAGGCAGAAGGCCAATTGTCCCAACTTTTTAAAGAACCATCTACAAGTAAGCATTTTAAAATCTCTCATCTTGTAAACTAGGCTCCCATGCCCTTTTAACTTTCAAAGAATACATGTACCAAGCTAATCGATTGCCCTTTCTTCAGTAATATAGATTCAAAGAATAAAGGAGTTTTCAAACTCAAGGCATTTTCAGGTGCCCCTTTTTTGAGGGGTGCACCCCACTTTGAAAGATGCTACACCGCCCCTGCTTGTGCACCCTGTAAAGACCAATAACTTTCAGTTTTTGCCTGTCAGATAAATGTTCTTGTGCCCCTCAGATTGATTAATTCTGGGCCTATCATTGCATTCTTCTACATCTTAATAAAAAATCCCAAACAAACAGATCAACAAAGAAACAAAGAAACACATACTATATACAAGGGTAACAACAAGCAATTTCTTATTATAAGATTTAATCCTCATTTCTTGTTGCCACATCAGAAACGTACTCCACAGTCATAGGTCAACAGACAATCATTTTATAGTGACAAGAATACAATCAAATAAACTCAATGTTGAAATGGCAAGCAAGATTTCTGATAAATACTTACATTACATTATATATGGTAGGATTCAGAGTCCATCATACATGTGTGTATTCATTTGATATAAAAATGTGTTTTAACTTCACAAAAACACTTGTGATATGGATAAATGGATAGAGACTTGTTACATAATCATAATCATATAGTCTTAGACAGTTTGCATTCAACTTGTATTAATTCTTACGTTTTGCATTGATTGTGTATACCCGCTAGCTAAATTGTAGCAAAGTCATTTACCAGGTACCTGTAAAAAAACAAAGTCGTAAAATTGTGTTCTTTGTAGCGCATTTGGATAATCGGACAATTTGATTCAGTCCAGTATAAATATCAAGTACAAACACCCCAAAAAGAGTGGTCTGATTCCTTTTGATGCTACAGAACATAAATGCACTCAATGATGACACATGTTATGTCAAGGATCCAGCTGTAATATATATTTTATTCCATGGCTTTGCGATCCCCATACCTCTATATCTACATATACCAAATGGTCAGGATATCAGGGCGTTAGAGCGTTAAAACATGGGGTTCAACCTTAATAGGATCACTACAGGTACAACCTCATAAAATGCACTTAAAGCCCCTCTGTACTACTTGTAGCAACTTGCTCCCTCTATATGGAAAACAATGCCTAACTGGTGCCCGTTGGTCCCCCATGATCCTCTTTTTCTTATGTTGAGAGCCGAGTTGACGAGATAACCACCTGTCGGTGACCTCACTGGGTGGTCTAATCCCTCCTGGCCAATCTAGTACAGATGGGCTTTATTATTCACTCATCATCAGCACATTTCTCTTTATTAAACGCCTTATAAACTGTCCCGTTACCAGCACATGGTTTAGCTTTTGATATGAGAAACGGTACTCATTTCCACCAATCTTTAATATGACTTTCTCCTTTTTTTAAGAAACTGTACTAATTCTCATTGCACATGCAATAAAGCTGCATATCACAAAGCCCAATTCCCAAAATGAGGTAGTAAGTAAACTGCTTCATTTGATATCAAACAAACAAACAAATTATTGGCAAAATAAAACAATTCTAGAGCATGTGCCAATCTTTATAGAGTACTGAAGCTGTGACATCATAAAAATCTATTTTTAGAATTTCTCCATCTCCATCTGAAGAAATAGATTTCCTACAGGAACTCAGTGTTATTTTGCTCTGGTTCCTAATGTATTATGAACCAGAGCAAAATAACACTGAGTTCCTATAGGACATCTATTTATTCAGATGGTTATATCTCAGCCAATACTTAACATATTCAATTGGTTTTTGACATTTGGACATTATTTTTGATCCTCTTTCGGAAAATGACGAAAAAAATTGAGAAATTCTAAAAATAGATTTATTTTTTTTGATGACGTCACACTTCACCACTCTATAATTATTTGTATAGTATATTATACAGATCAGTGAGTATAGGCACCAAAGAGACTTTCATGCAACCAACCAAATGTTCAATTTCACCAAAGTGGTTTTGATGTTACCAATTTAATTTTGTGATGGTAATGGGAACTGGGCTTTAATAGGGCAATTATGCTGCATTATTGTAGAGTGCTTAGAGACTTCTGATAAAGTAAGTGTTAGGCGCTATATAAGCAAGGATAATTATTATTAATATGGGCAGGGATTTTCTTTGCATAATATCTACAGAGGACTGAAGTACTTAAATAATAACAGGCCCATTCATATAGAGCTGCTACTCTTCGAATATACTGCGCTTACTACAAATTGTTTACAGTTCATTGTCACTAAAAAAATTGCAAATCCCTTTACATCATGATCTATACAGCATGTATCATCATTTTCATCACCAAAATCAATTCTTGTTGATTAGAAAGGCTCAGGATTTTATTGTTGATAAAAAAAGGCATAACATTCAACAAAATAAAGAAAAAACTCACATCACACACCCACTCCCATAGGGAGTAATTCATTTATCTTGGAAAGGATTTTAAGGCCGATTGATTTGAAAAGAGATGAGAGATAACAAATCAGACTTAATTAATCAATCATAAACTAAAAAACCTTTACTTTGAATGGTTTCCTTCACATTCTACAAATGCAGTTACAAAAGAAGAACATTACTAAAGTTACTTTTAGCATCAAGTGGAAATAAAGACCATATCCCGATGGGTAGAGCCCTGAAAAAGCAGTGGTGTACAAAGATAATACTAAAACTGGGCTTAAAACTCAACTGATGCTCAATGCATATTGTTAAATTTCAATGTTCTTTTTATACAATGCATGCCAAACAAATAATCACACTGTGCCACATTGTATGTACCTTGGCACCATGAACTTGTATGATCTAATGCTAGTTAACATTTAATATTTCTTTAATCTTAAGTATGTTGAATATTAATTTAAATTATTTGTATGCGCCTTGAGCATCTCTAGAGATAGATATGTTGCGCTTTATAAATATTGTTATTCTTGATGGAATAATCAACATCATAACTCCCCTTTCAAGTTGTGTTTAGACTTGAGGATTGTTTAAATATGGTACAGTAAAACACACACAAAAAAAAAGCTGCCAAGATTTTTTAATGTGTAAAGAAATGGCAATTGTGCGCAACAAGGACTTGCGTGTATTCACTGAGCACTGCGTTATAAGATAAAGAAATGTGAAGAGTATTACACTTTATGTCATCATAAGAAAGCGCTGAGGTTTTGTCGTGTCATATCTGAATGAGCCTTAAGACCTGTATTATCTTAAGCTATGTTGCAAGCCATGATCAACTCAATCAACAATAATCTAGAGGTTAATTGAATGTAATTATTCCTATGTGACTCCTGAGAATAAGTGTGCACAAGAAAAGGATAAAAAGATGCAAAGTCAATCTATGCACCTACATGTATTTGTTTTTACTCGCATGCAGTTAACTACACCTTTTATCAGACATTGTACATACCGTACATATGCACTGCACCTCAACAGTACGAGAGTACACGTGACGGAGGCCTGTACTGCATCTGAAAAAGAAGTGTATTTTACTGACATCGCTCCCACTCCCGTCATGTATTTTCAATTGGCCCACCTTTCGGTGAAGGCGTACGTAGAGTGATATTCGGTTCCTGTACCCGATCATCATAACATGTGCATCATCAGTTGTTATGTTTACTGCATAATTTTGTTATCTCAACTTTATTGCCCATGTTAAAAAAATACAGAATCCAAGCATGCACTGTATGTGGCTGTAGAAGTAGCCCCAGTCATGTGTGAACTTCCTGAAGTTCGGTGGCAAAACTTGTGGAAATAAACATTCTAGGAATCAAATTTCCCAAATCTTCAATAAAGGAAATATTCACAAGAAGTTCAGCAGGCATGGTTTCTGCAGATTTTATGGACATAATTTTATAAGTACATAAATAAGAATTCCACAATTCAAATTTCCTGACAGTATCTATCAATATGATTGTACTCACTATACTCAAGCGTTTTTTATCACCTCTTCATTAATTACTGTTCTATTTTAGAACCAAAAAAAAAGGAGAATGAAAGAAAGAAAAAAAAATTTGCAGCTGTTAATAACTGTGACCAATCTTGAAAAAATTGCTCTATCAACAACATTAAAGAATTTAAACATATCGCTTTCAGAGATTACCAAAATCCACACATACGTATCTCGACACCCCTTGGTATTACTTCAAGCTTGCAGTGGTCAACAAGGAGTCTTGTATACGGACAGCCCACCAAGAGTTCAATGATTAATTTCTAAAAAAAGAAGAAATTGAAAAATACTAATCCAGAGGAAGTGAGCTTAGAGGTTGTATGCTGTAATTTTGTTGCACCCTTGCTTCTTTTAGCTTCCCTAATGCCGATAAGACATCTGCCATACTCAGAGGTCGAAGGTCATCGCTGGCTGCTTCTCCTTCAGCACTGTAAAGGTGTCAGAGAAAGAAAGACAGGTGCAGAGAGAGAGAGAGAGATAGAAAGAGACAGAGACATAGAGAGAGAGAGAGAGAGAGAGAGAGAGAGCAAGAGCGAGAAAGAGACAGACAGACAGAGACAGACAAACAGACAGAAAGAGAGAGAGAGAGAGGGAGATTTCAACTGCATTATTCCTTTAAAGAAATAACATCTAATGCTGGTATTCTGAATTGATGTTATTTAACATTCATTCAGATATTTCTTTGTCTCCTCGTTTTTAATGTCAACATTTTTCTTTGGTGATTTCAGCAGAGCAGCTGTCACGCCCTCTGTCTTTCAAAGAATATATTACTACCAGGTCCCCATTTACTTCACCTGGGTGGAGTGCAGCACAATGTGGATGAATTTCTTACTGAAGGAAATTAACGTCCTGGAGTGGGCTTCAAAATCACGTCCTTATGATGAAAGACGAGAGTCAGGACCACTACACCATGACGCTGCCACTAATCTTTGGTATGAAAAGCAAAACTTTGTGGTTTCATAACCACAGAAACATGTATGTCTGAACAAGCCATCTAATTCATATATACTCCTTATAGCAAATCATGAATTATAATCGTAATATTAAACAGGAACTTATAGTACGAAGTTTGAGATTATTTTATTGAGAAATTTGAGGGGAGGAATGATATGCCCCCTCTCCTTCCCTAAATTTTCTCAAGAGTTCAGTAAGTTCTTTATGTTTAATCTTTGAGATCTCGTTTTGTGAGTGTGGGCACAATGTTGCTTTGAATATTGTTGGCACAAGCACTGACAGGATCTCGTACTATCCCTCATCTCAAGTTATTCATTATAACTTTGAAAGGTAAGTTCTTGTTAAATCCTTAGGGTACATGGGACATGCTGGTGAGGGGGCATGCACCCCCGTACCCTCTAGACATATCAATAAACTTACATGTGATCCCTGATGCGATACATGCAGGCATTCCGGCATATCTCTCTCAAGTCACTGCCACTGAAGTTCTCTGATTTCTCAGCTATAAGGTCTAGATTTACATCACTTTCAATCTGAAATTCAGAAATGATCATAATAAGAGTTAGCATGGATTAGTTAAGATACAAATTTGGATCACCATTGGATCAGAGATTAACCATGTTTTGTCATTTATTTCATTATTTCATTCTCCATAAGAACCATTAAAACATATAACATGATAACCAGATAAAAGATTGATTACAAGAAAAATACAAAGGGAAGAAGCAAACAATATTTTATGGGAATGTGGGGTTAACAATAAGGGCAGTTAGCCTTATGAACATCAACCCCTTAAAGAGTATACACAGTATTGCTGAGAAAAGAAAACAAGGAAAAGAAAAGCAGAGAAAACCTGAACACCAATACAAAAGGGGGAAAAAAGGGAAGAAGAAAGGAAGGGGAGGGGGAATACCTTACAAAGTGGCTTACCTCTTCATCTCTGAGTATGATCTCAAGTATATGTCTCCTTTGAGCCTTGTCTGGCATGCCTATATGGAAGGAGGTTGGCATTCTTCTCAAGATGGCTGCATCAACATCCTGCGGTCTGTTTGTGGCTCCCATTACAATCACCTGGACAAGAAAAGGAAATATAGATCAATTAATTGCTCAACTTCAAAAAGTAGACTGATGAGGCATTGCAAGAAAGTTGCAATCAATTGCAAATCCCCCAAATCAAACGTAAGTCTTGCGATTTAATTGCAAATTGATCGCAAATCAACCTTCTTGCAACGCCCCATTAGTAAGAGAGAGAGAGAGAGGGAGAATAAAAGCTAGATCTAGTTAACTTAATTTAGTTGTTAAAAATTGAATCCTAACAAAATCCTAGGAAACTTAGAAGACTAAGTGGGGCATGGCAAGAAAGTTGAGTTGCAATCGAATGCAAATATCAGTTGCAAACTTGCAATCAATCGCAACTTTCTTGCAATGCCCCATAAGTTTATCATAGTCCACTGATTATGGACTCCCAAATGTTGACCTCTTAATTTCATACAACGAAACAAAATGTAATTTTGTAAAACAATGAAAATATGATATACTGGTAAGTTCAGTCAAGAATGAAAATGAGAAATGATAAACCACTTAATGGTCCTATATTCATAGAAGCTGACTAAATCAAAATTGGGCCTAACATGGTCCACTGACTTCTGGAGCACCAAGTGTCAAGTCCTTTATTCTATACTAATTATTGTAATCGTTTACCAAAATGGATGAATGACATAAATCAAGTCATTAAATGAAAGTAATGAAATTAAATGAAATAATTCATAAATAACTGATTTTTGTTATCAGTCAGAATTATAGTAAGTAGCATCAATTAGTAATCTGTATTTTGTATCCTCTGAGAAAATGTGTTTTGTAAATTAAAGTATCCTCCTCCTCCTTTCTTCTCCCCTCTCCCTTTCCTCCTCCTCCTCCTCCTCCTCCTTCCTCCTTCCTTCTTCTTCTCCTGCTTCTTCTGATAGCTCAGTCGATAGAGCAGTGGTCTCGGAATTCGGTGACCCGGGTTCGAAACCAAGGCGATGCGTTAGTGCCCTTTGGTAAGGCATTAATCCTCATTACCAGGTCTCTCGGAGAGGACCTAAAGCCGTCATTCCTCTGGTTGCTTACTAACAAGCATTTATGCTTTGTTAGCAGTCAGGTAAAATAACCACCACTATTACTACTATCTTACATTTTAAAATTTTGACAGCAATCATTTACCTCACAGTTCTCATTTGTGATAAGACCATCCCACAAAGTCATGAACTGAGCCTTCATCATAGCTGTAGCCTCGTGGTCATGTGATGCTCTTGATCTGAGGAACGAGTCAATCTCATCGATGAAGATTATGGCGGGTTGGAATTTGGCAGCCTAGAAGACAGACCAACAAGATTAACTGCATTTATATGCTTAAATATATTCATAAAGTTTCTCAGTTCTTTGGTTAATTTTTTTCTTCAAAATCATAATATCTTAAAAAAAATAATATCTTAATAATCATAATATCTTTAAATTTTTCTTCTTCAAAATCTTTCCCAAAAGAATATAAAACCGCCTATCAGATTTGGGTGCCTAGATGGTATATCAAGCTAGAACAAAAGACAATGACCCCCCCCCCCCCCCCCCCCAAGAAAATACTATGATTTGTTTAACACTTTGTTTATCCTACCATATGGGGCAAGAGAAGTAAAATCAAATTTCTGCAACACTCTCAATTAGGGTCAAGCTCCCTCTCCAGGTCCATTATTCATAAGGACCGCTATCCATAATGCGCAAAATGAATAGCGGTCTTTTATAAATAGTGGTCCTTCGACTACTACGAAGATCAAGATACTATCTTGATCTAAGAAGACACCAACGAACGAAGCGGTCCTTATAAATAGCGAGCAGACCCCCTCATTTAAACAAAGAACTTACACACCATCCAAATGTGGCAATTGATTGCCCAACCTCGGTAAAGGGGCCAAGTGGCTTTGTGGCCTCCTTATCTCTACAAACTGTCACTAATGAATGATAAATAAATGATAACTGATAAATAATGATCAATGATTTACCAGTGAGAAGACAGCTGATGCGAGTTTCTGGGATTCCCCATACCACTTGTCAGTCAGGTTAGAAGCTTGCAGATTGATGAAACGGCATCCTGCATCTTTGGCAATGGCTTTGGCTATCATGGTCTTCCCACAACCTGGTGGTCCATAGAGTAACACACCTGAAACAGAGGAGATTGTTGGTATCAGATTTAGTCTTCATTGTAACACTGTCATCGACCCAAGGTTTGGAGGGGGAGAGGCAATAGACCAGTTCACGGTTAGCACATGTCCCAAATGACCCTGAATATCACTATGAATATGACTGACAAAGAAAGCGGACAAATATACAGTTCCTCAGGTAGACAAAGGAACATCCCTTCACTGCTATTATGTCAAAATGTGTAGAACGGGTGTCACATGCATATTCACCTTTTTACATAATCTCAGTGAAGGGATGTTCCTTTGTCTACCTGAGGAACTGTATATTTTGTCCGCTTTCTTTGTCAGTCATGTTCATAGTGTATCCACAGATCTTCAAAACATGAAGAGGGCCCACTTTGTACGTTTTTAAATAATCACCCCTACAGCGATGGAGATGCTACATAAATAGCCTTTGTTTCCCCTTTTCAAAGAATACTTCCACCTGTGTATCATGGAGTGCACTGCTTGGGCATGAATAAATAATGATTACATAACTTTCATGAGCACGTTTTTATCCCAAAAAAAGTCATTATGGAGACATTTTACCATTTGTTCTATTTTGCCTTAGAGAAAACAATACTCAAGTAACATTCAGACAGTACCATGTGTTGAGGAGGTAGAATCATCATATTTGGACTATGTAAAAGGCAGCGAATGCCATTCATAATTATAATAATAATAATAATACTACTCAGTTTTTATCTAGCGCTTGTTACAATCACTAAGCGCTTCCAAACTTGGAGAATAGTACCCCGGCTTTAGCTGTGCTGCCATTACGGCGCTCTAGCATTTCAAAGAATTAATTCCTGCCAGGTACCCATTTACATCACCTGGGTTGGGTGTGGCAAATGTAGATCAATATCTTGCCAAAGGACATTAGTGCCGCTACGGGTCTTGAACCGCGGACCTTGTGATCGACAGTCCGACGACTTAACCACTCGACCACAGCACAAGGAATCAATTCTGCAACGATTTTGCTGCACCAATTCCTCTGCATATCTACCTTTAGGGGGCTGCATGAGCTTAGAGCCAGCGAATAGATGTTTCTTCTTCAGAGGGAGTAAAATAGTGTCTTTAATCTCCTTGCAGGTGCCTTGTAGTCCACCGATGTCTGACCATGCAATGGTTAGGGTCAAGGGGTCAACCAGCTGAGTGGCTATGGACAGCTCATACTCTGTGAGACTGGAGTGAAGCGGGAGTCCTATTGCTCTCATCAGCTTCTCTGCCTAGAGTGAAAGGAAGTAAAAATCCCATTGATTTGGACTTCGTACTATGCTACATTTATATCAATTGCTGACCATTGTCATGGTTTTAAGCTCCTATACTGGATAGAAATTTTAAACATTCATGCAAAATATTTGTCAGATTTCTGAAATACTATCCACCTAAAATCAATTGTGTATCAATTAGTCAATTGCGTATTTTGTTGAAAGCAAAATATTTAATATTAGCAGTAATATTTAGGGCTGATGCAAAAAGAGAGAAGTGTTCTCTGTAAACACCCCTCCCCCCCCCCCCCACCCCCTCTCCCTCACAATGCTTGGTTTAATCACAAAGCAAGTTATGAACCCTTAAAGGCCTGTACTTTTACATGAACATACTTGTTGTTTAGCCTCTTGTTTCTGTTTTCTGGTAGGGTCCATGGCATAGACGATCCATTTCACTCCATAGTATGTTGCGGCTCCAACGATGGACAATCTGATAAGCAGTCCAATGATCTCACTCTTTGAGAGACTGAAGCCCCTTACACGGACAGCTTGTAAAGCGTCATCTGACATCGTGTCTCTTTAAACTTGGCAACCTGATCTAAGCTGGAAAAAAGGTATACAAATAAAAAAAAAATTGACATGCTGATTAAAGTATGATTTCATAAATCTCGAAGATATAATCATAATTGGTCTACTGGGTCTAGATATATATCTAACACGTTCTGTTTAGACCGATATATGTTTTCTAACTCCTTTACGGTAGGGAACAATAGACATAGACCCTAAGCCTAGATCTAGTTTATTTTATTTCTTATTTACAACATAGAGTAAAGGACCCGGTTTTCGGCCACTTAAGACAAAATCCTATTTTTTGGACTCTTTACTTCCTATTTATTATCATTTCTTGTTCAAATCATGAAGTAAATATTATTATTATTTAAACAAAAAAAGAATCACAGAAAAAAATCACGAATTGCCATGACAACATTCGTTTCAATTTTCACTGTTTTGGAGCCGGTTATCGGCATAGCGAACCAGTTTTCGGACGCATGTACAAAGTCAATAGGAAGCGCTCGCGCGCGCCGTGCGTTTCCGCGCTGATGTATAGCACAAGCGGGCGGAGCAGGTATCCCACGCAGGAGCTCCCAGGTGCTCGCCTGGCCGAAGACAAGCACAGCGGTGATCGGAAGTTGGAATCTGGGGGCCGTTTCTCGAAACCAACTCCATGACAGTCATATCTTTGTCGGCGACCTACGGAGATGTCATGAAGCAGATAAACCGTATCACAAAGCCTTGACAGACATGATATCGATATATCGCGATACTAGCAGCTCAAGAACATAGTCTTTGTCACGATCCATTTCATTTATAAAGAATAACCCAAAACAAGTTTTGGGGCTAAAATTGTTCTAAAAGAAATATATACATATAAATTCTCCTAAAATAAATAACAAATAGTGTCATTATCATATTTACATCATCAAACGATTTGCATATTTTTGTAAAGATTCTTAAATTGAAGAAAAACCGGTGAGTGTTTTTTTTTGACAGTCGAATCAAAAGTTAGTTGAAGGATACCGTAATGTGATAGTTTATCAATACGTACTTTTTTGTTTATTGTGACGAGGAATTTTAGGTAAAATGTCTTTTCTCAGCCAGTTTTTTATTCTAGAGTCTCATAAATACTCGTTATATAATTGATTTGATATTGAAAATATAATTTGGAAGAAGTAATTAGAGAGGGAATAATAATGCACATAGGCCCCAAAGGTATGACGGTATCCTAAGAAAAGACTATGGATCGACTATGGAAAACATTGTGTAACATTCTTACCTCTCTTATTTATATGTTATAGTTAGGCAAATTCATGCAAAAAAATATATTTAAAAAATTGACTTGAAAACACATCAGACAATTAGTCTGAACCGAGTCAGGAGCAACTTTGAAGAAATTATATTTTTAAATGTTGTAAAACCAAAGATATAAGAAGAAAACTGACCAAGTATCTGTACTAAAAATCGTACATGTAAAATTGGTCGTATACATTCGACAGCTGAAAATGACGCGCACGGTTGCATTACGTGCGTTCTCGAATCCAAAATCATACTTCACACACACACTTTCGCCATACCGCGAATGGTCCTTCGTGGGGAGCTAGCCGGCTGAGAGTTTGCAGCGATACCAACGCAGCTTCGGAGCTCCGCAGAGCGCCATTTTAGCGGGACTCGGAAGGGTTCGCGTGGGAAGGCAGCGGCCTAGCTTTTTGCCCAAACAATGCTAGATCGGCTGCTGGCAAAATGAAAATAACTAAGATCGAGAACATTGTCGGTTTCTTAACTTTTCAGTGAGATAATTCTGAATTCTAATTGAGACTATATAATCAATTGAATCGACAAAGAAACCTCGGTAGAACTCTTATAACTATACAAAAGCTTGTTTATTTCTTCATTTGACATTTTGTTTTCGACCATTTTTTCGTGCGCGAGTCAATGCAAACTATGTATTACCAAACTTTCAACACGCAAGGAACGGGGAACACTCGCGGACCTCGTATCAAATTCGTTGCAAAAAAAAAATTCAAGTGTGATTTTGAAGCAGTGTAGAATATTGGCACTGCAATGCGCAGAAATATACTTGAAAGAAACTTAATTAATCATACCTGAATTTTCAGAAAATCGTATTTGTATTAGTGTACCTAGATGTGACTTGTTTATAACTCAGATTTTATGAAGATTTGTCGGGAAAAAATGTCAATTTTTTCCGTTTGGTGGTCATTTCTAGGCTAATATTTAAAAAGTTACTTCAGTAATGGGCTCGATGTTTCTCTTATCACACTCGCATGTTATTTCTACATAGATTAAACATAGGATGGTTAAGGGTAAGACTGGATAACATTATAAAAAAGATATATCCTTCCAACCTCCCATATCCAAGTTTTGGGCTGATTATTGCCGACCCACCGCAGCAAGGCCATTCAGATTGTCGTACGCGAGCGAAGCGCCCTCTAGTGCCCCATGAATGTGCCTATTATAGTTTAATGATTTGTGATTTAATGTTTATATTCAGCTTTTTAAAGTTTCTGTATAATTTGTATTCTCACTTTTGTATATTTGCATTTCGCATCCCAGAGAATTACGTACCGAACTCGTCTATATTTTTCTCGAAATGATAGTGAAACTAATCGTCCATTTCGCGGCCCATGGAATGGCAACAAACTGACTTGTGATGGCGCTTTACAGCAATTAAAAAGATATGACAGGTTCGGAGCAATGACAACTCGCTTGTCGCGAAAGTTGTCGCTCATCTTGGCAAAGACGGCTTCGTGAAACACTTAGCTGACAAGTTGCGCGACAGTGGCGAGATGTCGTTGATCTTGTAGTTATGACGGTTTCGAGAAACGGCCCCCAGAATTAGACAGACATATTGTGTGTGCGTGGTGGGGTCCGGCTGCATTGATTTAATACATGCGATGAGATACTTTTGAGCTTGCGACCAACACAAAATCGGGCTCTAAATCTGAAAAATACTTGAAATAAAGCTCATTTTATGGTACCCATATTTCTTACATACATGCGTAAGAAACTCGATTTTTCAGATTTGGGTAGCAGGACCGCCGATTACATCGCTAAAATGTGATATTTTAGGATATATTTTCCATTGCAAATGTGGTTCTTCAGTGACTCTGGCATGGTATGGTATGTGTGGGATATGTGATATGCTATTATGCGATGTATTTTAAAGGGATTTTACCATGCATCCAATGGATCGGCCGAAAACTGGAGCTGTCCGATTACCGGCTCCTTTACTCTAGATGAATCGTCGGGTTAGGACGAAGAATCACCCTTTTTTCCATTGAAGACTTCATCAAATTCTAACTTCAAAGTTGAAGTGGTTGGAACAATGCCCAGAGGAGTCGATAAACATTGTAAGTCAAAATTGTAATTACTACCTTTTTTTCACATTTAGAAAAAGTGTGACCCTACCCGCTGTAGCTGTTTGTATCGTTTTCCTGTACGACTACGAGCTCTGATCTGGAGTGCCGACGCTTCGGCGTGGGAGCTCCCTGGAGTTAGGCCTATGAGCTACGTAGACTTGGCTAAGCGGTGAGTGACGCAATTTATCGAAGTTCTAACGTAATAATATCTTCGTCAGGAAATAAAGTCGGAATCCAAAGAATCATGCAAACATTCTAAATTAAGTTTTCAAAATGCTCAAAACATAACATCATAATTCCTTATTGGGTGATATTTTGTACTTTTTACACTTACCTTTGCTTCCTTCTTCTTGCTTGCCTCTGCCTCCAGATCAGCGCATAGATTAAATGCATGCACGCGCACACGTACATTTGCAGTAGTAATTTGCACATGCGCATGCTGAGTATGGAAAGCTTTGATGTGATTTTATTTTTTCGTTTGCTTGCTTGGATGGACTTTTCTAATTATATCGGATTTTAGAGTTGGAAGAAAAAAAACACTCACAAAAAAATAAATAAAAAAATTAACAAACAAAAAAAAACCATATACCAAACTTTATATTTATGCACCATGATATTATTTCGTTTTATGAGCTTCGACTTGTGTCCAGCACTATGTTTCTGCCCCCCCCCACCCCAATGGGAATCCAAGATCCGGGCATTCACCACTGAAAAAAAAACACCACATCTATAAAGTCTAACATCTAGCCTGACCCCCACATTGTTTCAGGTATAGGCATGTGGTATAGGCATGTTTGGGCATAAATCAATCTTTATTATTATTATTATTATATTATAATATATTTCAAAATATAGATAACAGAAAGTCCCCTCTTCCCTTGTATGTTGATAGTATCTTTCTTTTTTAGTATGCATCATATCATCATGGTCTTGCTAAAAAAAACAGCTCTGAAGCTAAAACTCATATAGGCTGACAGCTAGACTGTTATAATTAAACAAATAGTTAATTCCTCTTCAGAACTAAAAAAAAAAAAAAAAAAAAAAATCCCCTGAACTACTTAAATAAACCTTTGTTTTCATTTGAAAATGAGTCAGTTGAAACAGGTTTATAAGTTCCCTTTTCCCATAGAGAGAGAGAGAGAGAGAGAGACAGAGAGAGACAGAGAAACAAGAACATGTGGAAAACATGATTTAAAATAAGTCATAACTATAATGCTACAAACATTTTAAACTTTTATTATTGAAATGCAAGGTTGTCTTCAGCAATCAGCCTCATTATATATATTTTGAAAGGTTGTATTTATTTTAAAACATTTTTCATTTGGCATATCATTGTTCTCTTTCATTTTGTGTATGTTTTATCATTCTGTGGGTGTTCTTTTGTGTAGGTCTACAATGATTTCATGTAATTTAATCTTTTATATGTACAGGGCAGCATCGTCCATTTCAAAACTGCTTTTCGCTTTGGCCCTGTTTGCCAAGTTCTATTTACATGTACTAGATGACGATTTAAGGAATACTAAGGATAATCTGTCAATAACGAAGGCGAATTAGATTCACACTAAAAATGTTCCACCCTGTATATCCCATGTATTAAAAAGTTCAACTTGCAGCACTGTAAATATATATAATATTGGGCTATTTAGTGAACCATTAATCCATTGCGCTATTGCACCTTGGGCATTTGATATCAAGTGGATTTGGCACCTTACAAATCATATATCATTACCACCACCACCATCATCTTCATCATCATCATCATCATCATCATCATCATCATCATCATAATCATCATCATCATCATCATCATCACCATCCTCATCATCATCATCATCATCATCATCAACCTGGATAACCCAACCAACTTACGGCAAAAACACTTGATAACTCGACCGGGTCCAGTTGTCCGCTGGTGCGTCACTTGCATCCAGCTACCTTTTTCATCCCCATTGCCATGTGTTTAATAAACAAAAAAATGGAGTAGTAACTACTAAGGTTTACTGCAGTCTAGACAGAAATAAGATGCAGTGAAACAAATGTTTTTTCATTAATAAGTCTCACATTCATTTAATGAAAATAAAATATACATGTATTATTTATCAAAGCATTTATCTTCAGTAACATTTTCCCAAGTGATCATATCATATAATGACACAATATAGCCCTCACCAAAATTCTCAATTTTTAAGCTTCCTCTGGAAGGAAAGTGGATAACTTCTTTGATGATTTTGGAATAGAAGCTATAGTTTACTGTAGGCTTCTGATAGTCAAAAGTGCAGGCATGAAAATCGCTACTTACAGCAAATTTTTTGGATTTTAAATGGCCACACAAGCAACTTTATATATTGAGGATACATGTGCCTCTGTTAATAACAGTGTACATCATACATGTAGCTGCCCACCTCCAGGAGCACAAATCGCTGATCTTAAAAGCTCAAAATCAGTCATTTGGAGAGGAATTCATTCAGTAATTTTTTGCACAGAGCTAAGACAGCAAGAGAACTAGTTGGCAGCTCTGTAAAGTATTTCCTTATCATGCACCCTGACCAACTTTACTTTACAATTTGCTAATAAATGATTATATTGCTTATAAATATATATTACTTTCATGTCATATTTCATCACTTAAGATATTTCTAAGCAAACAGTCAACTATCATAACATTGTATAAAAGTGCTTCATACTTTACAGATGCTTACTCAGTATGGGCTTTGGTTTATGTGTACATGCATATTTACTTATCAAATTAGTATATATTTGAATACCATACATAAACTCTCCTTAATGAACTCAAGATATGCAAATTATGCTGCAGATCTCTCTTCCTTAATATTATGCCAAGTTGACAGAAACTCTCAATTATCACCAAAAAACCTTGCAGAAATCAGCATTCTGGTAGGTTCTGTGAGAACACACATGTGAAGGGTTTTTCACACTAATATTGGCGGTGTATAAAGATCAAATAACTGAGCCTTTTCTGTTCGAGATGACGACATCGTCCATCTGCTTTAATCTTGATGTCTGGAGGCTGCAAATAAATTTCCGATCCTCCAAACATATGCAACCATCTTTTTACGCAGATATATTGCCATATATACTGGGGATGTGAAGCAGTCACTGCAATGTCCTAAATCCTCTGCCATTGTCTTTCACCAACAAAAACATGTGCTCTCATTATTAAACGATGGAATATTATGTAGACGTTACTGTGATGCGTTTCAATGATATCCTCATTTCTTTGCAAATGCCTTTCTTCAGGATATCGCTTTCTTTACCTAATATTGGAGATGTGAGCGATTCACTAGAACAGTGTCTTTGATAGTCTTTTCAAGTTTTGATGAAGATCCCTGATGAGGTTTACTTCCTTTTGCCTCCACCTCCACTGGCGAGTAGTGTAGCGATGCGGATGAAGATGTTGATGGTGTCCATGTAGATGCTCATGGCACTGCAGGAATAGAGGAATGGGGATGGGGAAAGAAGGGGAGATAGAGGAGACAAAAAGGAAAGAGATTGATAGAGAGAGAGAGAGAGAGAGAGAGAGAGAGAGAGAGAGAATGAGAGAGAGAGAGAGAAAGAGATGGGAGGAAAGATGAAAAGGAGAGAAAAGAGAGGAGAGACATAAAGACAAGGAACAGACAGAGAAAGAGAGAGAGAGACGGAGAGAAAGAGATGGGAGGGAAGATGAAAAGGAGAGCAAAGAGAGAAGAGACATAAAGACAAGGGAACAGACAGAGAAAGAGAGAGAGAAAGCCATTGTTAAAACAATACAATGATCAAATCATATGCAGGGTACAAAATTATGTGATACAGAATGGGTATCAAGATGAGCCAACATGGAAGTTCTCAACAGTTAAGTGTCCTGGGCCCGTCTTATAAAAGGTGGATATTAGTCACAACGGGTCCCTGGAATGCAAATACCCATCCACTAGGCTCATGACGACATCATCTTTGAAAGGTGTAACTGTAAATGTAATCCTTTCACCAAAGGAAGTGTTGCCTCTGGAAGCCCAAACACACAAAACATCAAGTTATTTCATGCAAAAAATAAATCCCCAGGTGATGAACACCGATGAACACGTCCCACTGGAAACTGGAGCCCTGCACGGGATGAGCAGATACAAGATAGAAACGGGGGAACACTGAAGGATCAATTGAAAGAACACAACAGAGTCCTAACACTCACACTGAATAATCAATTCCATTCAGCAGTAGCAGAACACCCCCTCATACTGGACATAACATTGAATGGTATGACGCCCATGTTATTGATATTGAAATACACTACTGGTCAAGAAAAGAGAAAGAATTCATTTGGATCCAAAGGATTAATCCTTCACTGAATTGGGACTTGGGCTATTCCAGAGCTGCCACCCTTGTGCAAACCCCCCCCCCCCCCCCTTCCAAGGAACAAAAAAAAGGAATTTCAAGCAAAAAAAGGGAATTAATTGAAATAAAACTTACAACCACAAGCAGCACACTTCCAATGCAGAAATGTCCATTCCTCATGCTGTTATTTTCATATTAGGACCTATAGTTTATCTACGATTATTATTATTATTTTTTTAATTTTTTTTTTTGGGGGGGGGGATTATCGATGTTTCATTCTTTTTGAGAATATTTTTCTCTTCAAGTATGTTTTAACCATAAGTTGCTATTGAAGAAGTGATCAACATTTTAGGGCATTTGGTTGATGTGCGGTATGTTGTTTCTTTTAGATAGAAAAAAAAAATTATGAAGAAAAACAACAACATACTACCGTAATTTTGAGAGAAAAAACGGAATAATTCCGGGAAAAACGTAATGGTTGGCAGCTCTGCTATTCACTGTCACATATCTTGGGACAGCAGACAGCAAGAAACTGTGTTAATAATCACTTGGATTGAGAGAGTCCACAAGGGGTGGATTAAAGCTTGCCTACAAATGTTAAACGTTGCTAGAAGCCTAAATTACATATTATGATCATCCCAAAGTTTTTTGTATCAGAAAACGATATAATAATAATAATAAAAACGTTACTTATAAAGCGCTTACCACCGAAGTCTCTAAGCGCTAATATATCTTTGGTCGGTGTGTCAATGTACAAAGCGTTGGAGGTTTACTCACCTGTTGATGGGGTCAAAAGGTCGCTGGGCATGGATAGGATGCAGTTCAGCTCTCCTCATGATCATCTGTGTGTCGTAGAGCATGAAGCCACCGAAGACCACAAGACCACCATACATGCTGACAGCATAGAGCCCTGAACCAAGGGCTGTGGCTGGGGACAAGAACATACTCCCTGCAAAACAAAACCAAGGATCAATACATGTCAATCTGCTATCATTACAATGCTTTATCAGAGATGCCAACAGACTGAATATCCTAAAAACTCAAATTTTTGAGAGAAAAATCAGATTTTAATGAAAACACTACCACGTAGTGCCCATTGGCCCCGGGCCAGTAAAATGTCAGAAAAATGTTTCACTGGTAAGAACGGTCAAGTAAAATGTTTGCTCTTTCATTAACATTTAATGAGAAAATTGTAAAGCAAAGTTTATGTACGGTTTGCGGGGGTTTACTTGTACATGTTTCCATGCGACTCCGCATTCAATTTTTTTTTTTTTGAAAGATGAAAAATCATATTTTTATAGGCGATATCGTATTATTGTATTTAACTGTTATTATCATACTAAATACAATAAAATCATACTGGTTGGCATCTCTGCTTTATACACATTGTTCAATATACAATCAAAGAAGTAATTGTACAGGTATACATTATCTCTTCTTGATTCCTTGGAATACATAGAGATTATAACAGATTCAGTATGAATTAGCACTAAAAAAATAATAATTTATGATAAATTTGTTTCATTGATTTCAATTTTTGTCCATCCCTTAATTATTTCCTGTCCTTTTATCTCTCTTCCTCTATCTGTCTCTCACACTCCTTTTAACACCTCATCTCTACTGTCTCTGTCTGACTATTATCAGGCATTCTCTTTCTCTTTTCCTTCCTCTCCTAAAAAAGGAGATGCATACAAGAAATAATGGTGTATAGAAAAGCAGTGCAATAAAAGTAGGTGAGGAATAAGGTTAAGTTCCAGAAAGCCTCAAAGTAGTTTGGAAAACTAAAAAATAGCTCTGGTTAAGAACAATTTTTTTTTTTTTTTAAAGTCACCAGACGAAAATCTCAATTTTACTATAGAAAATCCATAATTGATCCTGTGATCTCAAAAGTATCTTTGACACTAGGGTAACGAATGAGAAAAGACGCAAAGACTAAGAAGCAGTCTAAAGTACACAGGATAATTTGGGAAGAGTGGGAGAGGGAGGGGGGGGGGGGGGTGGGGGGGGGGAGATGGGAGGGGAAGTATGGAGGAAATTACTTACCAATGGATGCTGCAAAGACCGCTCCTAGACCCATGGCCAATGCACATCCTATGTAGAGGAACTTATCACTGGGAAGAGTGGGGGAGGGAGAGGGAGGTGGGAGGGGATGGGAGGGGGAGTATGGAGGAACTTACCAATTGGGGAGAGGGAGGGGGGAGTATGGATAAACTTACCAATTGATGCTGCAAAGACCGCTCCTAGACCCATGGCCAATGCACCTCCCATGTAGAGGAACTTATCACTGGGAGCACACATAGCAACACAAGATAAACCTAGAAGAAGAAAAAAGAGATCAAACTTCAAAGTCTTTTGAGGTAAATGCCAGCTTTATGACCCACTTCTTGCCACAATCTGTATTTTGGGGTGAGGTAGCTTTGAATTTTTATGACATAAAGTGCTGGTCAAAAGTTTGGTACATCCTTGATTTTCAGATGAATGTTTAGTTAAATGTGTATGTCCCATGTAAATGAGCTTATCTGGGCACTAACAAATGTGCTACATATCTGTGAAGCGCATTGAGAGGGCCTGCGGTCCTGAAATGCGCTATATAAGGACGAACTATTATTATTATTATCTTTGGTTTTACTTATATTTTACTTTTTTAAACTTTTATTAATATTAATATCATAAATCATTTTAAAGTGTCTTAATAATCACAGTAAAATAGATTTTCGTAAACCATTTTAAAGTATCTAAATAATCAACAACAAAAAGAAGAAAAGAATGACAAAACGGGACACAAAGGACAGAAAAACGGACATAAAAAGATAAGACAAGACATGGCAAAACAATTCATAACAGGACAAGATAAACAAATAAACAAACACACAACTTAACGAACAAACACACAAATGGAATATGCAGAGCAGGGCTCACCTCCCACGACTCCAGCTGTATAGCAGGCAGCCCTGATGAGCAGTGGTCCACCCATGAAGCAGATAGGGGCTAGGACTACCCCTAAGAGACCACTGTGACCCAGCCAGGCTAGTTGCTTGAGACCCACCCCTTCTGCGTAAGGCACAGACATTGTTACCATCCCTGATGCCATTACAACTGCCATGCCTCCTAGTGCACCCTAAAAAGAAATTTTCAAGGAATTTGTAACGCCCGCAAACAAGAAACTTCTCAACATAAAACTTTTGAGCCATTCCATGTAATGTGTCAGGTGCAATATATGACATTTATCTATACATTTCATTCCTGGATGAAAAATCGCTTGATGTGATTATTTCTAATGGTAGTGATAGCAAAAAGCATGAGCATTTTTTTCTTCTTCAATTTGCAAAAATTTAATAGTGTCACTTTTGATTAAATTATCCTGCAGTACGAAATTTACCAAATAAGAACCTCTCTCAAAATTCACCAACAATTCATATGTGAAAGGTTCTTGTTTTTCTAGTACCGGTAGTCAATAGTAGAGGAACAAAATGTTCAGTAGGTCTGCATAAATCAGCTATGTTCCCTATAACTGGCATCAATAACATTTCATTTTCATGCATAATCTTGAGACAAAATACTATGTATATGAAATAAATCTGCGTGAATAGAAATTACAAGTATTGATGATGTCTTGTGAAATCTTACTTTACTTTACACTAAGTATTACAAAATTTACAGATTTATAATATCAATTTTCAGTCAATACCTTATTATTCATGAACTGCAATAGACATGGATTCAACTTTCTCTGAATTAGGCTGGTATTGATAAATTGATACAATTTATCATCTGTTCAAAGTCAGAGGAGTGTAACCTGTTTTGAAGAATATGAGTTACAACTCCCTTCTGGCTTTTCTAACAGATGTTACACTAGATTAAACATTTGGGAAACCCAACCTTTCAAATTTCTTGAATTTTTGTGAAGGAGAGGTGAAAGCCAGATTTAAAACGCTTGATTTCTTTTCTTTCATGGCTAATATAAGCAGGGGTGATAGTGAGCACTAAAAATTTTTTATTTTTATTTTCCCCTCAACCACGCCCCCCTTGAGTAAAAAAAAAAAGAAGAGGATTCGCTGGGAAAAAATGGCATCTAACAACATTTCCCCCTTTCAAGTAAGAAAATTGGGAAAAAAATAGGGCAAAATAGGGCAAAATAGGGGAGAATAGAGAAAATAAGGGGAAATCAGGAAAATCAGGACAAAATAGGGAAGAAGAAAAAAAAATCTGGTAAAAAAAATCAAAAAAATCAGGATTTAAAAAAAAAAAAAAATCGATTTAAATCAGGTTTTTATCAGGCCTGACCATATCACAGACACTGATAACACGTAGGGCCGTGCATCTCAGATTACATTGTTAAACTGTAACGATGCCTTTAATACATGAAAGTTTGTTTTCTGTCTTTAGCAGAAGATGACTTACCACCCATGACTTAGGGGAGATTCTCATGAGGAGAGCTGGGTTTCTGGCCATAGCAAGGGCTGAGACTGTGGTGGCTGCTATCCCCATCCCAAAGTACATGTACGTTGATCTCACGCGATCACGCACATACTGCGGCCAGATCCTGTCAGAGACACAAAACAAGAAATCTTAAAGGTATAGACCAGTTCTGGTCATGCGATTGCATTGTGAAAGAAACGTGGAATTAATTAGAAAAGGTTGATCATCTAGCATAAAAGTATTGGTGTGAACTGCAAGGTTCTGGAATCATCAAAATGATAAGAAATTTGGCCCAGTCTTGGTAAAGTTACAAGCACTGTACACAGAAAGATATATATGGGGCTACGCAATATCCATCCAGGCCGGATAGATATGATGATTTACCAAATATATCAATTAGTAGGCGGTTTCCCAGCAAAAATTGTATCATCACGTATTAATTGGTAGTCAAAACATTTTCTTTCACATGATTGGTAATAAGAGCTTCCATTTCATTTTTTGAGAGGGAGGCGTTTCTAAAACTGGTCTATACCTTTAACTGGAAGGATATAGAACCTCCAACTGTTTCATACTACGTCCAAGGAAAGCTGGGATAAAACCTACTTAGAAATGCATATTGATGCAAGTGAAATCAGCTTTGACTGGTTAATTCTGAAAATATTGCAAATTATTATTAATCGTATTAAAATATTATTTAACAGGAGATAATATAGTATTTTGTTGAGCCTAACAATGAAGGAAAAATAAGAACTTATTAATGATCTGCAATTACTACTTTATATTTCTTTTTGTGGCCGATGATAATAATAATACTAGTACACATTTATAATGCGCCTAATACTTTGTTTCTAGGCGCAGTACACATTATTACCCCGGTCATCGGATTCAGGCTTACCCGCACACAACAACTGTCAGGGCATGACACAATATCTGCACATATTCTACGCAAGTCAATGCATCAATGAATACATCTCGAAGAAAATGAAAACACAAACTGGATTTCCACTATAATTTACATGAATGAAGACAAATAAGAGGAAAAACCCATCAGAATCAAAATGATTAAACTTACGCAGCTCTTTCAATTGCTCCGACCTCACTGGAAAAACCTAAGCCATAATAACAGAGAGCGCCAATGCCAGCAGCTGAAGCTCCAAGCAGCAAACCTCTACCAAGCATATCAGCTGAAAAGTCGATCATATATATTGAATGTTACAAGAGAAGAGAGTAAGTCATATTAACAGATTTACAACTTTCTGCTAGAGCGCTTCATCAAAGAGCAGAGAATTCAGTTATGTAGACGTATTATGCTAGTTTTCCAGATAAACAGGTAGTGGGAAACAGTATACCGTAATAATAATAGGCATTTATGCAAATGGGACATAGTACCTTTAAGAAATCCAGCCATCTGATTGGTCGAAATTGGAGTCGTGATTTTAGCCATTCCCATAAAGAAACGAAAAATGCCAAACCCGATTAATAGTCCAAGAATGAGATCTCTCTAAATTCTGGTTACCGGGAAAATAATAAAATTTTGCTGCAATACCCATTGGTTTATGTGTTAAAATGTTTTTTGAGCGAGCGCGGACACCAAACGGTGCTTTGTGTCTGCGATTCCCAACTGATCAAAAATTTCAGTCATTTTTTCCGGCGGTGATAGACAGACAGTTTCTCAGATTTCCTGTGATGTTTTAACTAATCTTTACTCGATAAAAGGATACGGTAAGAATTCTTGGTAGATTTTTGTTTGAATTTGGCATATAAAAGGGATATCGACTGCTTTAATACTTGAGGACTGGCTATTTCTATACTGGCTCTTGGGGAAATTTGCGCCGCCCACCCAGCCGCACCTCGAGGTGATAGCAGCGGATGCAAATTTCCCCTTGAGCGTATAAAAACAGCCAGTCCTCTCGTAGCAGTCGATATCTCTATACTATTTCATGAGATGAAAGATGCAAAGCAATCTGTGCTTTTGGCTACAACTAATCCTTGTAGGATCCCATTTCTTACCAGAGCCTGAGGCCGGTGCCTGGGCTATCTCCTTCAAGGACCTGGTCTTTGCTGCCTTCCTAGCCCCTAGCCTTGTCTGGCTGGCATACTGTTGGGCTCTCCCTGCAAGGTTCACTCTAGCTAAGCCAGCAGACTTGGGATGCACACTCTTCAGGGACTGTGTAGCAGATGTGCAGAGAAGAACCGGCAGTCTGGCTACCCTTGCAGCAAACATCTTGAAGCTATCTCAGAAGTCTCCCTGATGAATATGCTATGCAGAATTCAATTACCCAGGAGCTGTACGAAGTAAAACAAACATCCATATATTCAAAGGAAGCATCAACAAATCATATGGAAGAAATGGCTGGAGGCTGAAAAAATAGTCCTATATAAGATTAAGATCAAACTGTTTCAAACAAATGTACCGTACTGTTTGCATATATGAAAGGCAAGAAAGAGTTTATTTTTTGAGATCATACTTTACATCGATGCTCAAAATGAGTGAACCTAAAAAAATAGAATGCTGGGTATGGCTGTGGGAACAACTGTGCTGGAGAGAACTGGAAAGAGAAAAATATAGAAACTTTAGAGAGAAAGAGAAGATGTAAAAGGAAGCCTTGACCTTCTTTTACATTAAAAAAGAAGAAGAAAATGACTAACATTAACAAGATGGAAAGTTATTGTTATTGCATATTAATAGGCATCACCTGTGTCTGTGAAGGGAAAGCAAACTGAATTACTGTGACTCTCTTGTTAGGGAGGCCAATGCCCAAATCTAACTTTTTAATTACTAATTTGTTTATACTAAAACTAAGATTAAAAGAAAGCATTTACTTTCACTAAGAAAATCCACCCATCTGCCGACTCCATAGGTTCCATCAAATAGGAGATATCCAGCTGGTTTGTAGCCGTTTCCTTCTACGCCTTTCCGTACGTAAGAGCCTTGAAACAATTATATTTCATGTCGCAAAGTTACGTTCATAATTAGACAGGCCCGAGGGACAAAGTTCATGATGAAGTTTAAAACTTCGCGCGAAAGTGCAATCACTCAACAGCGGCTAGCCTTGAATCGGTCGCACACGTACACACCTTCTTCTTCTTTAGTTGATCCCTCCACCGACACAGGCAAGCCCCAATGCAGGCTGAAGTCCAGCCATCAATGTGCGAACGATTACATCTTCTACTACTACGAGCCGAAGACGATGGTTCAAAAAAGGAAAGAAATATATATAATTCATTGATATTTACCTTAAATGTGTATTCCAATAATTTGATTTCCTCATGAGTATTCCTTATTATCAACGATCGAGAAGTTACGAGGTCCAATTAAAATCCATCTTGCAGCGAACACAATCATAGCGCACATCCATGCATGCAACGTACGTGTACTAATATTTCTCTCACTCTCTCTCTCTCTCTCTCTCTCCCTTTCGCTATACGTAACATACACACTCACTAACCATGTATCATACAACACACACCTTCAAATCATGGCTTTCATTTCAATTCTCAATTGGAGTATAGACTGCTCACGTAGACTTTTTTTTTACTGAAATATCTTTTTTAACACTTCTCATACATTACTGCACGACACTCGTATCTAGTGCTGTGAGAATAAGGTACTATGGTCTATAAATAAGACTACGCTTTGCGCACGATCTGACCGGAGCTCAGATTATGTCGCAATACCCTTTATTTTTGGCGCGAACAATGACGTCACTGTTCACTGTTTTCCTTCTCATTTTGAGATGGATGTAGCTATAGGGCTCAAACCAACGCAAGATTGACAGAAACATCGTACTCTATCTACTTTCGAATGTTCAGTTTGTAAAAATCTGTATTTAAAAAGATATAATCTTTTTTCTTTATATTTTCTAGTTGTTAGAAGTGGCAATTGTGAACATCTGAAATGTTGATCTCTATCAAAAGTTCTTTACTCAAAACGGATCCCATATTTTTAGGGTCTACCTTCTGCCAATGAGAAGGTTTTTAGTGAGCAAACCTCTACGCCCTCTAGGATTTTCTTAGTCGGTGGTGCGAGTGCGTCAAGGTCGTCTGCAACCACAATTATTGGATTAAAAAACGTCAAAATCTGCAAGATTGTCAACAAATGGTGAAAGACTGTTACAGATCCGTGATTATAGGTATGTTGTGAAATGTATAATTGTATTTTCTTTTCATATTTTCTTCAATTTTTATTTTTACATCATTTTTTTCCCTTTGCTAATTTTTTGAAGTGGGCGACGAGCGCACAAATCGTAGGTGTAGAAGCCTTACGCCCGGGCATTGGCCTCCCTACTCTTGTCTCTTTTCCTGGTAGAGCACTACAAACTTAGCTGAACAATACAAAAATGATTGAATGACAATTTATAAATTGAACATCAAATGTTCCCATATGTTTTCAACAAGAAAATAAGCCTTGAAAATTTACTACGAAAGATGTAACTGTGTTTTTACCCTAATAGTTTATTGACCCCCCCCCCCCCCCCCCCCCCTTACTATATTTATTTTACGCTAGTCACCATGGACTGATTTAAAAGGCTGTGGCCTACGGATGGCCTGCGCCTGTGCACTGGCTTTGGAAGAAGTTTGGTGTGCACGCTGACGAAAGAGTTTTTTTCCAAAACCACAACACAGTCAAACTCAAACTCAAATCATAAGGTGACAAATGTCGCAAATGCTTACCGTTTTAGCACCAAAACGTTACACAGTTCAACACCTTTCAATAATCAAATCTTTTCCCTTCAGGTTATACCTGTATCAGACTTGTTGTGATTGTGCGTGTATGTGTAAAACCTAAAATGCAAGAGATTTCGTCAGATTTCGCTGCAATTTCGTAATGTAAATTTCGAGAACATTAATTCTATGGTGGCTTTGAAAGGCTCTGAACTGGGAAAAAATGGACAAGTTTGTTTACAAACACTATACCACCACCCCCCCCCCCCCCCCCCCCACCCCACCCCAAACATAACCAATTTGAGCTATTTTTACATTAATTTTCGTTTCAATTTAATATTTCGGATGCATTCGAAACTTACTCATTTAATTAATTTGAAATTAGTAGAATACTGATTTGATTGGGGCCTTTTATTTGTTTGTATTTCACATTTGATTTTAATCTTTTTTTAAATGTTTTGTACTAGCTGCTTGAATTACGTAATATTCCAAAATGCAGACCCTTCAAGCTTTCTTAAGTTGCTTGCTGCTGACAGTTGTGGAGTTAAAATTAATTCACTCTCAAGTGCAGGGGCGGCGCCCTTTCAAAGTTGGGTGCACCAACAAAAAATTTCTGGAAAAGGGGTACCTACAAAGGTTTTATAACCTCGAAGTAAAACAAAATACAATTTTTAGCCATTGTTATATACCTATACATTATAATTGATACATTATCAAAAATATCAGGGATGATTACGTGGTCCCAGATACTGCTTCAGCACACCATTCTTTGCACTTTTTGCAGTTGTGTGATTATCTGAAAATTCATTGAGCAAGCCAGCAAAAAAAAAAATTGTGAGGTTGCATTGACTAGATCTTACAAGAAATCTCCAATACTGATGTGGTTTCAAGCATTATCTCATGATGAAAGAATTAATAAGACCTAAATTTGTCAAACAAGACATTAATGAGATAATATAAATGCGAGCGAGTTTAGCGTGCGAGTTTGGGGGAAATTCGATCTAGAAATATTTGCTCTCAGTCGCTTTGAAGCAGGGGGTTAAAGGGTGACAGGTATAGAAGATGCCTCGTTTAGCAGTTGATTAGAATAGAATATAATGTCGTACTATTTCAAAGGGGCAAACGTTTAGTTTAAAAAGAGCACACTTCTTATATTAAAATTAGTTATCTAGAGAAGGGACATTTGATAGCGTTGATAGGGACCCTGTTACAACACAAAGCTGCTCTGATTCTTTGAAACTATAATATGGCTCCTTCGATGATTGCCAAAGGGCAAACTTTGTAAGCGACAATGTGAAATACATGCAGCCTCAAAGGGGGCACTTATCAAAGAGCAGTTTAGATAGAAAGGGAAAAGGACACTTATCAAAAGTAACAAGGGGAACTTAGCATATGTAAAGCGGCACTTATTATATAGACAGGAAAGGGGGCACTTATCAGAAGGGGAAATGGCACTTATTGGAAAGGAAAGGGGGCATGTGTCAACGTAAAAGGGACACTTATCAGAGGTGAAAATGGGCACTTCTCGCATCTGAACTAGGGCTTGATCATCAGAAGTGTAAAGGGGAACTTAAAAGAAGTGGAATTAAAAGGGCGTTTATAACGAAGAAAAAGGGGCACTATAGCCAAAGTAAAAGGGGACAGGATGGGGAACGGTTTTTATTAGAATAACAATAGGCACTTATCTGAGGTGAAAAATTATTGTTGCTTTGTTTGGGGGGATGCTGTGCCCCCCTCCACCCCGGAGCTCCGCTTCTGCTCAAGTGCCTAAGGGAACCCCCTCTTTCAAAAGCTTGTGCAGGCCTGGATGATGATGAAAGTATGATCATGACAAAAATCTATCATTTACACGATCGCAACTAAATTATCGAAAAGGGCAATTTCATTACTCTCATTATCGGATTCTGTAATATTGTCAAGTTCGCACAATTTAATATTTAGGGAAACTATTTGCGATCGTGCTCACTATTTTTTAAATGCCTGTTTGAGCTTAAATATTGGGACACAGTCTTTTTTTTAGGACTATTGGGCGGAGACAAGTCATATGTACCGTCTCGGTGACCTTCTAGATTCACCACTTAATCAAAGCACTTATTCCCTAATATCTCAATTAAAGTTTGAACAATACCTATGTAAGATCAGGGGCGGATCCATGAATTTCATGCCGGGGGCACACGGGGGGGGGGGGGGGGGGGGGGGGGGGGGGTAAAAGGACATATATATTTTTGTTTTGGTCCCAAAAAAATCGCAACGACTCAGCCAGCCGCTGAATAAGCGGGGAAGAGGGGGTATGGGGGGGGGGAGGGGGGGGGGTAAGAGGACATAGCCGCTGAATGAGCGGGGGGGGGGGGGTGGGGGTAAGAGCATTTTTTTTTTGCTCCCGAAAAAATTGAAAATCGCGCCGGCCGCGAATTCGCTGAGGGGGGCGGAGGGGGAGGGGGGGGGGGGGCAGTGCGTACAAATTTTTTTTTTTTTTGCCGGGGATGGGCACGTGCCCCCTGTGCCCCCCTTGATCCGTCCCTGAAGACAAAAAGCTTTTAGTGCAGCTCCCTTCCATACTTTATCAATCTTCTTAATAAAATGTTATACTAACATATTATATTTATTGTATTATAATTTCACAGTTCATGTTTGCACTATATATGTGAATGACTTTTTATAGTTTTTATCTCGATTTTCTGCAATTCTGCACGTTTCTTTCCATCTCCCCTCATTTGTGATAAGGACCCCTTTGTCTACGTCTCCCGTCTCTTTTCCCCTTCATGTCTCTCTCTCTCTTTCACCCCCTTCCATCTCTCTTTCTCTCTTTCTCTCTTTCTCTCCCTTTCTCATCACTCTAACTCTCCTCTTTTATCCTCCCCCTTTCTCTTTCTTTAAAAAAACACTGTGAATTTGATAAATGAAATTTATGAAATATCTGTATGTTTGACTTTGATTTGTGACATGTTTTGTGTTATTTTAATTCGAATTATAATTATATTGGATCTTTGTGAAATGGATCGCAATTCAGCCGTTTGCTGCGATGATCTTTTTAATAAACCATTTATATATATCTATTTTCTATTTCTATGTTTACTATTAGCGAGCCTATAACTAAACAAATGTGAATTCTTCTTTTTAAGAGTTTGATTAGGCCCTTTTCGTGTTCTGTACGTTTCTCTCTCTCTCTCTCTCTCTCTCTCTCTCTCTCTCTCTCTCTCTCTCATTTTGTTTAGTTATCTTATCCTTCTATTATGAAAATAACACCAAAATACACATGACATAGCGATGAATGTCAATCGATGCAATACCGTGAAAGGCCTTTATCCCCCTAAAAAATGATGATGAGTAATATAGATTATTTTTAAGAAACAAAATTGAGATGTTTTTATTTAATTTTAAGTTTGTTCGTTTGCCCATACCGTAAAATTGTTTGCAAGCCGCCCTAGAGCTGACTGATCTGGTAAGATTTATTATTGATTATTTAGCACTTTTACTGCATGATCTGCATGATATAAACAATTATCCAATTGTAAGATAAGTTTTCAGCACCAAGTTTTCGTCGATTATTATGAAATTACTTGTCTCCTGTTGAATTGCCATGCCAATTGGCTCGGCTCCGTTCGCCTGCCACCGGCCACCGGCTGCGACATCGACGGGCAAGCCAAGCGGTCAGGCCAGTGGCGTGCCAAGAGCCGGGCAGCTTGGCCTTGATGGTCGTGGTAGACCGAATGCTTCATTCTCTGAGCTGAGAGTTTGATAGTTACGTAGGTGCCACTTCAGCAAAGCATAGGTTGCTAATTCAGAATCGTATCCATACTTTGACCCGTAACTTCAGCGTTTTTTGACGTATTTTCCCTAAAAACAAGACTTATAATTTACAAAAATGTCTCGTAGACTATTGTAATGACTAGATCTAATGTAACATTCGGATTCCATCCAACTTTTTAGTTACAATAAGTCACCATAAGACTCGATTTCTATTTCTCTTTCATACATACAGGTGTAGATACAAGATGTTCTTTACATCTTATCTGAGCCTGTTAGCTTAGACTTGGAGGGCATCATGCTACAGAGGAACCTCATGAGGAAACTCTTGTCACCGGAGTATAGCATTATACCAAGATTAATCGCAAACTTCTCACAAAGAACGCCTCAGTCAGAGATCATACCTCAGATCAGTCACAGATGGCGTCGTTCACTGAACACAACGTCGTCAAGATGCAGCTCGTCCAGCCGCGGTGTCAACTGGGACAACTTTGGCATCTGGGACAACAGGATTGAGGAACCCATCCTCCTACAGCAAAGCATCAAGCATGGGATCCCGATACCAAAGATATCTGTCGGGCGCATCGGAAAGGACTCCCTCATTGGTCGCCGGGCAGAGAACGAAGATCGGATATGCATCAAAGAACTCCATCCAAACCTTCTGTATGTCGGTATCTTCGATGGACACGCGGGATCTATGGCCGTAGATTATGTTCATCACAATTTAGAGTTTCATCTCAACTTCTGGTTGGAGAGAGAGCATGATTTGCAGATTGTGCTGAAGAATGCGTTTGAGGATCTGAACAATAAACTGACTCGTTACCTCTATTTTCATTACCCAGGTAAATCAGATTATATTCCACATACTAAGAATCTTGCTCTATGATTGGTCAAAATTAAATCACGTAATGAAAGATAGTTCGCCCATCTTCAGTGAAAGTGCGTTGCACTGTGTAGATAGTACCTGTAGTACTAATCACCTTTTGGTTTCAGGTGATGGCAAACTATCACTTCCTTGGCGATCTGAATGTATACGCTATCTTTCCTCAGCTTCGCTTCGGAAAGATAGCTACATCCAGATCGCCTCGGAAGTGATTGTTTGTCCCAGCACCTTCACCAACGGTAATTATTTGCTTACTATCAACCATTGAGTGATTTCAAGTTGGGTGTTTAGGGCTGGTGTTAGTGTATAATAAACACTAACACGATACCTAAAAACCGAAATGGAAATCAGCTGGTGTTAAGGCTTTGACCTCTGAATATCATCAACTTCCGATAGCTAGTGTTACCGATTTTGCAAATTTTTCGGCTGCTGAACTGACCTTTGTCAACTTGAAATCACAAATCTAAGATTTAGGTTTTGGGGGGATGTATGGTTTTTCCTAGTTTTAAGTAGGTTAAAAGGAGGATAGAATACAATAATTAAATGCAAATAAAGGGATTGACAAACAGTAATGTGAACCTAATATAAGGTTAATTGTTTTCTTAAAGTGACATGATAGCCAGTATGACTCCCTTGATCATTTTTTAAAGATCATGTGTAATAGTACAGTATTTCAAAGTTGTATAAGGTTTTAATGTTCATCTTTATATAAAATACCTATGTGGTAATATAACTTTAATTGCGAAATGTAGTGGCACAAGAAGATGTATCCGGATGCAAAATCCATAATAATTTGATGTTTGTTAATTAAAAGTTTCTTGTTGACAACTTGACATATATATCTGAATGCTAGCTAACATTAAGCCTCATTGAGATGAAACGTGTATACATGCATTTACCAGCTCCATATCGTAAGATGTCATTCTACCTCTGTTTGATAACATTCGGATTTTCACTAATTGTGAAGTTTCCGTTCAGGACTCGTCTTATCTACATTTCGCCAAGCTATCTAAATATGACAATCACTTTGTGAGGAAATCAAAGAATGGATATATTTCACATATGCAGTTTTCTTTTATTTCTCCAACAGAGGCTGAATATGAAAACTCAGGCTCAACAGCTACCGTTTCGCTACTTCGCAATGGAAATGAGTTGGTCTTGGCTAACTTGGGCGATAGTCGTGCCATTCTCTGTCGCAATGGAAAGGCAAAGAGATTGACCGACGACCATGACCCAGAGTACAACACCGCAGAAAAAGAGAGAATCAAAGCTGCTGGGGGATCCTTCACGTAAGAATTCAAACTAAGGAATTAAAATAATGTATTCTGGTATTGGCATTTAGTTTTGGTGATAATAATAATAGTAATTGGATATACATAGATGCTAGATGATCAACCTTTTCTTATCGATTCCGCAACGTTTCTCTCACAATGCAATCGCATGACCAGAACTGGTCTATACCTTTAAGCGTTATATAAAAGCGGAATATTATTAGTTACCATCAATGGTAAGTGTTGTGCAAAGGGGCCCTGGTGTCTTTCAATTTATCTTATTATTTTCTCTGTATATTCTCCATCTTATGTGGTTCAGCTGGAACAGTTTGGGGAAGCCCCTTGTGAACAGTGTATTGACCATGACCAGAAGCTTTGGTGACGTCACCCTGAAGAGATATGGGGTCATCGCGACCCCAGAAACAAGGTCACTTGAGGTAAGCTAATTTGAATTTGAATCGATTAACAACACATCACAATGATGGCAGTACATTATATTATGAACCATCATACAATGCAAAGAATAATACTGATACATGTATACATAACATAAGAGTAATGTTGATTGAACAGTAACTGTTTTAAAACGATATGTAGACAAAGCTCTGCGTACTATTAAATGTACAAAAGATATACATGTAAATATGTGTATTACTAATATTAAGGTGAAGATAATGGGAACTAGAAGTTAACTAGTGCTAGTCGAGCCTAGTTTCATTCTTTGGTAAGATTTCTCTTTTTAATTTGTTTATACATATGAATGTAGAACATGTTTGTTTTGTATTTACATATACACAATCAAATAATACAGTATCATGTAACTTTTTAACATTTCTAAAAGAAAAGAAGAGACAAAAAAACAATACAAAGTTTAAGTGCTAAAGCATTATAGTGAAAGATAACAAATCTTTGAACAAATAAAATCTTCAGTGTGTTCATAAAAATGAAAAGGATGTATTAATACAAATAATATTGAAACTAAACTTTGTAATTACAAAACTACCAGAATTATGAAACACTCAACAATTATGCATTTCCGTAAATATTTGTTTTTATGTGTACTACATACCGGTATATATATCAAAATTGCCTCTGAGATATTTTTCACCCAGTTTTTTTCCTCTATTTTGAGTAATGATGTAATTTCACCTGTCCAAGATACAATTAAATTTCTGTGACTGAGTTGGAATAATGACATCCTTTTATACATTAATATTCAACATTAGCTAACCTTCAATTATAAGACCATATATTTAAGTCATTATCTTTTTTTTTAAAGTGTCAAATAGCGTTTTATTTTAAAAGGCAAATAGATTATTTTGGGGCCCTAGTGTAGTGTCGTTTTAGGTTTTGCCCATGTGACATTAAAGATGTGTTCTCATTGCTTTGTTCTATCATTTTGAAGGTGAAGCACGGAAGGGACAGTTTCCTTGTCTTCTGCACAGACGGAGTGCATTTTGTGATGAATGACCAAGAGATGTGTGATTCAATCAGCCTGTGCCACAACCCCCAGGAGGCTGCTAGCTTCATCTGCGACCAAGCTCTGCAGTTTGGCAGTGAGGACAATGCTAGTGTGATCGTTGTTCCCCTGGGCCAGTGGGGACGCGACAATGGGCCCACCCTTATACACAGTCTGCGATGGCAAGGCAGGTCCAGAGCTTGATGTTGGATGGATCTGCGACCAGGCTCTCCAGTTTGACAGTGAGGACAATGCTAGTGTGATCGTGGTTCCCCTGGGCCAGTGGGAACGCAACAAATGGACCCACCCTCATGCACAGTCTACGGTGGCAGGGCAGGTCCAGAGCTTGATGTTGGACGACCACTGGTACCACCCGCCCCCCCCCTCCCCACTCAGTGTTATTTAGGGTACGCATATGCATGTTCCCTCTTTTTGAAAATACCCCCTAAGTCCGGTGTGTCAAACGGGCTTTTGTGTACTACGAGCCGGACTTTGGCGGTGAAAAGTACCCCTCTACCGGACATTTTGGTAACACGCATGGTATCCCTCCGATCACGAGTGGGGGGCCGGGTGGTACCATCACCCTTAATGATGATGCATGTTTAATCCAGTACATCAAGTGGGCATTTGGGACATGCCAGTGTGATTGTTGTCTTGCCGTGGCCAGTGGGGACGCAACAATGGACTCACCCTGGTCTTATACATTGTCTGCCATGGCAGGGCAGGTCCAGGACTTGATGCTGGACGACCGTTGGGACCAACACCTTTAAAGTGACTCGGTAACATTGCCTCAGATTCTGAAACAAAATTCTGGATTTAGCTCATGCTGCAATCATAATTATAAACCTTTATGTCAGCCAGGAATCCCATGACTTTTACAAGCCGATCGTCTGTCTGATTATCAAGATATTGATGATTAGAAATCGAAATCAAATTTTGCGTTTTCCTAATGGTTTTATAACATTACAGTCTATTGGAGAAAATGAGTATGGTATGGTAAAACAGGTCACTCAAAGATTTTTACTTTTTACTAGTGTGATTGTTGTCCTACCGTGGCCAGTGGGGACGCAACAATGGACTCACCCTTATAAATAGTCTGTGATGGCAGGACAGGTCCAGGACTTGATGTTAAAAGACAGACATGTATAAATGGAAGTTCCACTGGTTATTGCCGTGGAGCATGCTGCAAGATTAATCCAAGTATGACATGGGTTTGTGTGTGGGCTTTGTGTATGAGAGCATGTGTGTGTGTGTGTGTGTAATTGAGTTTTTACAGACGTGTATCAATTAGATATGATTTTTTACGTCTGGAGACCGATCTTCAACGTCACCATCGAAAGACATGACTCATTTTCGAACCTGGGTCGCCCTGAGCCAGTTTGTAGGCGAAGACAGCACTATGAACATGACAGACAAAGAAAGAGGACAAAATATACAGTTCCTCATTCTACCCTCAACAATTGCTGTGGTAGACAAAGGAACATCCCTTCACTGCTATAATGTAAAAATGTGTAGAACTGGCGTCACATGCATATTCACCTGTTCTACACATTTTTACATAGCAGTGAAGGGACGTTCCTTCGTCTACCACAGCAATTGTTGAGGGTAGAATGAGGAACTGTATATATTGTCCTCTTTCTTTGTCCGTCATATTCATAGTGCAGAGAGCTGACCAAGTGAACGTGCCGCTTGTGTGATAGACCAACTCACATCCCCCTGTACAGGTGCATAGAGTAGTCTACTCACAAGTCACTTTTTTAGGGTGTATTTAAACGGGTAATATCTTATTATAGTAATAATATTTGAAGCTCAAATTTTGGTAATAATATAACAATAATATAACAACATTGCACCGCTAACATACTACCCAAGTCCGATTTGGGTTCTGTGTGTAGGGATTTATGTTATTCTTTATTTCAAGTATTTCAAGTATGCTAGTTTTGTAGAAACTGTATATTTAAGATTAACAATGAAAATAAAGAAACTGGAATCAGCTTGTATTCCTGGGCATCCTATCAAGAAGTGTGTTTATTGTAACAGACATGTTTCAATGGGATGTCGGCAACCTTGTGCTTATGACAGTTATGTGAAACAATGCCCTGGCAAACATGCATGGCACACTGTCTCATTTGAGTTGTGCTTTATTAAAGAATTTGATATTCAGAAGTTTTGCAACTTGTTTATATTTTGCTGGTCTTATCATCCAGTCTACTGCATGGTAAAACTGTCAAAGTGAAAGAAAGCTAGTGTATCGTGAAATATAGTTCCATCACAAGGGGGGTATTTCACAAAGATCCTAAGTCAAACTTAACTCTAAGTTGGACTTAAAAATTATGGAGAGCCATTTGTAGCCTTAAAATGAAATATATTCAAAAGCGAAAATTCAAGTATTTTAGACTTTTTATAAATTCCACATCAAGAACCTGAAATCTCCTTGATAAAAGAAAATATGAATGATTTGAATCAACATTTTATGCCTTTTGTAATAACTTTTACAAAATATTTTCATAGGTGCTAACGGCTTTCCATAATTGTTAGGTCCAAATTAGAGATCAGTTCAACTTAGGATCTTTGTGAAACACCCTCCTAGACTCTAGATTAGCTGCAACCCCTTCCATCTTGTTCAAGAATTTGAAATTTTATGATATGTTTGGATATTGACGAAAGTCAAAGTAGATTAGCTTGTGCATGCCTGTGAATAGGTGACTGTGGGTTGGTTAGTGTGCACTGTAAAAAAACCCTCATTATTATGATTAAACAGAAATGTGCTTTCCATCTACGTATATAAAAAAATAAAAATTAATAACACATACTTGCATTGTTATTTTCTGTGAAAATTGTTTTTATTGCAAGTAAACAATGTGAATATATTAAAAGAAGCTACCTTCAAATGTGTTTTAATGATTACTCATAAAGAAAGCTGCAGAGAATGGGTTGATTTATCGCATTGCAACTCGTCTCAGTACTATTGATGAGAGTTTAGTAGTGTAGATTAACAGAGGTAAAAACAAGTAAGGGACAGGGCTAAATTCCTGATACAATGATTAGAATTGAAAATTTGCAGTCAGTGAAAAATGGGAGTCCTGGCTAATGCAACATTTGAAACAAGTGGATGCTATTGAAAAATGTTTGTTGAGCAAACCTTGCTTACTTCTTGTCTCGCCCACCAAAGGTAGAGGCGAGACTAAGGCATCTAAATGGCGTCCGTCCGTCACAAGTCTTAAAGTTTACATGCAAGATTTTCTTGTGACAAGTAACTTTGCAACCGTCAATTCTATTGTGACCAGACTGGGTCATAGATGCATTTTCTCAAGAGGCAAACAAAAGGTATTCATGAAGCACGTCCATCACTTCGGCAGTGATTATTCTAAAATGCACAAGTGGGACATATCCATCTTGTAAAAGATCTGTGGATAAATTGGGGTTATGCGTTCCTAAGCTGTTTACAAACTGGCTTTTAATTCATTGTAAAGACTGACACAGTTCATGGAATCTTGACAAACTCTAGTTACAGGGAGTCGAGGGATCGTTGTTTATCTCCCTCTGGTGACAAATAGCTATACATTACACATATAATTTGTATGGAGGAAAATGGATGTCTGTCTTTTGTACCAGCATGATTGCAGGATTTTTGAAAGTCTTGGCATTATCAGGAGCTGAAATTTTTGTAAGGAACGCCAGAATTAAATTTTGAATTTTAAGTATTTCAGGTATCTGGGGGGGGGGGGGGGGGGGTACCCACAGATCTCCAGACTCCAGGGATGAAAATGGTGCTCAACAAGCTCATCATACAATCGTTGTCTATTCAGAGCCATAAGGTTGCTTTCTCTGTGTGTAGGAGTAACACCCTTATAGCTCTCAACAAATGATTTAGATTTGTGCCACCTACAGGTACTTATATTTTACATTGCCATGCATTGCCCATTATGTGTTATATTAGATATAAAGAATATAGTTTTAGTTTATTTGAAATATCTACCATGTTTAATTTGTTGCATCTTTATGTACAAAATGGCAAATTGAATATAACTTCATGTTATGAAAATAAAAATGCATACATTTCAGAAATCGGTTATCGTTTTATATAATTCTTTTGTTTAAGTTGTGATGGTAATATACAAAACCATATGCGAATAAATTCATGTCCAAGATGGTGTACTAGTCCACATGTACCGCATTACTCCTTACTTGATAAGCCCCTCAGGTGGGATCTATAGTGAGTTATACCTGCTGTCTTAGGGAAAACATGAAATGTGTTATATATATCATATACAGTGCGTCCAAAAAAAACAAAATCAAGAATTATCAATGTTTTATTATAACTTAATAATTAAATGACACATATTTAAGAAAGCTAGATCCTCTTTCATTTATGATGTAACTCATATGATGCATATTTCATGCATCAGTGATTAAAAACAATTTGAACTGAGGGTGCCAAAAGGTCATTTGGCGAACGGTATCTGAATTTTAAAGAGAAAATCACTGTATTTCCAGAAAGTTGATTTTCTGCCTATCATATGACACCTCCGTAGGCGCCGGAAGTTGGGGGGGGGGGGGGGGAGGGGAGGGGGCGTTCGCCACCAATGAAAAATGGGGGGGGGGGGAGGGGCAAAACGCTTTTTGCCCCCCCCCCCCCATAAAAAAAAAAAATAATAATAATAAATAAATAAATAAATAAATAAAAATAAATAAATAAATTAAAAAAAATTAAAAATTAAAAAAACCTGAATTTGAATCACATAAAGAATATATTCCATTCAAAGAAAAGGAGAGTAAACAGGAATTGAATTTCCTCAATATTACGCGCATGCCCCTATATAATGAGGGCAACAAACTCATATTTTGTATATTTAGGGGATCGGGCGGCGGGCAAAGAAAATTGTTGTTACTCTCCAAGTCACCGCTCTTAGTTAGCGATATCTTGTCAATATTATTATGCAACCTTTATTGACAAAAAGCAATTGATCATTGAGCTTTTCAACCTACATAATGAATTTTTGACTCGGGGGGGGGGGGGGGGGAGCCAAAGACGTTTAAATATAACACGCTGAAATGAACATGCATGCGCCATCACGCAAGCGCACGTTCACTCACGATCGAAAACGGTATTCAGCGCGCGTACGTACGCGCCCGCTGAAATTTTTCATATGCAACACGTACGATTAAGGTAAACAGACATCAACGAAATTACATCAAATTTCCGTCATCAAAAGACATTATAATTAGGTGTCATCATGTCAAGTTGTGGCAAATGCAACAAGCCAGTTTACTTCGGTAAGTATTCCATCATTTTATATTGAAAGTTGCGTCAATACATGAAATTAATGGACTTTGTGCTCGCATTCATGGCATTTGAAAGCGCGTTGTCCCACATATTGATTTTGGCGTTCTTTTAGTAGGCCTAGACCTAGGCTTATAAAGCAAAAAAGTAAAATTAGTCAAAACAATTTAACATCTAACCTAATAGCATTAAGAATCCAGAATATGTTCCATTTTGTGAGAAGTAGAAGTATGTTGAGGTATGAATTCAAAATATTCCATCTCCAGATCTTCAAATAATTAATGTAGAAACAGTAGATCTAGACTCTAGTGTACTAGAATGGTTGATCAAAGACAAAGTTCGCGGAGATTTTGAAAATATTAATGAAGCAGTGACCAAAGTTCGCCGACATTTTAGAACATGTGATGTGATGTAAGATCTATGATTTCTCATACCTCACACAAATTTATTTATTTCAATTATTACCAAATGGATGGCGCGCGTGTGTTTAGTTAGCGACTGTAATCTTAGTTTACGGTCGCTAACTGAAAATGCATATCGTCGGCCTTATGCCAAAAGGGCCTTAACCCGATTTTGGGGGTTATTGAGTTATTAACATCACCTTGTAGATTTCAACATTCTCTTTAAAATGATGTGCTTCACTTGTTGAAATTCAATTTATTTATGAAGATAATTATGAATTTCAAAAGGGCCTTAACGCGTATCTAATCTTTTTCCTTACGCCAAAAGGGCCTTAACCTACACGGCAAATCTTTTTATCAATGACAGATTATTTCGTAATTTCCATTTAACTCAATAAATATCAGTAGAAACACCATTAAAAACATGATTAGTCTACAATAGACACAATGTACTTAAAATAAACACTGAAAGTATAAGTCATGAATTTAGATCATGAAATCTGAGTGAGATTTAAAATAAATGTGGATGCATGAAATGCGACCGACTCGTTGAAATACGCAGATGTCAACGTATGGGACTGTGATGAAAATAAACAACGGAAAAGGTGTCCTAAATGTACGATCTCTAAAAAAATAACTTTACCGAAAGCTGCATTATATTAATAAAAATATTCAGATATCAAAAATACTTTTTCTAACATTTAAATTAATCAGTTTTCGTGATCCAGTAGCCGAAGGAAGGGCTTTCTGGCAAACCAAAGGTGTTGCGAAACAAGAGAATTTCTTTATGCCAGAAGGGCGCTAACTATGCGCGCGTACGATAACGGCAGGTTAAGGCCCTTTTGGCATAACGCCGCGTAGGTTATGCCCCTTTTGGCATAATGCCGAGTAGGTTATGGCCCTCCTGGCATAAATACGCTACATTCAAGCCTTATGCCAAAAAGGCCATAACATGTTTTTTTGCACATAGCATGTAAAATTCTGAATATTTTATAACACATTTCATGTAAACTTAATAACTTAACACATTTATCGAAACTGGCTTCAAAAACAAAAAAACGACCACAAACTTTTGATTAATAGAGAGTCCAAAACTTTAAACGCGATTATCTCGGAATGGCCAAAAGCAGTTAAGACCCTTTTGGCATAAGGCCGACGATATTATAAGTCATTGATTTTAGGAAATATACTCCAAAAAAGATAAGAAAATTGACACAAAACAGTTAACAAACATATCGACTTTTAAATCATGATTTTTATTTGGACATTTGATGAAATCTCCACGCCTGAGTTAAGGGTCAAAGTTTGGATAGACTTCTGAACTAGCGCCAAGTTTATTACTACAAATTGGTTCAAATAAAAAATTTATCGTCAAAGGATTTTGGAGATATCGCGATCTAAACATTTGATTTTGATGTCGGATCGGCGTGCGCTCTGCAACTAAAAAAGTCAAAAAAACAATAAAACCTTATTTCGCGCACAGTGGTTTACAGCCGATTTATACAAAAATGTGATCCATCAAAGATAAGGTAATTTGCAAGGCAATATTATATCATGCAATCAGTTGGTACCACTTACTTCTTACTTACAATTTTGAGGATATCTGCTAGCCTAGTATATCTGCTCTCACCATGTAGAACTTTAGCTTACATTTAGCGCATGCATATAACCTTCAACCGATCTTGGCGAATTGCAGCCTCATTTTCCTAAATTGGCACCTACAAGGGCCCTTCTTATTGGCTATCGCTGGCTGCCATTGACTCAATGTTTTAAGATATTAGTGCAAAGAGAAAGCTTGTGATTTTCCGTTTGAACTGATACTTAAATCATGATATTTCAGTCATACCCTCTATTTGTTACGATTTTCTCAGCATCCTTTAAAGGTAGTTTGACAAGTTTTCATTTTCGTCATATTTAAGATACAACCTGGAAATTTATACTGAAATGTTTGTTGATTTTTCTATTTTTATGTGTGTGCAGTGCCATTACTGAGAGTCTGAGTGGACTTTTGAGCGAATGGTGGTTTCTTATTTCATGATAATGCAATATACAGTGTATCCCAGAAAAAACGAAACCGAGAATTATCTATGTTTTATCATAACTTAATCACAATTATAATTGATAAATGACACATATTTGTAAAGCTTAGATCCCCGCTTTTTGGTTTCCTCTCTTCAAATTCATTTTAATCACTCATGCATGAAATATGCATCATATGAGTTGCATCAAATGAAAGAGGAGGATCTAAGCTTTCCAAATATGTGTCATTTATTAATTATAGATGCGACTAAGTTATGATAAAAACATAAATAATTCTCGGTTTCGTTTTTTCTAGGACGCATTGTAGATCTACCAATTTTTCACTGATTTTCAAACAAATAGATTCATTTCATAATTTTTACAAAATGTGATTTGTGTGAAAAAATTATTTAGTTTTACTTGCAGTAGTCACTTTACAACCTCAGTGCATTATTTATATACATGTAGATGTAGATCTATAGATTCTAGTTGCGTTTTGTGAAAAAAAAATTCTTTTGATTTGTATTTTCAGCTGAGAAACTGGTGGCTCTCGGAAAAGATTGGCACAAGATCTGCTTTACATGTTCTAATGATCAGTGTAACAAGAGATTAAATGCTGGAGAACAGCTTGAGGTAGGATATACAGTATATTATATTATCTAGTTTTGTCTGCTTTTCTCCTCTTGTGTGGTATTTATTATCAACATATTAAAAGGCTTCATTTCAAATTAGTACCGGTATTGATATCGTCTTTTAGAAGAAAAAAAGTAGAAGAATTTTGCATTTTTAGATAAAAGTAAACTGTATTGTATGGTAACAATGTCATGAATGTAATTTTTTCTAACTACCGTAGCTCATGCTCACAACATGTGTTTTTCCTGCTAAACCTCAGCGCTAGATGCATGCTGCCTTACAATAAGTATAACAAACATTCTGCTTGTAAACAAATGGGAAGATGAGAACAAAAAGTTAGAGGAGGGGGTAATAAAGACTAAACAGAGAGAGAGAGAGAGAGAGAGAGAGAGGGGGGGGGGTATGGAAATTGACAAGTACTGTAGTTACATGTATAAGAAGGGTTTTCTGTGTACAATTTATTATATCATAGTATGTTGATCCATAAAGTGAATTCAGGCTCCTGTTCACTTGCATGCCAATTAAGTTGACACTAATGAACAGAACTATAGTTTGATGTTATTGATGAAACCTGTTTTAATGCTCAAAGCAGTGACAATCACCTGAATGATACAGTATGCCTGCAAAAGAGCTTACTTCAGCCTAAATAAAAAGATCAAGAAGCCCTTTAAAATATCTTTTACATTCTTAACATGTTACAGAGGATAATTACTTGACTTTGTATGAATTTTATATCCATTAATATCATCATCTTAATATTATCTTTGTTCCACCAGTTCAGAATGCATGAGTAGGGGATGAATTAGTTGTGTGCGCACAAAGTGCTTGATCGTGCAGGCAGATTTTCATCTCCAAAGCACCAGATAGTAGAGATTCAAGATTCAAGATTTTATTGTCCATATATAATTCAGAAATTTGTTTTCCATTGGTGTAACATGTAATATGTAAAACATAAGACAAAACATGGTGTCGTGTGCTGAAAGCCAGAAGGGCGTCAAGACTCTATAAAGAAAAAGTCTATGAGCAGGTACGGTCCTCCAGCTTTCAGCACAAAACATAACAAGACAGTTACGGTACAATGTATATGGCTTATACATAGCAAGAGTTTTAAATACAATTCTGAATCACATCATGAATAAATTCAGGTATGAATATAAATGTGAATATGAAAGTAGAATAGGAGCAGCATCACAATTGAAATACGAGCAGAAAGAGAAATAAAAAGAGAGCTCAAGCTCGAAGGACTGATAAAAGGGAGAACTTGGTAAGGTCCAAAGGGAAAGGGGAGAGATAGAGAAGTAGAGATGGCATAATTTCCAATCATGGAACTTCTCAGGGTGTGTTGACAAGCAATATGACGTCACCAGAGGTCAATATAAACAGAGATAGAAAAATAGAACTGTCTGCCAGCTGGGACAGGAGTGACAGAAATTTGAGGCAATGTAAATTGGAGAAAGTGACATACTGTGAGAGATGTGAGAATTGAAGGATTTAAAGTGGCTGATCATGAGGAAAAATGATTTGACATTTTCGTATCCAATTGTAATGTTGATAAACAGGAAAAATCACATAATTGATGGACCATCTGTCTGCAGTTTTGGGTTTACAATTTGCAGGTTCAATGCAATTTTCATACTGTAAATCAATAAAAAAAAAATAAAAAAAAATAACCATCCCCAAGGCTAAAGTTTACTGTAAAAGTTCTTCTCCCAATCCAAGTGCAAGTTTCTAACCTGTAGTAGGCTGGTCACATACATTAAGAAGCAGCTGTCGCTGGTGCTTGTGTCATTTGACTATGGTATTCATACTGTCATTAAAATTTTAAGGATCCATTTGCCCTTGCACCTGTAAACTACCAGATTTAGTAGCTGCCTCATTAGTCTGACATTTTTTGTAGTACTTTGACATTTTTTGTAGTACTTTGACATCTCTACTTGAAAGGTAAACATGAAACCAAATATTTCAAAGTATCTTTGCCTCCCCCCCCCCCCCCCCATGTGAGATGAAGGGATAGGATTTGTTTTTCAAACATAAAGGTCAAAGGTGTCAGATGTCACATTCAGTGGCATTGTTTATTGAATCAGTATTCAGGTGCAGTACTGTACATTATACAGGGTATAAGCATAAGAGGAAGTCAGCCCTGATATTATAATTGGTTTAATTTATGTATTTGTGCATTCCTTTATTATTGATATACTATTTGTGCAACTATAAGTTATAGGGGCTGCAATCTACAAGCCCAGCTTTTCAGCAGTCCCCTCCATGACCAACCTGTTTTATATGCCTATTGTACACTGTGGACCAATTACAAATATATTGCTAAGTTTCATTGTTTTACTATGTGCAATGCAATCCCATGTTCTTTATTTATTTTGTTGGAAATGGAAATAAACGAAATGAAAATGAAAAAATTATGTTGGTGGTTTGAATATAAGTAGAAAATGAGAGGAACAGGTCAGTGTTCAGTTTGATCAATTTCCAATCAAAAATCAGAAAGTTATTAATTTTTTGAGTTGCGATCAATCAAACACAAGTTGGCAACACTTTGACCTAAATTGCAAGCTCCTCTCCAATTTGCTCTGTACTTAAAATTTCACAAACTTTAATTATTAGTTATTTTTGACGGATTATTTTTTTTTCTCCATAAAAGGGTTGTATAGAAACACATGGGCAATAATAATATTTAGGGTTGCATCATGTATGATAGAACATTTTCTTGAGGGAAATTCAAATTTCTGATTTTGTTTAGTTACAGAGCAAAAGGGAGGGTACCTCACAAAAGATATATGTCACAGAGTGGCCAATTTGTGTTTGTTTAATAATTGCAACTTTAAAAATATTGAATTTCTAATTTTTTTAATGGAATTTGCTCAAATTTTTGCTGTCCAACTTAAACCAACTCTAATATCAGGATGGACTTTCACTTTGAATATAATTAAATTTTGTTGAAAGGTTCCTCTTCCCATCCAACCTCCTCTCCCCCCCCCCCCCCCCCCGACTACACGATATTATAGTGATTACATCTATTGATGTATCAGGACAGGAATGGGATGATGCAAAGTCACAATGCAGAAACAGGCTTAAGATATAAAGAAAGGATGGACAAATGGAGTTTTTTTTAAGGAGAAAACAACCATAGTAGCAAATTATATAAAGAGAAAGGAGAAAATCAGAGTTCAAAGACTGGTGAAAAGTTTGAACAAATTGTTGAAAGTTTCAAGCACTATATATGGGAGCTTCACATTGGCTGAATTGGTAATGTCAATGTCTATGCCACAATCCACTAACCAATTTGTGAATTTGATATTCATATAGTGACCTTATATTTTAAACAGTCGTGACTTTCTGTCTTTTTCAAACTTTTGCCTTTATGTTTTTCTTTTTTTATGCTTTTTTTTTTGTTGCTTCATACAATTTCGAAGGTTGGGTTGCCTTTTTTAACTCTCCAATTGAAAAGATTAACATTAACATATTTGTTTTTCAATTACAGCACGACAAGGATCCTTTTTGTAAATCATGCTATGGAAAACTGTTTGGACCAAAAGGTAAGAACTGGACCACAGAGTTATGATTGATTGGAATTAATCGCAACTTGAAATTAATCGCAAATTCTATCTCTCAAAAACACAGCTGTGATTGATTTAAGTTGTGATTGATTCGAATCAAGCGCAACTCTTTGTAATAAATTTATTTATTTTTTATTTGATTTATTCCCCACTCATGGGATGGATTGCCCTTGTCAGCTAGAAGCTGTTTTTCAAAGGGGTCCAAACCAAGATAAAAACATACAATCAGAATAATCAATGTACATGTATAAGAATAGACAAATTAACACACACAAAATATAATTTACACAATATAAAAATAGACTAAAAGTATACTGTCAAACCTGTCTATAGCGACCGCCAAAGGGGAACACAAAAAGTGCCTTTTGTAGACAGGTGGTCTTTGTAGACAGGTTCGTTCAGTACATGTTTCAATGAGAAACCGTTTCAAGGGAAACAAAAAATTTGATCTTTGTAGACAGGTGGTCACCAAAGCACGTTTGACTGTATAGAGTAGTGAAGTGTGACATCATAACAAATCTATTTTTAGAATTTCTCATTTTTTTTTCTTCATTTTTCGAATGAGCATCTGAATAGAAAGATTTCCTATGGGAGCTCAGTGTTATTTTGCTCTGGTTCATGGTGCAAGTTTTGCAAATGCATAGTGAGAATTTTTTAAATGTTGGAATGTACATGTATTCACCAAGTTCTTCTTTCTCTTCTCTCCCTCTCTCTTCCCCTCTATCATTCTCTTCTTCTTTATCTTCCCTTTCCCGCTTCTTCCTCTCCCCCTTCTCTCTTCCCCCTTCTCTCTTCCCCCTTCTCTCTTCCCCCTTCCCTCTTTTCCCCTTCCCTCTCCCCCTTCTCTCTTCCCCCTTCTCTCTTTCCCCTTCTCTCTCCCCCTTCTCTCTTCCCCCTTCCCTCTCCCCCTTCTCTCTTTCCCCTTCTCTCTCCCCCTTCTCTCTTTCCCCTTCCCTCTTTCCCCTTCCCTCTTTCCCCTTCCCTCTCCCCCTTCTCTCTTCCCCTTCCCTCTTTCCCCTTCCCTCTCCCCCTTCTCTCTTCCCCCTTTCTCTCTTCCCCTTCTCTCTTCCCCTTCTCTCTTCCCCTTCTCTCTTCCCCCTTCTCTCTCCCCCTTCTCTCTCCCCCTTCTCTCTTCCCCCTTCCCTCTTTCCCCTTCCCCTCTCCCCCTTCTCTCTCTTCCCCCTTCTCTCTTCCCCTTCTCTCTTCCCCTTCTCTCTTCCCCCTTCTCTCTCCCCCTTCCCTCTTTCCCCTTCCCTCTCCCCCTTCTCTCTTCCCCCTCCTACCCTCCCCCTTCTCCCCTCCCCCTTCTCCCCTCCCCTTCTCTCTTCCCCCTTCCCTCTCCCCCTTCTCTCTTCCCCCTTCTCTCTTCCCCTTCTCTCTTCCCCTTCTCTCTTCCCCCTCCTACCCTCCCCTTCTCCCCTCCCCCTTCTCCCCTCCCCTTCTCCCCTCCCCTTCTCTCTTCCCCCTTCTCTCTTCCCCCTTCTCTCTTTCCCTTCCCTCTCCCCCTTCTCTCTTCCCCCTTCTCTCTTCCCCTTCTCTCTTCCCCTTCTCTCTTCCCCTTCTCTCTTTCCCTTCTCTCTTTCCCTTCTCTCTTCCCCCTTCTCTCTTCCCCTTCTCTCTTCCCCCTTCTCTCTTCCCCCTTCTCTCTTCCCCCTTCTCTCTTCCCCCTTCTCTCTTTCCCCTTCCCTCTCCCCCTTCTCTCTTCCCCCTTCTCTCTTCCCCCTTCTCTCTTCCCCCCTTCTCTCTTCCCCTTCTCTCTTCCCCCTTCTCTCTTCCCCCTTCTCTCTTCCCCCTTCTCTCTTCCCCCTTCTCTCTTTCCCCTTCCCTCTCCCCCTTCTCTCTTCCCCCTTCTCTCTTCCCCCTTCTCTCTTCCCCTTCTCTCTTCCCCCTCCTACCCTCCCCCTTCTCCCCTCCCCCTTCTCCCCTCCCCTTCTCTCTTCCCCCTTCTCTCTTCCCCCTTCTCTCTTTCTCTCTGTCTCTCTACCCCTCAGGTTTCAGGAGTGGAGGTGCGAACCAACCTAACTCCTTCATCTATTCCAAGTGAGGAGGACGGACTCAGCCCAGAAAATTGGATTTTAACCTCATGAAAAGCCTGATCAATTCCATATCTTTACAGTAAAAACCATGTCCTCCTATCTGCTGTACTATTTATAGACTATTTATCCTTATATCATATCTTCCAAATTGTATATAATTCTCTCCTATTTGTCTTCAAATGAAAATTTGTTTTCATAAAGTGGTTTTTCCCTGCACATGCCTAATTTTACATGTATTATATATTACTATTAAAATATTGCACACTATAATTTAATATGCTTAATTTTTAATATGATACCATATATGGGCTAAATTATAGGCCCCTTTTCCCCTCCTGTGTGTTTCCCACTAAGATCTAGGATGTACGTTTATTTACACATAAAAAGATAATTTTGGGGAATTGAATAGACTATGCAAAACCAAGATATCATTGAAAGGAAGTATTTGTATGTGACACTAACAAAATTAATTTAATTTTGATAGACCTCACAGAGTATGTAGAGTATCAGAATTTCCTACAGACAGGAAAATTAGGTTTAGACATGATATCATGAAGGCTTAAACATGCAGTGTTTGTTTGTATTGTTTCCAGTTACCATTCCTTTCAATTTCCTTCACTTTTACCAAAGAATTTATATCTAAAAATACCTTTCATCTCTTTGTTGATGTCATAATTCATATTCCTATAAATTGATGAATTATTGTATTCTTATTCTAATGAGAATGATGATGTTTTGAATATATAGATAGTAACCATTACTTATGCTGCCCCAGCATTAGTGCACAATACATTGTAGCTTTGTGGTTCATATAGAAATTCTTCATGTTTGGTATTAAAGAAGAAACAGATTAAGTAAATTAACAAAAAAATATCAGACTCCCCAAAAAATGATTTTGGATATATTCCCCTGAAACTTGTGAAAGTGTGAACGGGGGCAAAATTCACAAGACATAAGGTGAAAACATTTTAGATTCAAGAAATTTATGATGTTTACAAGTATGTGTCACCCTGCTTCTCTACAGCAGATCATTAATCTCTTTAAAGAGAAGGTTGATTTCTGGGAAGAGGTGAAAAACAATTTGTGGCCGTTATCATTGTATTATGCAAGGGTGAAAGGGACAGATTTTTATGCCACATGTCCGTGTAGTCCCATATACCGGTACATCTTTTTGTACACAGTGCTTGTAACTTTACCAAGACTGGGCCAAATTTCTTATCATTTTGATGATTCCGGAACTTTGCAGTACACACCAATACTTATATGCTAGATGATCAATTCTTTCTGATCGATTCCACAACCTTTCTTTCACAATGTAATCGCATGACCATAACTGGTCTTTATCTTTAAGTTATCCATTACTAAAAAATTATTTACTTAAGTAATTTATTTAGCTTTCACAAATGTATGAGGCATTCCTCTACTTCCATCACTAAATTGTTACATGATGGATAAGACTTATGCTTCGTTCATCATGCCTATACATTATTGAATTCCTCGTGCCCTTTGCCACTTTGACCTACCCAAATCTTTCATTTGTACCTACTTTCATTTACCTTTAAACATTCCGCCCATACAGTGTCCAGTTCACTTCAAGCATGTGTTATATATGTTTACCATGGTAGCAAAGACTTTCAAGAAATTTACCATTTTCAGCATATATTTATATTGCCTTTAGAAATCATATTCAGATTATATAACATGTTTATATAGTCATGTTTGCCCCTTCTAATAGTTTATGCACAAGGCTATGGATATTACCTGAGGTTTTTTTGAAAGGCTTGGTGATAGTGCTTGGTATTCGACTGTACATCTCTGTTTAAGATGCAAAGTTTTGGCTTGTAATTCAATTTATAAACTTTATGGAAGTAGGGTACTTGAGAGAAGGGGGGAGGGCAGAGGAAGAGGATGAAGATGAATAGGGAAAACTTGTATTCATTGACAGTAAAGGCCTATTCACAAATGATGCAGTAAACCTCATCTTCTTCTTCTTTTTCTTACATATAAACTGAATGACGAGTAGGGTTTAAAAAAGTTGCTACATACAACAAAGGTCACACATTCTAATTTATCTTAATGCTTTATGACAAAGACAAATGTGAAGTGCACTACTTAAATTTGCCTGGTGGTTCACAAAGACATATGTGAACGAAGTACAAGTAGGGGCTGTTTCATAAATACACAAGTGCATACATGGAATATATACCATTTACCTGTTATCTGAGTTAAATGTTTCAGAAATAACTGGTTATTTCAGTGATGGATTAATTTCTTTGTATCCTCACAATTTATAGTTAAAGTCATATATAAACTGTATGTTAGTTTCTTTTTAATACCATTCAGAGGTTCTGAATTGATATATGCAAAAATGCACTATGCCCCAAACCAATATTGTGCAAAAGGTAACACAAGAAATGGATATTCAATTCAGGGTTTATCTAATGCGGCAGATAAATTATGCTTCAGCTTATGTATTTACATTGATTTATTGTTTGGTATTATGGAAGATAGATAATGCATCTTTTAAGTTGTACCATCTGTTTCTTAAGAAGTCTAGTTAATCATTTTAGTATACAACATCAGTCTTTGTCCATTCTTCCAGACGCATCCTTTTGTTATGTAATATATATTTTTGCATAATTTTATCTTTTTACTCAAGTGTTATTTACCATAATTCAATTCTACATTCCTCTTTCAAAATGATATTTGTATTCAGTTTGACAAAAGAAAAGGAATAGATTCCCTTTCGTTGAAAAATCAAAACAAACATGATAGATATTTTTTTAGAAATGTTACACTGTGTATATCATATACATGTATTAGAGACTTGGAGTCTAGTTTTTAGCTAAAATTTTGTTCAATTTTTAGAGCTAAATTCACAGTACTTTGTATTCCCTCATATAAGATGGCCAAGTATTAGATAATGACATCTATGCTATACAATTGTATAATTTTAATTATCTCAGGTAAACTATGTGCTTTGTTTTTGATGGTTTAGGTTATAAATCATGATTTTTAATCAAGTTTTAATTTTTCTTGTTTTAAATGTACCTTGTAAATGATATGCAAATGGTAAAACTGAAATCAATGACATAAAATGGATTGACTATGATGAACAGTAGAAAATTCACAAGAGCAATAGAGCATATAACATTTTAATGCAGATGGTCCTACTTACATGTAGTACAATCTTGCAACATTAAGTCTTCAATTTGCTTTAGGGTTTGTAATTTATTGTTTTATTAATTGTTTTGTCTCATGCTATATCGTTTTATGTAAACCGGCGTAGCAGTTTGGTCTTATTAATGTACTACACATCTGTGCTACGAAAGGATACCCTTTAAACATGTATTTGTAGAATCATGTCTGATTTCATCCCAAATATGTCTGTAAGACTCTTATACTTCTGGCAATTTCTTTGACTTTATGTAGAAACAACCAATCACGAAATTCACGAAAATATTTATTCAATATTTCCTTGGAATGCTTACTTTAATTTCAATTTTTTCTTTCTGCCCCATAGTTCAATAAGATTGAAATTAAAACAAGACAAGAACAATCAAATCTATGCAATGGTAGATTGGAATATATTCCCTCAGTACTACCTATGGAACATCGGAAGTACCTGGTTCTGGCTTCCCCATCATACATTATGCCACATTTTGACAAATTTTGTGGCTGTATGCTTTTGAAATGATATAATATTTAGCTATGGTTGGAAAAAACATAACATATTTTGCATTAGCTTGCTCTCCATGCTGTAGCAATGAATCATAAATTTCTGTTATGATTGTTAGTGTTACAATATTCCAAGTTCCAAAGTTTTATGTTATGTTTGAAATGCTAATGTCTTGTGAAATATATCATTATGTACTCCTGTGCTAATTATGAAGTGGCTGAAGTATTTACGAAAACCTTGCATGTGCTAAGTTTTAACTTTTATTCCATTTTATAAATTGTAAATATTTCACTGAAAAGTAAACCATATCTCTGCGATATCTCTGTGAGTTCCCCGGCCCTCTGAATAGACTATTTTCTTAATGTAATCAAATTCAATGCATAAGCTTTTGTTATTGAAGTGCCACGTTACAATTTTTTTCATTCACTTGTTACAAATAATTGTTTTTCAGTACTCAAAATGTGAATTGCATACATTACGTGTTAGGTAAGGCAATGAAGCCATAATGCTTGTCCTACCTAGCAACACGTAATGTTTGCAATTAGCATTCTGACTATTGAAATACAGTTATTTGAAACAAGCGAATGGAATAATTTGCACTGAAGCACTTAACAAAGACATGCATTAAACTTGATTACCTTATGAAAATGGCGCATTGGAAAAGTAGAATTCGTCCTCTGAGTGACAGATGAATCTTCTTTTAACATTTTTATGTAGAACTAACGTCCTGGCTCTCAGCAGATAATATGAAGGGTTGAATTCATGGAACTATTGTATTCAAGCTGTTGCTGAAGTGTATTCTCAAGTGTTACTGTTCCAGTTTAATTGTGCTGTATTTTAAGTCCTCTGAAATGGTGTGTAAAATGCTGATTTGTTCAAGTGTGCAGTGTATCGTAATGATGTTTTATTTGTTGCTTTATTATACCCACATTTACCTGTAAACTTTTTGTATTTTCCCCCAATGTCTGTTTGTGCTATCCAGTATTCCAGGGTTCATTTTGTGTGGTTAGTAATATTTAGTCCGGGTGTCTCTTGGTATTTGTATTAAGGGTAAATTTATTCTTTGCCATTCAAGGGGTAGGGAGATACATTGTAAGATCCAATACAAACCTATCAAATGATCATTTTGAAACCAGTGGATCTTTGAAATCCATATGTGTGCTGTTTTATAATCTAGGATTTTAGCTGACATGGATTGCGGATAAAGTGGCAAACTTATGTACTTGTACACAGAGTAGTTATCTATCATTTTGTATTCCAGTGTTCAAATGAAGATAGTCTGCATGTACATGGTGATTTGAAAGCAGTATGTTTATAGGGTGTGAATTATATATGCTAGACCCATTCATAAAATCTGGTGTTGTGTTCTTTCTATCGGTCATAGAATTTGTACATGTCGTCTGTTTGGAGCAAGAAGGTCCCATTGTTATAAGTCTTTGGTATGACTCGGCCGGGGTTCGCACCCACGACCTCCCGTTCATGAGGCGGGCGCTCTAACCACTGAGCCACCATGCCCGGTGGCATATATGCAGCATGTATTCCCTCCTTGTTGTGGTCAATTTGAACCTGTTTGTGTTATACTCTGTCTGTCTGGAGCAGAAAGGATGTTATACCTATACTTTGACACAGAGTTAATGCCCTTCTGGCTCCAAACAGATGTCTAGAAGTATCTGATTCTGCTACCTAGATTCTATCATAAAAGTTTTAAATGTAAATGGTAAACAATTACAATCGAACATAAATTTACATGCTTGGATTGTATGAGTATACTGATAATGTATTCCTATTTGTAATACATTATATGTTATGATACATATTTGATTGTGTTATCTTTTCGGATAAATATTTTGACTGATAATCAGATGATCATAACTAACTGTTAATTAATATTGACTTATAATTGTTACGATAAGATACATGTACCAGGTATTATGTAATCCTGTCAAAAAAGTGTAACCCTGGCAATTGCATGACAATGAATTTATTGGCTATTGCTCAGAAAATATCTAGGGTACAGTTTTGCAAGTGTTATACCATTCATTGTCTTTTTAAAGCAATCGGAGTACTTTGTAAAAGGAGAAAAAGAAAAAGAAGGAAAACAAAGGACTATCAATTTTTAAGGGGGGATGTCTTTCTCAAGCATTGTTTTGTGATTTCCCACTCAATAAGTACACATTGATGTATTCATTTTCCTCCAAAAGTTGTATTCATCAACATTTCACTGCCTATTGGTGTTTATATGTTGAGTATGTTTCATATCTATAAATGGTATTCAATGGCATTCAATTTTACTAAATATTGTTCAATATTATCAATGTGTTTTAATTGTCCAAGTATATGTTATATACATTGTTAAAAGAACTGTATTTTACCTATATATATATAAACCAAAGTATTTAGTATACCTTGTTACTTTTGCATAGTACCTACCATCATTTTTTAAAGGAAAGGAAGTCCAAATTATTTTGTAGAAACCATTGTTTTCCATTTATTGTGCATAAATGATAAATGAAACATGATAAAACATCACGGTTATATGCATTCTTCTTTCGTTGAGTTTTATGAATATACTGTTTGTATGACCATGTGAGTGGTTTGTTTGTGTGAGTGGTTTTTCTCATCAATAGATTTCATTTGATTTTTATTTTTATTTTTATTTTATTTTCTTCTGCATTTATGTCAGTGTACAGTTTTTCGATAACAATAAAATAAAGTACAATAAGTATTTTTCTGATAATGAATCATAAATTAGCAAATAAATATATGTATAAACTGTTATTTTCAAAAACGAAATGATAAACTGTCACAAATACTAAATTTCCTCAAACATTATAACACATTATAAAGTTATTTGCGGAAAAAGGACTGTCATTGTAAGCAGATTGCTTGATAATACGACAGCCCCAGACAAAACTCATGAAATATATTAACACATTTAATAAGCAAAAACGGATAGGTAATTGAAAATACAAATTGCGATGATGGTGATGCAGATGAGGATGATGGTGATGGTGATGATGATAATGATGATAAAGATTCAAACGTCATACTGAAGTGCTTGATATTTATTATGATTTTGAACTCCATCAACTTCACACAACATCTAAATTAACTTCAGAAACTGATTTTGTGTTTTTACCATCTACCTCCTGGAATTTCATCATTGTAGCATAATTTTGCACGGCTACATGTCATGAAGATTAACCCTTAAAGCCCCACTGCACTACTTATAGCTACTTGCGCCCTCTATATAGCAAACTATGCCTAATCGGTGCCTGTTGGTCCCCCATGATCCCCTTTTTCTTATGTTAATTGAGAGCTGATTTGATGAAATAACCACCTGTCAGTGACCTTGCAGGGAGGTCTAATCCCCCAGGCCAAACGGGCTTCTTAAAAAGAATTAAAACTTTTGGTATTGCCTAGGAAATGAGATAACAATTTTAATACATGTACTTCTAAAAACTATGGTTTCGTTAACGGGTGAATGACGGAATAATAAAGAGTAAAAGAGACGTCAAAAACTTTTTGTTGTTCATGTTATTTTACACCGATTTGTTCCCATTTCTGTGCATCCCCAGTTGTTTAATGTTACTCGTCTCTGTTATCTTTCAGCATATGTATTACTTTCGGATGGCAGAGAAGAAAAAAATTTGATATACTTTACTAGAAATATGATACAATTTTTTACATAGTCCTGCAGTATTGACGGATATTCCCATAAAAGTGGGTTTCCAATCATCACTGTGAGCTTCGATTAATGTAACTTCTTAATTACCTCCTGCCATAATCGTTTAACTTTATGACAATCTAAAAATAAATGTTGGTATGTCTCTACTTCTTGTCCACAAAAGGAATAAAAATGGTATGACTCAAAAACCAAATTTAAAGAGCTCTGTTTTCGTATATACAGCCCCTTAATGGTTTGTATTGAAACTCTCTTTGTTTATTACATATATTGCACATTTCATCCTTGTGATGTTTCTTTCAACTCCGTCATTCCAAGATCCTATTGATAGTAACCGTCTGTAACATGAAATGTGTAATCTCAGTTTTGAAAATCTTTAATTCGGAGGCGCGATAGCTCAGTCGGTAGAGAAGTGGTCTCGTGATCCGGTAACCCGGGTTCGAAACCATCAAGTCGATGCGCTAGTGCTAAAGCCGTCGGCCGTCTGGTTGCTTACTAACAAGCAAATAAGCTTTCTTAGCAGTAAGGTAAAATAACCACCACCACAATTTCGATTTCGAAGTAATCATGTAACCGCCTATAGACTTTATATCACATAGTTTTTGAAACGTCCCAATATCATCAATTCTATTTCATAATGTTCAGTGTCCACTTACATAAAATCACCCTCTATCCATTCTTCTCTGATTGCTGAAAAGATCTTCTGAATTCTAAGCAAGCTTTCAGTTGGAAAAACCAAATTATAAAAATGTGAGATTGGTTTTAAATGACCTCTGACGATTATATCTGATACTTGAAGTATACCTTTCTGAAATAATTCGACATCAAAAAATGTTTTATTGCTGAGACATACACTTATTATTAAATATAACAGTATTATTCCTTTTTTCTCCAAAATGTCTACACTATAATTCTTGCCATGCTTTCAACATGTCTTTATGAAACAATGGTATACCTTCAAATCTGTTTTATTTATATCATAATTACAAATAAATATACTTCGACCCCCCCCCCCCCCCCCAGTGATCTTTAAAAAAAAGTGGTCAAAGGTTACTTTTCTCTTTACAGGGGCGGATCTAGCTTTTTGCTAAGGGGGGGGGTTTGACCAAAATAATGACGATGCAGAGCATCGTCCACGAGCCGCGAAGCGGCGAGCCGATTTTTTTGGGGGTGTTTATTTGAACTCCGTAAGTCATGTTTTCCTGGCATCTATTAACACAATGGAGACCATAAAAAGCAGTGCATGATAACGTCTTTTTAAATCAAGTAACAGTAAATACAGTTATATCCAGAGTTATCATGTGTTTGGTTAAGTTACCAGATGAGTTGAATATCTTCTCACAATATTTGCACTTGAAAGGTTTTCTCTCCAGCGTGCGTTCTTTTTTCTTTCTTTTTTTTTTTTTTTTTTTTTGGGGGGGGCCGCCCAAGGGGGGGGGGGGGGGTTTAAACCCCCTAAACCCCCCCGTAGATCCGCGCCTGCTTTAGAGCAACCATTTGATCCACAAATTCTCCGAGTCTTTACCTTGAAATTCGTTATTTGTTATTTTGTCTGCTCACGAATTGCAATTCCGCCCTCTGTCACTTAGTTATTTACATCTGTTTTCTTTCTGAGCAGTTTTTTTATTTGTCCCCTTTCTATTTTAAACATTCAAATACAGTAAAGATCTTTGATAATTATTTCTAAAAGAAATAATGTTATTCCGTGAGCCATATTATACTTCGAGTTTAGTTGTTTTCATTTCAATAAAATGTTGTTTGAGGAGACGAGTTGGCTCAGTCAGTAAAGCGTCTGCTTGTCGAACCAGAAATCGTGGCAGTATACTTCCCAGTGGCGTATGTAATGAGAGGGGGGGGGGGGGGGGGGGGGGGGGGGAGCTGCATTTTGCTTTATAAAAATATTTTATTTATAGCGACGCCCTTTGGTGAATAACATGATTTTGCGAGGTCGCGTATAGGGACCGAGCAAAAAAAAGTTATAGTTCAGACTTTAGAAGTTAAAATTTGAGGGCACTTTTTATCACAAAGGCCAATAGTTAAGATCCTATAATGTGCTCTAGTCTGAATTCTTTCCGATCGAGGAGATGACAGACACCCCCCTCCCCCCCCCCCCAGGAAGAAAAAAAAACACGAACAGGGGAATGTGTCTACCAGTCCTCTGGAAGTTTGAAGTTTGAAGTATAGGCTAGTGGTTTAAGCACTTAGCTTGAAATTCAAAGGTCGTGGTTCGATCCTCGGCAGTGCACTAATGCCCCTTGGCAAGGAACTAAATCTACATTTGCCACTCAATACTCAAGGGAGATCTAGGGATCCGGTAGGATGACGTAAGCATGTGTTAGTAATTGCCTATGCCCTCACGGTGACCATATGGTAGGAATACCCAGTGGCGGATCCAGTGGGGCCGGGGGGGGGGGGCGGGCTCCCTCCCCAGGCCAAAAAAGGGGTAAATTTAACCCTTTTTTATATTATAAAAGAAAGAAGACGGACCCCGTCCCGTCCCCCTGGTGCAAGGGGAGGGGCGGGGAATGGGTGTTGATTCGGCGCTAAATATTTTCTCACGAATTTGGAAGAAAACAAAAAAAATAATGCTCCTTACCCCCAGCTGCGTGTTCTTTTATTGCAATAAACCGAATCTATTCAATTAAATTCAATGTTTTTATTATAGACGGCCTTCTGTAATAATGAAAATGCATTTTCGGCAAGGGCACTATTTAGAGGGCATGGACTTTAGACAAGTGCTTTTTATTATAATAAAGCATTTGTATAAAAAAACATTATATACAGTAGACATACTCATAAAACAGTAAATTATAAATAATATTTTATCATGCTCGTACTTAAAATATATATGTTCGTGTTCGAAATTACACTAACAAGTTATTAAAGATAGCTTGATATTACAGGATGACATAAAGAAACATGAAAAAGAAAAAAATACCCAGATGATTAATGGTGTCTTGGGTTGGTCATGTTCATATCTCATAACTGTAGATGGTAAACAAAATCTATAACTCTAAAGCTTAGCTAATCACTTTAACAATTTTCCGGTAAATATTAGTTCATTTTCAACATCTTCCTTATCAAGCAATAATGAAAGTTTTGCCAATTTTTTTCCAAAGCAAAATCCAAACTATATATATTAAAGCTATATATCTGAAAATGAAATCATTGCTGCTGGAAACGAACTCAAATGCTCTAACAGTATACTGTTGTGGTGTTGATGAGATTAATCCACGGGTCATAAAAAGTGTAATACACTAAATTATTGCTAAAGTTTATCTAGCTGTCCATATAAAGAATTGAATAGATAGATTTTTTTTTTTTTTTTTCCTCTTGTCAGAGGTACTTTATTCATTTACAAAAATAACCAACACACAAATCATTACATCATAACAAAATTTTACATTCACTTTAAGTATTTTCTTAAACTATTAAGAGAAAATCTTCAGTGATATAAAATATCCCCGAAGATTTTCCTTAGTTCCCAGATGCTATTTCAAAAGCTCTCAAAAACTCTCCAAAAAAAATACTATGTCCCGAGAGCCCCTGAAACAACATCCGAGATGTTATCCAAGAGTAACTCGTATTTAAAAACATGCCATATGAAAAAGCTGTTGTATGGTTTACCTTGAAAATAATTTAACATATACATCAAATAGATTGCGTATTGAGCATATGCAACGATTGTATTTATATCTGCTCCATTTGCATGTTTGAAATCAAAACCAGCAATTAATAATTCTTCGTTTAATATAATTTTTTCTTTAAAGTTCAATTCAATCAATTCCACAATACGTTTCCAGAAAAGCTTTACGCTCGGGCACTCTAAAAGAACATGAACGAAAGATTCTGCTGTTTTACAAAAAATGCAAAGGTTTTCATTTACAATTTTCCATTTGCACAGATTGTATCTAAAGGGTAAAATCCTACGAAATGTCTTAAAGTTGAGTTGTTTTATTTTATTGTTTTTCAATGTCTTAAACTTAAATTTTAATGTATCTCTCCAATCAAAATCAATGACAAGGTTCAGTTTACCTTCCCAAAATGTTAATACAGCTGGTTCTCTTTTCTTAAAGTCACACAATAGGCTATAGAAATGGCTAGATTTCATTGAAGATAGTCTTATAAAATCAAGTGTTCTTATTTCGTATAAGTCGCCTTCGAATTGTGAATTTGTTTTATCGTCATGTGCGTAATTAACATCTTGAATTCTTTCGATCCACATTTTTGGGATCGCATTTTTAAGCTTCGTATACATAAAATCAACTAGCAAAGAATTTGAGCCAAGCATTCTACAAATATGTTCTCTTGGCCGAAAACGTCCATTTTCTACAATGTCATTCATTGTTATAATGCCTTTTCTAAACCATTCTTTAAAAAAGAGAGGTTTGCTCTCATGTGTAATATTACTATTGTACCACAATACTTGATTTTCAACATTCATAACTTGTGGAAATTGAATATATTTAAGTTCGCTCCAAGTTACGAGACAGTTAACATAAAAATTAGGTATTTTTTGTTTTAAGCATAACTTTAACATGTCTTTACTGGAACAATTTGTTTTCAAAATTACTAACAACGGACATATTTTTTCAATCCAGTATCTAAACATAAACTTCCACGGTATATCATAATTATTTTCAAAGAAATTGTTAAACCATGATAAATGTAGCGATTGAAATTTAGAGTTTAAGTCGACCATGCCCAATCCTCCCTTTTCAATATCATTAATTAAGACTGTTCTCTTGACTTTTTCTCTTTTTGAATTCCATAGAAAATTATACATCAGTTTATTCAAATCAACAACTAGTTTCTGAGGGATAGGTAATACCGAAGCAACATACACAAATTGTGAGATTACAAGTGATTTAAGAATTACAACTTTACCATAGTAAGTTAAGTTTCTCATTTTCCAAAAAGTCAAGATTGATTTTACTTTTTCTAGTTTCACAAACCAGTTCAATCGATCAGACTCCTTTTTATCCCTTGTTAGATACATTCCCAAATACTTGACAGGTTCATCGTTCCATTTAATACCTTCGATAAATGCTTGTTGCTGTTGTATAGTAACAGCATTTGTTTTCATCACATTTAAGCTCGGCCCAGCGAAGTGTCCGAAATGTTTTACTTCTTCGAGAGATATGTTGGCAGATTGAATGTTGTTTAAAAAGAGAACAGTGTCATCTGCCAGTTGGGATATCTTAAATTCTTTTGAAATACCAGTGTCAGTAGTTACGACTGTGATACCATCTATATTATTATTTTGCTTTATTTTTAATGCCATAATTTCAACAACTAGAATAAATAATAGAGCAGAAAGCGGACAGCCCTGCCTAATGCCCCTTTTTATTTCAAATTTTTGCGAGACCCAACCATTATTTATGACACTCCCTACAGCATTTGCATAAATGACTTTGATCCATGTAATAAAGGATTCTTTGAACTTTAACTTATATAATAGTTGAAATAAGAACTCATGAGTAACCGTATCAAAAGCTTTTCTAAAATCAAGAAAAAGAAGGATACCTGAGTAATTATTTGATTCACAGTATTCAATTATATCTTTAACTAAACGTAGATTTTGCATAGCGGAACGCTGTTTTAAATAACCTGATTGATCAAAAGAAATCAATTTATCTATGACATTTTTTAATCTTTTACATAACACCTTTGCTACAATCTTATAATCTGTGTTAAGCAATGATATAGGTCTCCAATTATCTAGGCATTGTTTATCCCCTTTCTTGTACAGCAGAGTTAGTATAGCTAACTTTTGAGTTTCGGACAACTGTTTTTGATTAAAACCTTCATTTATACTATTTATTACAAGGGATTTAACATCCTCCCAAAAACATTTTAAAAATTCAGCAGATAAACCGTCACTACCTGGTGACTTGTTGTTTTTCATAGAAAATATAGCATTTCGACATTCTTCCTCGGTAAGTATTCCTTCACACGACATTGCTTCTTCTTCCGTTAATGCAGGAAGCATAGTTGAAGCTAAATAATTATCAATATCAGACGATTCAACTCCATTGATTGTTTTAGAGTACAAACATTTATAATATTCAACAATTTCACTAAGAATAGTTTCCTGGTTTGTAACAACCCTTCCATTCTTTTTAATACAATTTATTTCTTTTCTTTTTCCGTTTCTTTTTTCGCATTGAAAAAAATATTTCGTTGATTTTTCACCATGTTCTATCCACTTTTGTCTGGACCTGACAAAAGCTCCTTTACATTTATATGTTAACCATTGGTCTAATTTAATTTTTGTTCGTTCTAGTTCTTCCTTATTTTCTTTAGACGGATTTTCATCAGTCTTACAGCTCATTGACATAAATTCAGTTTGTAATTTGTTAAAAGCTTCGTTCTTTTCTTTATGCTTTTGTTTCGAATACCTGATTGTGTATTCTTTAATCTTTATTTTGCACATGTCCCATTTCATTTGCGGGTTCATATAAGCGTTTTCCATTTTAAATTTTCTAATCAAATGTTTTATGTTTACTGTATAGTCATCATCTTTTAACAATGAATTATTCATTTTCCATAAACCACACCCCTTTCGGGGACTATTAGTTGCCAATTTTAGAGTAATTGCACAATGATCGCATTTTGGAGCAGGCTTAATTTCAGTCGTCTGCACACAACACCACATTGAATCTGTTAATAGCCAATAGTCAAGTCGAGAAAATATATTTAATGACAATTGTCGCCAAGTGTATTGTTTTTTGAAAGGAAACATTTTCCTCCACACATCAATCATATGAAAGTGTTTAAGCAATTTCTTAAACCCCTGAATCTCTTTATAAGCATAACACATACCCCGAGTATCCAGCTGGGCATTTTGAACACAATTCCAATCTCCACCTAACACTAATGAATCGTTTACTTGTTTCACCTTTTTTAACCATTTTAATAAGTTGTTATAAAATCTTTCTTTTTCATTGTATTTTGTCGGTGCGTAAACATTTAAAATAAAATAAGAGTTTTCACCAACTTTCAATCTTATCGCAAGTGCTCGACCATCAAGGTGTACAAAATGTTCAATCTGTTCAGAATAATATTTACGTACAAAAATAGCCACACCTTTTGAGTGATTTGTGCCATGATTAAAGAAACAGTGGTAATCTAATTCTAACTTAATAATTGCTTCTAATCCGAGTGTCAAAAAAGTTTCTTGTAACATTATTACGTCTATTTTTTGCTTATGTATCCATGAAAAGATTTTGTTTCGTTTCAGTTTATTCCTGATCCCCCTTACATTGAGGGATAAAAAGGACATAATTTGTTTTCGTTCACCAGCTAGAGATTTTCATTTCCGTAATACTTGTCTGTTGATCCAAATTTCAGTCTACTCACTTTCTTGTGTTCCCTTTCTTTCTTTCTGATTTCCTCTTTTGCATTTTCTTTGGTGTTGTGGTTTTTTGTGGAGTAACTATCCGCTCTTCCTGGGTACTTTCACCTGAATTGAATAGATAGATCCACCAAAGACAAAGGCCCTATATACAAACAAGGGCCTTGTTGGGGGCTTGACGGTATATTATACTTGATGGACCATTACAGAAAAAAGTCACAGTTAAAAAAAAGAAAGAATGTCTTTATCTTTCTCTCCTCCCCCCATTCTTTTTTCTTCTTTTTTTGTAGCAGCCCCAAAACCTCCACCAGTACAGTGGCGGATCCAGGGGTGGGCCGAAACGGCCGCGGCCCCCCCTATTGGCGAAGCAAAAAAATTGAGAAGGAAAAAAGAGGAAGAAAAAAAAGAAGGAAAAAAAAGGGGGAAAAGGAGAAGATAAAAGAAAAGAGAACAAAAAGTAAAGAAAAGAGAGAGAGAGAGTTCAAAAAAGAGGAAAGAAAAAGAAGAGAGGAGCCGGGGAGAAAGCAAGACAACGAAATGGCACTAAAAATTAGTGACAGTAACGACGAATAAGGGAAAGACAAGGGGAAGGGGGTGCGTGAAGGCGGATGCATTAAGGGGAGGGGGGGGGGGGGTGACTGGCCGTATTCTTATTTTTAGGTTATGCGAAACTGAGTCGAAATTATGCTTCTTTTCAAAACAATCTTAGCATGCTTGTTTATGTTAAGCCGGAGTGCATGAAAAGGTTAGTGTAGAAACACTTCTGAAAAGGCCGCGCCCGGCCCCTCCAAAGAACGGCAGAATGGTAATCTATAAATTATGGGGTCATTCTTGATGGCTTGGGAGTCGTTATTAAGGAGGGGGCCGGCCCTACTCAAATGGTTGTGACGGTAACGATGGATAAGGCAGAGGGGGGGGGGGGGGGGTCGAACCCCCCTCAAATTTTTGTCAAGTTGTCAAGTTGGTCCTGATGTGTATAATGAGTAGACCAGGGGTTCTCAAACTTTTTCTTCGACGGTCCAGAAGCGATTTCTATGAAAGCTGTAAGGTCCGAAATGACACTTGTATACTGAAGATAATGAGGCTTGTTTTTGGTCTATATCTGATCCAAGGAGAATTGTTACAGTTAAAAAAAAAACAGAACCGCCAGTGCTTCCACTCGTTTAAATAGAGTTTCCTGAAAAAGAACACCCAATATCCTGGAATTTGAAAGAATTTTCTTAAAACATTCAAAATGCCTCTTGGATTTCTTATTTGGATGAATCGCTATGACGTTTTAATATGTATCAATTATTGAGTGGGCTTATTTTGCTTTCTAATGGATCCATACAACGTGGCAGAGCTTGAGGGGTCTGGTAGAGCCTTTTCAAGAAAGAAATTGTCTTTAGGAGAAAAAAAGAGGTTATTTCTAAAATGAAATGAAAGGGTTATTGACTTTCAAGAGAGAAAATTGTCTATAAGAGAGGAAGAGAGGTTATTTCTAAAATGAAATGAAAGGGCTCTTGTCAAATAGCCCTTTCATTTCATTTTTCTCTCGAAATAAACTCTCTTTCTCTCTTATAGACAATTTTATGAGATGGAATCTTCAATCTGAAGCCTTTTTGTGCTCTTTGAAAATGGCACACTGAATGGGGGCAGTGCAATTTAAATTTCAAGGGATGGATTAGAGTTTTTATCGCTCTTGAAAGTCGAATAGCCCTTTCATTTCATTTTAGAAATAAACTCTAATACATTCCTTGATATTTAAATTGCGCCGCCCCTATTGTGTCCTCTTTTTAAAGAGCACAACAGAGCCCTCAAATTAGGCAGCAAGTAGCAAAACAAACCCGTAACACTGGACACAACATTCAATGGGATGATGCCCATATCATTGAGTTTGAAACGCACTTCTGGTCAAGAATGGTAGAAGAAGCATCTGCATAAAAAGGATGAATCCTTCACTGAATAGGGATTCTTGCTATACACTTTTACCTTTGTGTAAATAATAAAAAGTCCACGGGCGTGGTTGTTAGAAGCTAAAACTACATATAACTCTCTCCAATTTTGCAGGGGGAGAGCCTTTGTCGGGAGTCTTTAATAATAAAAGGGATAAATCCTTCACTGAATAGGGATTCTTGCTATACACTTTTACCTTTGTGTAAATAATAAAAAGTCCACGGGCGTGGTTGTTAGAAGCTTAAACTACATTAAAACTCTCTCCAATTTTGCAGGGGGAGAGCCTTTGTCGGGAGTCTTTAATAATAAAAGGGATAAATCCTTCACTGAATAGGGATTCTTGCTATATGTTACCTTTCTTCGCTCCAGTGATCTCGAGGCAGCAGACAGCAAGAAATTGTGTAAATAATTCGCTGTTGCCGGGAGTCTTGCATGGGGCGGAGCCCCAGGAAGTTCTTGAACTTTAAAAAAAATTAGGAAATTCCAAATAGTCGTCATATGAGCGATAGAAATTGTAATTTCCTCCTTGAGAGTCACATACCCCCTTTCATTTCATTTTAGAATTTAACCTCTCTTTCTCTCTTAAAGACAATTTCATATAACTTCTGTTTTCGTATTGTTGTACTTTCGTCCGCAGACTACTTAAGCACATGTCGAGCCAACTCAGTCGGAAATGTAATATGTAGGCCTAAGTGTAAAGTTAAGTTTCATGTTCTTCCTTTTTTCTTTCTTTCTTTCTTTCTTTCTCTCCCTCTCTCTGTCTCTCTCCTTTTCCTCTATCTTCTTTAAAAAAAAAAAAAAATCATTCTTTTCTTCTCATTTTTCTGTGTGTGACATGCGTTGCGCGTACGTCTATCAATGTCTTAATATGGTAGATTTACATTTTGATGTATTCCAGAAAGTGCCCTATTTTGATGGTGCCCCCCCCCCCCCATGTATTGATCTCGATAAAAAATAAATTTCTCATCAATTCTATTTCCAATATATCTAATACTTGCACTAATCTCCAATTAAAAAAAATCGTCTACTTTCTCTCAAGACAACATTATATAAAGGATTCATTAATGCAAGGCTATCACGCGAGTAATCTCTCAATTTCTAACTTCCTGCTTTCCTCATCTCCCAGTCTCCCTTGCTTTAATATTCCTCGTTACTTCCTTCCAATTGAACTCCAACTTAATTGATGTTATACACTGTATCTATTCTTCAACTACAGGTAGATGCAAATGTTACTCAAAATCCATTATATAAATCACACTCAGGATACAGCCAATCGACGAGAATTACTTCAATCTATATTTTACATGTATCATTAATATATGGTTTTACAATGGCTATGGTGATGAGTTGTCTAGGTAACATGTTGATGTGTTTGTTAAAATGTATTACCATGGTGCACCTTCTTGGTTACAAACAAATTATGTGTATACGTAAGTTCGTGCCTTTACATATCACAGTAGAAATCAATGTTTTATATTTGATGCAGAATAATATTAATATTTGGAGATTAGAAACACAAACAGTTTCCATAACCGTTCAAGTGTTTCAAGAAAAAGTTAAGAAAACTTTCTCCTGGATGTTCATTGGAATTAATCGAGAAATTCCCCTCGCTAGCGTGTAAATAAAAATACGCCGGCCGGCCATACGTAAATGGCAGTGACGGTAACGACGAATTAGGAGGAAGGGGTGCATACGTGAACTACAAGCGTATTGGGGATGATCATACTATCATTTTAGAGTGTGCAATCTGGGTCGGAATCCAGCATAATATATTATAAAAAAAGAGGTTCACATAAAAGCACTCATGATAAAGCCGCGCCCGGCCCCTACAACATCATTTTGGATTTTCAGATGATGGGGCGGGTGGCAGGGGTAGGGGGCAAAGTTCGCCCCACTCTTCAAGTACCCCCCTCCCCAAAGGGCCACTTTTACTTTGTAAAGAAGTGCCCCTTTCCCTTTTTAACTCGGATAAGCGCACATTTCATCAACACATGTGCCCCCTTTCCTATCTGATAAGGGCTATTTAGAAAAATGAGGCCCTTCATAAATAAAAAGTGTCCCTTTTCATCTCTGGTAAATGACCATTTTCATATATGAGAAGTTAATTCTTTTCACTTCAGTGCGCTCTTCACCTCCGATAATTGCCCCTATTCAAATCTGAGAGATGCTCGTTTTACTTTGAAAAGTACCCCTTCCCCTCCTGATAGGTACTCTTTTCATCTATGATGAGTGCCCATTTTCACCTTTGCTAACTGCCCTTTTATTTTGAATCGTGCCCCTTTTCCTTTCTATTAAGGGACCTATCCCCTTTTCATAAATGCCCCTTTTCACCTCTGATAAATCAATTTCTGATGGATGCCCCTTTTCCGTCGACAAATGCCCATTTCCCATACTCATAAGTGCCCGATCTCATTTCTGGTGAGTGCCTCCTTTCAGGTGTAAGAAGTGCCCAGTTTAAACCTTGATAATTACTCTTTGTACCTTGACACATGCTCCTTTTATTTTCTAATAAGTGTCTTTATCCCTTTCGATATGTGTCCCCTTAACCCCTCATCATCAGGCACGTAGGCACGGGGGGGGGGGGCACGTGCCCCCTAACCTGCTCATCATTAGTCTTGCACTAATTTAAAGCGACTAAGAGTAATTTCCCCTAAAGCTTGCTCGCTCGCTCGCATTTTATAGATGATACAATTATATGTCACTTTAAAACAAATGTTTTTTCAGTCTTCCGTGATGCTTATAACCCCATCATGATTTGGTTTTTTCCTTTTTATAAGATGTAATTTTTCACTCTGCGACCTCACAGATCTTACATTTTTTCTCGCTCGCTTTGCTCGCTCGCAAATGAATATTCAGACAATCACACTCAGCCGAAAGTGTGATGCTTAAGCAATAACTTGTATGATATATAAAGAAAAACAAATATTGAAATCGTCCCTGATAATGGGATCACAATGAAAGGGTATATACCAATGTCTAAAAAAATGTATATTTTCGCCTTGAGATTTCGCTTTGTAGGTGCCCTTTTTTGTTGGTGCTTTCCACTTTGGAAATAGCTCCGCCGCCCTGCTTACGCATTAGCGCCAGCGTTAATTTCACGCTTGCGCGCACAGGGGGTGTCTCTGTGCGTGTGTGTGTGTGTGGGGGGGGGGGGGGGTTCCTCTCTAGCTCTGAAGCTGATTTTTTAATTTTTTACCTAGATTCGTGCGATTCGGTTAATACTTTTAGAGGGAGTCTGAGGGGTGATGTGCCCCCCTCTGAAGCTGACATTTTTTTGGATTTTTGAAACTTTTTTGTCCCCTTTCCAAAATAATTGTGCCCGTTTGTAGGTACCAGTACACTATTAAAGTACAGTGCTTCTAATATGACCTTGTCAGTATTGGTAAGTTTAAATAATGGTCTGCGCGAATTTCGAATTTCCGGCCCCCCCTATTGGAAAATCCTGGATCCGCGCCTGCAGTACGCCATTTGGTCGTAGGGAAGAAGGACTCGGATCATAGAAGAAGAAGAAGAAGAAGAAGAAGAAGAAGAATTAGTCGAGTAAAAAGAGGAAGAACAAAAATAAGAAGCCTGACGATGACGAAGAAGAAAGAGACTAGACTATATAATTATATAATTATATATAGTTTACGATTAATGCAGAGGGGTGGGAGGACCAACCGAGCTTTTAAATTATCATTAGATATATCAGTACACTAACTTGAATTAGATATAACAATGAAAATATTAAATCTACTTTAAGACCTATAACTACACCATTGTCTTTATTCATAGACCTACGTATTTCGGTCAAGTGGACATACCTCACAATAAGGCCTATACTTTACAGTCATCGAGCCCTTCGAGCATAGCAGACCGTACCATTTTCCTTTTTCATAGCAACAGAGTTGTGGATTTAATTGTGGCAGTCTTACTGAGTATCTCAGCAACTTCTGTAAATTGTTTCAATAATAGACTAGACAAATACTGGTCTAAAAACCATGATCTTGTCTATATTAAGCTGATATTGCATATTGTAAGTTTGCACACATTATGTTTTTGTCCTTTTCCATGCACTTATTTCATTTGAAATGAGAAGTAAAATGTAAAACCATTGAAGAAGAAACCTACGGTCGATGAACAGGCTTATCCTTAAGCAGGGCTCCCACTTAATTAGCCGAGTTGGAACCTCGAGTTGTGCGAGCTGGCGCAATCTTATGGCAAGCCGTTTTTATTATTAATTGATATCAATAAATCAATCCTTGTTATCAAGAAAGAATTTTATGTTGTAAAGCAATGGTAATTCTTAAAATCAAGAACTCGATTTCACGAATTCGATTTCGTGATATCAAGATATCGTGATATCGTGATATCAAGAATTGAATTCTATCTTGAAGAAATATGTTTTAATGATAAAACGGCTTGCCATACGATCGCGCCAGCTCGCCACAACTCGAGGCTCCAACTCGGCTAAGTGGGAGCCCTGCTTTAGCATCGCTGGATTAAATTAAAGTAACGTAAGTAATTAACACTTTAAAACAAAAATTGTAAACATGATTATTCGGGATGTGATTCAGGTTTTTTCTTTTGGCGTGTGCACATGAAGTGATTTGCACACGCTACTAAATGTTTTGTTCACGACGTAGCATTGCAGTATTACAGTGCATGCATTTGGTCCATTACTCTGTAGCAGAAGACGAAATCAGCATATCACTCACCCACCGTCTCTGATTTTGTATTTCGAGGTTTTTAGAACACCAATCATCATGCCTAACTGTCCAAAGTGTAATAAAGCTGTCTATTTTGGTAAGTCGTCTTGTATAATTGGATCTAGATTTGAATTGTATGTGAAATATATAACCGTATGTTGAAGAGTATTAACGCCGCACCCAACCCGCGGCCACCTGTCGGCCTAATGCTAGTTGGAGTCCGTGGCCGTGCTGGATTAGATGCCGGGCCATCTCCAGCATGCACGAGTGCAGGGGCCCGTTCCTACAAACCGTCATAAGTCTAACTTCTTGACTAAATCAGCGTTAGTGAACAACTTGTCCGCTACGTGTTTCACCAAGCCCTCTTTGCCAAGATCAACGACAACATCCTGACTAAGGAGTTATGACACCTCTGACACCGTCGTATCTCTGTCATAACTATTTAGTCGATGGGCAGCGCCATCACATGTCATTTATTGGGTAGACTATGGCTGGCAAAAAAGGACAATAAATCCTCCAACTATGATTTTTCTACACATTCACTTAAACAGTGAATTATCATTTTTTGTATTTGATAATCTCATGAAAATATGCCATGTTTGTATTTAAGGATTTTTCCACTTAAATAAACTGATTATACGTCTTTATTTCCACATTGTAAACTCGTCGAAGGGATATGTATTTTGCCACGGCAGGCAAGCCATAGTTTGAAGTGTATTCTTTAGTTTTCAGACCCATATTAATTTCGAGATGAATTCTATTTTCAATTATGTAAAGTGAATGGTTTAAACATAAGTTTTAACCTTTGAAATATTGAAGTTTTGTGATTTTTATATTGTGCTGACGCCAAAAACATTGAACACAAATTTCATTACATCGTATTTTTTCAAAGAATAATATAAGGGTGTATTTTTATAAACTATCAAATGAAAATATTCGGGGGGTGCCCATCTCAACAACAAAACTGATTCACTGGTCATGTAATGAAAAACTCACGATTATATTTTACAAGTACTTCAATTGTTTAATCTACACAAATTTGGAAGTATATTGGATCTCTTATTTCTTGGTATCATTTTCAATCTTTTTTTATTACTAATTCATTTAAATAATTGCATTTTCCCTAATATTAATTTTGTAATAATCTGGTGGTATTGCGACTAAGGCTAATTCTCGGCTCCTCTTCTCGCCGATAATATCGATCTCACGAGATACTAGCTAGTAAGCTCTTCGTGAAACGGTTTAGGAAGATCAGAGACATCTCCGTAGTTGGCGGATAAAGTTATGACTGTCTTGTCGTTGGTTTCTAGGAACGAGCCCCAGATACACGAGCTGAGCTCGACGGTCCGCGGCTGTTGCATGTATAAATGCAAGCAGTTGGTAGAGAGGTTCATATTTTAGAGTGAAACTTTCTCATGGACACTTTGGCAGTGCAATTGTTGCTTATCTCTAGGTCTACTTCTATTCTAGATCTAATACGTACTTACCACAATACATTACGATGATGCAGCTTTGCTTATATGGATTATCACTGGTGGATGGAGGGGGGGGGGGGGGGAGCAAGTGATGTGCCCGAATAGAGATGACTACTGCCTCTCTTATGTTGTGGGAGGGGGGGGGGGGGGAGGGGGTTAAAGGAAAAAAAAGGAGTGTGTGACCTTTTTCATGGCACAATTGTAATTTTTTAATACTCTTTCATTTTTACAAATTTTAGGACCTGCAGCTAACCTTGCCTTGTATACTACAGTGACTTAATTGCTGTGCTAACATTTTTAAGTGCAAGATTACAACATGATGGCAGTAAATAGAATATTCAGTTTATTGCACCGAAGTATGTAGGGCCTACGTGCAGGTATAAGCTAATACTTATATAAAGAGGGGCACTTTTGAGGAGGAGGGGGGGGGGGGGGGCAAGTAGGCATATTAACTGTATTAAGGGGCATTTTTTGCCAAACCTTTTGTTGATCATCATTGATACCTCTTGTGGGGCAGTAAATATTGGGGGGCACATGATAGGAAGCACCCCCTTTCTGGAATAATGTTACAAGAAGATTAAAGTCGTTTTTACGTCTGCATATACTTTTTGAATTATAATGAGTTCATTGAATAAAGTGTAGGGTGGCCTACACCATACGGCTAAGGCATGGCGAAGGCACGGCGGGTCTCTAACTTGCAGAGCATAACAAACTCACACATCTGCACTCCATGCTTGTATGTGGGGAACTGCCTGGGATAATGCATGCTTTGCAACCCGAGGGTTTATTTGCATATATCTACATGGAATTACATGTACATTCTATATCAACTGTCACTAATACATATGCAAATATCAGAGCTGGTAAATAAAAGGAGGTACGTGAATATTCATAGATTTCCGTGCGTATCAATGAGCTGCTATGAATATTCAACAAAGCTTAACCAATCATACTGTGAAGAACAATAAACCAAAGAATGAACATAAAAGGATAAACTTGAAAGGAGTAATAAAAGAGACTAAAGTTGGGGAGAGTAAACATAGCACGAGAGCATGTAGAGGGAATGGTGACGGTGATTGAATATGATGGAATGAGCAAAATAGAGTTTGATAATAGAAGAATGCACATAGACATATGGCAAGATAGGATGCTTTCATACATATTCTACAGTACAAGGTCCTGTTCAAAATATAGCTCTACAATAGCCAATAGGCATTGGCGTACATCAAGGAAACTTGTACACAAGGTTGGGACAAGCACTTGTGTTTAGCCCCTTCTCCATTACATAAAGTAGGTATTTTTACTTGGTTAAACAAAAAAAATCATACCGGTATTCATATAGTTAGTGGGGAAAAATTACATGCCGATCAGAATGTCGGAAAAACATATGGAGTTTGGGGGGGGGGGGGGGGGGGTGCGAGGTTATCCTGTGTTGACCCTGTTGGATATACTATTGGTAGATAATGGAGTTAATGTAAATAATATGTTGATGCAAAAGAAGTGCATGTATGGGTCTTTTTTAAAACTTTATACTACAAACCTGAATAAACCTTGATGAAATCTTGACACAAATACCGACATTCAAATAGACTGACATCATAAAGTTATATGAGAACAATCTCTGTTTGGTCTGACTCCACCCTCTACATGTTTTTCTTATTTTTTTCACCAGTGTCTGTTATTTTATTTTGATATTATCTTTCCCTTGATTTTAATTAGTTCAAAGACTACTTACCAGTATTTGTATTAGTTGTATACAATAGTCCATTAGGAGATAATATGGGGGGGGGGGGGGGGGGGTAATCACAGTTCTAATATAGGAGAAAGAAGAGAAGATTGAAAATGATAATTGATCTCTTTAAGCGCGTCTTCATCATCTCGAGATTGCCAAATAGCCCGCTATTTCTGATTTGGGAAATTTGGGAAATAATCCTGAAGATACAAATTGTGTCTTCATCAGCTCGAGATTCGACCTCAAAACTTGAAACTCGACCTTGAGAAATTAGCTCGAGATATTTCGCATGGTGTGAGTCTTCGGTCTAGTGAAGACGCACCGGACAAATAGCTGGATGTTTTGCCAAATAGTGGGATGTTTTGCAAACTATCCCAAGATATCTTGGGATGACGATCCCGACCAAATATCCCGCTAATTGCAACTTCGGGCTGATGAAGACGCAAATTAGCTGGATAGTTTGGGATCGGGATAGTTGAAAAAGTGGGATATTTGGCAATCTCGAGCTAGTGAAAACAGGCCTACTGTCTGGAGGGCATGCCACAGTGGTGACCTCGTGAGGTCATGAGAACTATTCAGTCACCATAATCTCTCCAGACTCTTTCAAAGTCCGGGCCGGCCGCACCCTACTGGTAGTGAATGATGTATTCTACATGTACCCACCCACTCAAGGTTATTCCCAACATTTATTCTGACAACTTATTCAAAGATAATTGTGTTTTTTATTTCAACTTGGTGTAATAAGAAAGGGAATCTATGTACAGTATGATTCATACTTGATTGTTCATGTGCATTCATCTTGTCTTTTTTTTTCTTCTTTTTATTTTTCTCTGGAGTTGAACAATAATTGTCCATAATCCATATATACAATGTATTCTTTTTCGGGTTGATGTTATAATGTGTAAAAAAAAAAATCATTCAAGTCCTTTGTTAAGTGTAGTTTGACTTTTCAAGACTCGTAATTTTGCAGAAATCAATGCAGTTCTTTCCCCCTTTTTTCTCTCTGTTATCATGCTCTTTGAAAGGAAATGAACACTGGGGTGAGAAGAGCACATTTTTTTGCCAGGGGCCTGTTGCCCCCCCAATCAAATACCAAATTGGAGAGAGCAAAGAAAGAAATTGAGACTGAAAAAAGATAAAAACCTAAGCATAAAACTCCAGTGGCAAACAAATATAAACGAGGACATAGAATGGAAAATAGCCAGCAGAATTACAGAGATGTACAGTAGTAACATGAGGAGATAATCTCATGTGGCTCATCAAATATATGCTGTCGGGAAGGCACCACCAGAGGTAGAACCCCCCCCCCCCCCTCCCCAGCTGAAGAGAGACGGACCATTAATTCTGCCATTTCATTCATTACCAGCCCACAACAGAATGAACCAAAGGCTCTACGGTCTAAAATAACCCCATATGCTCCCCCTACCCGCCGCGATCACACAGCTGCCCCGTGTGACTCTTGATGAAACGAATACGCAGATCCAGAAAACGCCAGACAACAATGAAAACAAACCAGTCAAAAGGAAAGAAACATGAATTAACTAATTTCACTAAACAACAAACATAATAAAGGAAGAGATACACAAGGCGTTACTTAGGAACCATTGAAATGATCGTCGCAAATAAAACATTGATCAGAAAAACGTATTACTCGTCAGAAACTCTCAAAAAAGCACATAGACCCTGTTAAGTTCTCAAAACAAGTGCATCTACACTGTACAAAAGATTGTTAAGTACCATATACTATTGATGAAGTACAAAAGTGGTCACAATCTGGAGAATACCAACGCTTTGAAAATACTGATGTGTCATAATACATTGAAATGAATTGAATTGATTTGGTTTATTGCAATAAAAGAACATGCAGCTGGAAAGCTGAAATTGCTCAATTTACAAAGTCAATGTACAACACAATAAACAATCAAAATATGAATGGCTAAAACATACAACTATAAATCATGCATCATGAACTTATATTAAACTGTCAAATATTTTATAAAAATCTAAAAATTTTAAAAACTTCTGCGTCATCAAGAGTTAGAGGGAAAGGAGAGGGAGACAGAACTAGAAAGAGGAAAAGAAGGGAGAAGAAGAAAGAAATAAAAGTTGATAAGAGAATATATGAAAGATTGGAGGAGAGGGGAAGAGAAGGACAGAGTAGAACATGAAAAGTAGACACAGAGAGGAGATTGAAGACCATTAATATTTACGTGGGACAGTACTTATTAAGGTTTGTTTTCATTCTAAACAGGAAAAAATGAGGTGGCAAACGGTGTCATGCCACATAGGGTGGTACATTGTACATTGTGCCAAGAGAATGATATAAATGATTGGCAACATTGCATATCACTTAAAGGCATTGTTTAACAATGTTAAATCTGAGATACATGGCCCTACGTGTTATCAGTTTCTGTGTTATGGTGTAATAATTGAAGCCTTCAACAAATTGGGCTTCAAAATGATCAAGAAGTGCCTCAAAAAAGTAAAAATCTTTGAGTGACCGGTTTTACCATACCCGTTTTCCCCAATAGACTGTAGTGTTATGAAAACCGTTAGGAAAACGGATTTCCAATCATAAATATCTTGATAGTCAGACAGGCGATCGGCTTGTAAAAGTCATGGGGTTCCTGACTGACCTAAAGGTTTATAATTATCATTGCAGCATGAGCTAAATCCAGGATTTTGTTTCAGAATCTGGTACAAAGCTACCGGATCCCTTTAAAGGATGCTAAAATTTTGGTGTCACCCTGAACACCAAGGGATGATAATGCAATGTGCAGTGACCGTGTTAGTGTTGTTAACACAATAGTGAGGAACGAGTTCAGGCATAGTAACCGAGTGAAGCTTGTACATTACCAAACCCTGATGCGGAAAGATACCATAAGCAAAGATCTATACATATTGATAGGTATCACCTTAACAAAAAGGGTATTTGAAAATAACTACACAGAAATAAAAATAGATGTATGAATAGAAACTACTACCCACAATGGCAGTACTTACCAAAATTGATTATTGAGTTGCATTTAAAACAATCAAACTACATGCTTTTAGATAGTTATACTACGTATTACTTAGAATTGAAATTTGATATGATTTTCATACCAGGAACTTTCCTCAACAGAGATAATTGTGAAACTCAATAATCTCAAAATGGTGTTCATGAAAAAAAAAATTCTGAAGAGGAGTTTAGGTTTACATACATTACTAGAACATAAATGGTATCAAAAGTAGACACGATGGGATACGATCCATTTCAAAACTTGAGACCCCATAATTAAAAACTTTGCAGATAATCATGGCATTGTTTGTATTTCAGAAATAAAGACTGGTCCAGGAGAGATGGATATATGCAACTTGATGGGTTTACAATAAATGCAACTTAAATAAAAATAAATAAAAAAGCAGCGCATGACTCTGGCGGTCTCACAATCTATACACATGTATAAGGAATGAAATCAATTTGAGTGTTAAATTTTTACCAATCACAAGTAACATGTATACAGTGCACTAATTTTTTTGGGCAGGACAGTGTCAAAAATTGTGCGCCTTCTACACAGGTACAAGAAATTATCATGCTTCGGATACCGTGCTGTGAACAAGGCTTTACACGGCACGGCATGCAAAATCGTGTTGGGTATCTACGCGAGAATTTAGGGCCCAATAGAGTGGTGAAGTGTGACGTCATCAAAATTATATATTTAGAATTTCTCATTTTTTTCTTCATTTTCCCAAAGAGCATCAAAAACAATGTCCAAATGTCGGAAACCAATTGAATATGTCGAGTATTGGCTGAGATATGACCATCTGAATAAAAAGATTGACTATGGGAATTCAGTGTTACGTATATGCTCTGGCTCCTAACCATAAGGAGCCAGTGCCATGATCATATCTCAGCCAATTCTAAAAAAATTATAAAAATAGATTTTTATGACGTCACAGCTTCGGTACTCTATAGGCATCTGCAGCCATGCTACTCTCCTTGCCCATTTGGCACTAATTTACATTTAGCATGCCAGGGTCGATACCCATTGCATTTGCATATCCGTCTTTTGTCCATTTTCAAAATTTTCAAATTTTCATTTTCAAAATGGTGTTTGAATGCTCTCTATTTAATACATGTAGATGGAGGAAAGGTTTTCAACGTGCTTGAATAGAAATGTTGTGTAATAGTAGAAACCAAATGGCATTCAAATCATGGTTGTAACTCTTCTATAAATGAACAGCAACAGATTTGAGAGATAGAGAGAGAGAGATATATATAAGTAGAGAGAGAGAGAGAGAGAAGGAGAAGGAGAAGGAGGGGAGGCGAAAGATGTTAAGATGTACTAATGGAAATCTAGGAAGGATCTTTTCTTGCACTCTTATACAAAGCCCAAACAATTTCTGTAAAAATCAAATTTCTTATGAATCATAAAGCGACTCGTAATGAGGGTATCAGGTTAGGTCAAGAAAGGAATGTTATTTCAAAGTCTAGACCCTGAGGCTAAAAAAAAAACGCTGTCTGAAATAATTTTTCATGCATTCACTATTATAGTAAATATCTGACCCGACCTGTCAAAATGATGTCAGTATTTGTCACCCGAATCTGAAGGCAAGAAGGGTGTTTAATTTACAGGCATATTATTTTAGGTACCACACCCCTCATACCCCTTTAGCTCATACATGTAGTTGAGGTATTATTACTTTACCTTATCTCTCTGTGTGTGTGTCTCTCTCTCTGTCTATCTCTCTCCCTCCCTCCCTCTCTCCCTCCCTCCCTCCTTCTCTCTCTCCCTCCCTCCCTCCCTCTCTCCCTCTCTCTCCCTTTAATTGCATTTAAAAAATATGTTCATTGTGGAGCAAGGTAAAACTCAAGCTGATTCAAATAAACATCAATGTACATGTTACATGTACATGTTTTACTGGTATTATGCTTTATGCCCATATTTTGTAACACATTTTGATGAACTTTTGATAATGAAAGTATTTTAAAAATCAATAATTGATCAGTAATTTACCATACACTTTTGACAAAGTATTTCATTTTCAATCATGTTACATTTGAAATATTTCCATTTGTAAAATACAAGGGTCTTAGAATGGGTTATAATCCTAATCAGAGTGTGACGCAGTGTGCCAATGACTGGAATGTAAAGTTATTATTATAATGGAACCGATTAAAATGAATTGTGCTTCAAGGGTTAGATTATTCTGTCAAAATGGGATGAATAAAAATGTCATGCTCCTGTTCACACATAGATGATGTATCTCACATAATATTTTGTGATTTGCAGAGATATTCATTATCTAATGTCTGCTCTTTGAAATACCCAGATTGGCAACGAGGAGGAGGAGGAGGAGGAGGAGGAGGAGGAGGGGGAGGGGGAGGAGGAGGAGGAGGAGGAGGAGGAGGAGGAGGAGGAGGAGGAGGAGGAGGAGGAGGAGGAGGAGGAGGAGGAGGAGGAGGAGGGGGAGAGAAGGGGGGGGGGGGTAGTGGTGAAAGTAGTAGGAGGAGGAGGAGTAGTAGAACTAGTAGTAGTCCTCTTTCAGCTCATGTTGAATATAAATATTTTGAATTTGTTAGGAATGTGAGTTACTTTTACAAAGTCTTTTTAATTTAAAAAGATTTTTTTTGTTTGGGGAGGGGGGGGGGGGGTTGTTGGGCAGGTCACCCTGGGTCTTGCCCTCTCCCCCCTCCCCCTTCACCCATGATTACCACTGGCTTGAAGATATCTGTTTTGTCCTATATAATGTCCATATTTTTTATATTGTGCCCCAGATCTGCAAATATTAACTCGCGATAAGATTCCGATGATCAACACTATATCATGTGCTGAGAGCCAGAAGGGCGGGAAACTTATAATTTAAATAGAATGTAAGGTACCTCCTGCTCTCGTTTAATGCTATTTGATTTGTACATTGCTCAGGCATGTGGGCGTAGGGAGTGGGCATATAAATCAATATTTGTCAGAAGACTGAAAATCTGATTTGATTAAACAGAGTCATCCACTAGTAGAACCTACTGATTCCCAGTGAACAGATTTGTGTACATATATTTCAGGAATGGGGGCACTACTGCTGATGATAATCCCATTACTACGCACTACTGCTACTACTACCTACTACTAGTACCTACTACTACTACTACTACTACTACTACTACTACTGGGCAATTCCACGGTAACGGAAGGACACTCAGACAAGATTTTTGAACTTCAGGTTCATACTAAAAGAAATGTTTTATTAGTATGTATTAAACTATGGGGAACAAAATGTGTTTCAGTCAAGTGGAAAGCTTCATTAACTTCACAAAGTTTGGATAAACACTAATTAACTGGAAAAACCATGTCCATTTTTATGTCCTTCCGTTACCGAGATAATTAATATGCACATTCTTAAACTACTTAACTATAATGACAATTTTTTGGGGGAGAATTAAAGGCACTTATATAGGTATTATATCTGTACTGTTTCACATCTTATACTAATAAAACAGTTCTTTTAGTATGAACCTGAAGTTCAAAAATCTTGTCTGAGTGTCCTTCCGTTACCGTGGAATTGCCCTACTACTACTACTTCTACTACTACCTAGTACCTACATGTACTACTACTACTACTACTACTACTATACTACTACTACCACTACTACCACCACTACTACCACCACCATCACCACCACTGCTACTACATGATACTGCTACTACTCCTATGACTACGTACTACTACTACTTCTTCCTACTGCTACTACTACTACTTTTACTACTACTACTACTTCTACTTTTACTACTACATGTACTACTTCTATTACTTCGTCTTCTCCTACCACTATTATTTCTAGTATAAAATATAGTATCATTAGATCATTATTATTACTAACACCTTTATTTATATTTTCACTCTCAATATTTCAGCCGTTAATCACTCATCATGAATATTATGGTATTTGATTAAACCACATTTATAAAGTGAAACTCGGATAGCTAAATGTACATACGTACATACATGTAGGCCTACAACAAATTATCATTATCAACAGTTATTTGGTTTGATAACTACATGCACCCTTTCCTTATGATTAGAGAATCTAGTAGGCATATTGTAGAAAATATGTGGATATTATCTTACATTTGACAAAATGTCCTAACCCTGCACAATATTTTCAGTGATATACTATACACCTTGGCATATTATCTCTTATCACAAACATCTTACCCTTGCATGGCAAATATTGGTTGGAAAGAGGAATGCATGATGAAGGGCACATTAGAAATAGATTACCGGTAGAATATAGGTTAATTAGATGACCTTAGAATACAGCTGAGACTCCTGCAAAATTAAATTCTCCCTGTGAAGTGTTATTTCTAATCAATATTAGATCCAATACTCGGGCTGTTATGCATAACTAATGCCTATTGTCATTTCCCAATAGAAAACAAAATAGAAAGAGGAAGAGAAAGGAAAAAAGTGTGAAAGAAATTGTTAGAAACTAAGAATGATGCAATATTAAACGCAAACTGAATTAAAAGCGGAATGTCCATTAAAGGTAAAGACCAGTTTTGGAAACGCCCCCCCTTTCAAAAAATGAAATGGAAGCTCTTATTACCAATCATGTGAAGGAATATGTTTTGAATAATACGTGATGATACAAATTTTGCTGAGAAACCGCCTACTAATTGATATATTTGGTAAATTATTATATCTATTTGGGCCTGATAGATATAACGCATGTGCACGCGTGACGCGTAGTCTTTCTGTGTACAGTGCTTGTAACTTTACTAAGACTGGGCCAAATTTCCTATCATTTTGATGACTCCAGAACCTTGCAGTACACACCAATACGTATATGCTAGATGGTCAACCTTTTCTGATCAATTCCACAACGTTTCTTTCACAATTCAATTGCATGACCAGAACTGGTCTTTACATGTATATCTTTAAAGGGGACCCTTCACCCTGATAGTTTGTTTTAACAGAAGCAGAAAAATCTTCCTCCACAAAAAGGTGAAACAAAACTAAAAAACTAAGGCACTTTTGGTTGCCTGGCCAATGGCCTATATATAGTGGACAATTGGCCTATCTGTTTTCCTTTAGTAGTCAATATTTAATCTTCTCAGACTATGCTATAGGTCAACCTGACAGGTAGTTCAATATTAAATGATAGTGTGGACATAGTAACAGGGTCTTCAGATATCACCTAGGTGCAAAAGGGGAAGTGATCACATCAGAATTAAAGTACGTTTTAAATCAAGGAGTGCTAATTTACTTTGACTTGTGTCTGACTTGGGGATAAAAACGAGTTACTAGTAATGTGAAGGGACTTTGATTTTGAGGAAGAGAAGGAGAAAGATATACAGGTGACCTGCCATTTGATCCAGGTTTCCCCTCATCGTTTTTCACTTGCAAAAATTGTATTTTTTGGCAATCCTTCATATTTGTATGATATGTACCAGAAAATTAGACTATTTCCTAATAGAAAAAATGGAAAATAGACCAAAAACATATTCATAACCAGATAATTTGGAACGAAAAACAGATGAAAATATATTTAGAGTTGAAAGTAGTTTTAAAAAAATAGTTTTTTTAATATTTTGTATCCACTATTTTCTTGTACAGTGCTGGGTCGCAGTCCAGGGTAGAAGTTACATACCATTTATTTGGTTGTTGTTAGAAAATGACCACAGAGTATAATCAATAGGGAAGGGTTAAGTTCAGGGAAGGGATGGATGAAGGAGGGGATCGTTTGGACTCCCGCTTGACAGACAAATACTTGGGGATGTTTCACAAAGATCTTAAGTTGAACTTAACTCAAATTGGACTTGAAAATTATGGAAAGCCATTAGCACCCTTGATAATATTTTGCAAAAGTTATTTCAAAAGGCATAAAATGTTGATTCAAATCATTCATATTTTTTATTATCATGGGAGATTTCATGTTCTTGATGTGGAATTTATGAAAAGTCTATAATACTTGAATTTTTGCTTTTGAATATACATAAGGCTACAAATGGCTCTCCATAATATTTAAGTCCAACTTAGAGTTAAGTTTGACTTAGAATCTTTGTGAAACACCCCCTTGGTAACCCATACAACATTGTAAAATATTGAAACATGAAAAGTCAGGATGCACCTATTTCAATGTTATACTCTCAAATCTGCCCCCCCCCCTCTCTCTCTCCTTCACTCCCTCTTTTGGTTATAAGTTTGTTTTAAATGACCATATACCTACAATAGGATGTGTTTAGATTAGTAGGTCAGGAAATATGTTAACAAACAGAATTATATGTGATTGTGAACAGACCCCTATCACTCCACATTTATAGACCATATACTTGTTTATTTCTCTGCTACCTATCACCAGGGACATGTCCCTGCTATCACTAAACCAACCAATTAAAACGAGAGGTAGGGCTTTAATTGCCTCATTAGGATGTGTGCCAGAAAAGGTGATAGATGCTAGATGGAGAGGCTTCTTTTGTGTATGGTGAAGATAGCGTCAGGTGCATGTACAGCACTTCAAGGTATCAGGAAATTTGAGTGGGAGGGAGAGAGAGAGAGACAGAGAGAGAGAGGGAAATGGAGAGAGAGAGAGAGAGGGAAATGTAATAGAGATATATATATATAGAGAGAGAGAGAGAGAGAGAGAGGGGGGGGGGGGGGGGAGAAGAGTGAAACAGAATAATTATGTAGGGAAAGATACACAAGCAGAAAGTTTTCTTTTAGGGGAGATGAAAAAGGAGAAATGAGAGACATTTAGAGAGAGAGATAGAAAGAGAGAGAGAGAGAGAGAGAAGGGGGGGGGGAGGGATCGATCAAGTCAGAGAGAGGATGGAAAAAGGGTGGGGTCTTATTCTTATCTTGTGGTTAAATGTACTAAACTGTTAGGATTTGGGGCATATTGTTGCATGTACACTTTCATAAATTTCCTCCCAGTCTAGATGGAAAATATACGCCTACTTTAATTGTTGTGTATTATTTTAATCATACCGTAACCCCTGTTTAAACCAATCTGTCATGATGATTTTCATAATACCCTTTAATAGTGATTGATCTACAATCATATGGGCATGGTCTATTAAATAGTCTCAACCTTTCAGTTGACCATCACTTCCGAAGGCCTTGCCAAACATTGACGTCAAACACTTAAATCCATTATGCTGTCACACCCTAACAATCGCATACCTTTCCTTCTTTCAAGCATGGACCTACATGGTTCAAGTGAGATTACTGTGCAAAGCCATCTGAATAGCTGGATTGTGATGAATACCATATTCAAGTGGTAATGTAAATATGCTTTTTGCATACAGAGGTGGGGCATAACATTTGTATTTGTCACATACCATTGATGTGATAGACCACATATAGTAAAAGGCCATTCAACTAGTGTCTCAATTTGGGGCTGCATGTATAGAAAAAACATCCATCCAAACACATCATGCAATACGAAAATGAAACTTGTTGGTTAATTTTGCATATTTCCATTTTCAAAAAATCTGCAGTTTTCACACTCTATAACACCAATGTTAAAGTTGAAGATCAGTTTTGGAAATGCCCCCCTCTCAAAAAATGAAATGGAAGCTCTTGTTACCAATCATGTGAAAGAATATGTTTTGACTAATACGTGATGATACAAATTTTGATGAGAAACCGCCTACAACTTGATATATTTGGTAAATTATTATATCTATTTTGACCTGATAGATATCCTGCACATATAGTGTAGTCCTATATACAGCTTTCTGTGTACAGTGCTTGTAACTTTACCAAGACTGGGCCAAATTTCCTATCATTTTGATGATTCCAGAACCTTGCAGTACACGCCAATACTTATATGCTAGATGATCAACCTTATCTGATCGATTCCACACCATTTCTTTCACAATGCAATCGCACGACCAGAACTGATCTTTACCCTTAACAATAAATCAGTTAGAGTTTTTGTAACATCAAAATAGTCAATAAATCACAAACACTCTGCAGTATGTCTCTCAAATTGAAAATTGTAGAGTTTTCTTCTAATGCATAAAGTGAAAAAATTTACCGTCAGAAAGTAAAGAAATCACATTTGTGCCCTAACCGCGAATCTAATGTATTTCCTTTTTACTTTCAAATATATATATATTTGTAAGTACTTCATGTCAGATTTACAAATGTATGAACTCTTCAAACAAGATAATATTTTATTATATATTTCACTATAATATTTCAATAATCCCCTTTGAAATAGATTGGAGCTAGACTTTGTATGATCGGAGGCCGCCATCGATTTCAAGCTTACCGCTCATGATGGCGGTCTCCTGTGTTTTCTGTAATTTATCTTTTTTCATTTTTTCAAATATTTGTGTTTGTATGCATCTTATTTAATGTACTTAAAAAATTATAATTATGTAAAGTGATGAAATAATTGTTACTTTATGTACATGATTATGTTATATTTTGAAAACGCAGAAATAAAAACAAACAAACAAACAAACTATATTGGATTCAGTGATGATCACTACTCTGTACGACCAGTTTTGCTTTGTCATAAACAGAATGTGTATGGCAGCATTACATACATGTATATATATTTGCAAAACTACTGGCACCAGATGTTGTGCTCTGAACACTGAGGCCTACAGCTGTTGTAGCAAATGTTCAGCTCATTTTGAGCAAACTAAGGGTGCGTTCAAGCAATTTTTTGAAGCTAGAATCACAAACATGAATCACAAATCAAAAACACCATTAAAAAACATGGTTACTGCTGCGGGAGAGCGTTCAAGCGATTTTTTTATTAACGCTGATTCTTGCTCATTTCAAGCCCAGCCACTGCTCATCTCATTGTTCAGTTTGACCCGGGAAGTATAGGTCAACTTCGCTGCATGCTTTCTGTCTGTGTTTCTGGGCGACTGTCGGTCAAACCATGGTCAAAACGGAACAGGCCATGATAATGACGTCATAGAGTCATGATTGAGATCTCTGTTCGTTTGAGCGAATTTTAGCGTGATACAAAACGCATCTTTTTCAGCGTTTCATTTTTGTTTTTTAAACACGTTTATTTTTACGGCCTCCAAAAAATTGCTTGAACGCAACCCTGTTTTAAACTAAACCTCTTTGAAAACCGTGATTCTAGAGTGAAAAAGTGTCTAGTGAACGCACTCTAAATATTTGAAATACCGAACCGTATCAAATGACTGCATCTATTGTTGTATCATTACTATATGTTATAAGTGGGTCGGATCGATAGTGAAAGAGTGTTTTAATGATCAGAACAATATGAAAGAGAATCTTGGCATACTTATAAACTATAATGCTCTAGATATTTCATTCACTACATTTTCTGTGGAGCTATAGAGCCAGAAGGGCATGTACTTCTATACTTTAAAATTAAAAATACACACAATCATTGAGAACAGATTGTGACACCCTTCCACCAAATGGCCTAGTTCTGATTGATTTCTAAGCAAAAAAGAATCTCACAGCGTAAATGAACATTTATGATTGCCTTGCAAAGGCTTTTATATTCAAAACTTTCTTATATATCTGTTTTTAGGTTTATTTTCTTTTCGGGAGAGGAAGGGGGTGAGGTCATACAGCCTGCAAGACCTTTCTTTGCTTGTTAGAGATAGGGTGCGTTTATCATCTTCTGCCACTCAGAAACATACTTACATATCGAACCCCACTATACGAACGTGATTTGCGGGATGTCGCGTTTATCAACTCGTCACGATTCAAAATAAAGGCCTTGTCTCTGCGCAACTGCTTTGCGCCATTTGACCCGGGAAGCAGAGAGTTGCTCGGAGGTCAACTAGGGCACTGCACATGGCGCGCACAATTTCTCTGAACCGGAAGTTAGCCTAAGAAGGTCCGATATGTATGTGCGTTTCAAAACAGCTTTGCGTCTATCGATCATCTCTCAGAAACGTGATTCTGGCTCATTCTCACATTCAAAACTCACTTTTTGGGGGCGTTTCAATATACACATTTGAAAACAGGTTTGCGTTTACCACCATCACCAATTTGCCTGAAACACATTTGAAAACTTTGATTCTAGGCTAGAAAAGGTATGATAAACACACCCATAGTCTGAGCATGGGTAGGCTACTAGCTTCTGAGAGGCTATGCTTGAAGGACAGCTGAGATGCTTGATTGATAATCCATAGAAATGAGATTACCAAAGCTCCTTGATTACAAATGACCCCCCCCCCCCCCAAAATATCATTTCATTTACATCTACAGAGCATACACAGTGGTTGTACATACATGTATGCACATGTAGGATAGCCGCTTTGAGCTGTCAGTGTCAGTAATGTATCGAGGGTGTGCTCAATATATGAAGTAAAAATTGTGACTTTGTCATTGTCGTTGTAATTAAATTGTCATTGTTATTGTTGTTGTTGTTATTATTAGCAATGTTTCTATTATTCATATTTTCAGTATGAATATGACAATGAGGAAAAAGAAGGAGATAAATTGTTATATAACTTGATAAAAGTGTGATTCTATCATAGCTTGAAGTCTACACATTTCCTGCTATCTCTTACATGTAGTAAAGTATAGCAGTCATTTTATAGGAAACATTTTACTTGAATTTTAACTGTTGCAGAATTCACTATTGAAGCAATAGCTTGAAGTAAACCAATTTAGTGTGGATTATTTCCAGTCAAGCATGACTCATATCAGTCAATAGGATTTTATTTCAGATCCAATTCAGTGTAGGTAAATTAGGACTCCGATCCTGTGTGGTTCCAGGATTATCCCGTTCCATGGTTTGGTACTTGAGTCAAAGCTAGGAGAAGAAAAAAAGGCCTGTTTTCATCAGCTCGAGTTGGCTAAATAACCTGCTATTTCAACTCTCCCAAATTACGATTGCAAATTAGTTAGTTAAGATGAGACATTACCCCTACAGTATAGGCGCGTCTTCATCATCTCGAGATTGCCAAATATTTCTGATTTGGGAAATAATCCTGAAGTAACAAATCGCGTCTTCATCAGCTCGAGATTCGACCTCGAAACTTGAAACTCGACCTTGAGAATTAGCTCGAGATATTTTGCTCAGCATTCGCGCATAGTGCGAGTCTTCTGTCTGGTGAAGACGCACCGGACAATCAGCTGGATATTTTGCAAACTATCCCAAGATATCTTGGGATGACAATCCTGACCAAATATCCCGCTAATTGCAACTTCGGGCTGATGAAGACACAAATTAGCTGGATAGTTTGCGATCGGGAAAGTTCAAATAGCGGGATATTTGGCACTCTCGAGCTAGTGAAGACAGGCCTTATGAGACATTTGTATCTAAAACAAAAGAGCTTTAGTATATTGAGACTCTTCCTGTTTGGACGGCTCTATTGTCACAGAGTAATAAACAGTTTCTCCTTTTTTTGTATCCTTTCTTTATCTTACAGTGGAGGAGGCAAAGGCTCTGGGCAAATCATGGCATAAGACCTGCCTTAAATGCGCCAACACGGCTTGCAACAAGACATTAACACCAGGAAACTTTTCAGATGTAAGTATACTAATAAGCTACCTGGGGAATGTTTCACAAAGACTAAAGCTACGGTCACAAAGGTTCGTACGAACAATAAGTTTGTACGAATCTCCCTGTTTTCCATGGTCTAAAAATCATTCGTACGGCATTCGTAGCAGTTCGTTATGGCATTTGTGACCAAGGCTTAAGATTGACTTTAAGTTGGGCTTAACTATGGCAGATCGTTCATGCCACTATTTTCTCTCATCATTTACTGGCATTGGTTTTTCAAGGGACGTACCAATCGTGGTCACAAATCCAGAATTTACATTATTTGATAGTTCATTATTGTAAGAATAAATATCATCTAAAGATCATAATTGAGAGACCACTGGTGAGAGCATTTAGTGGCATGAACGGCCTGCCATAGTTAAGTCCAACTTAAAGTCGATGTTATTCTTTGTGAAACACTCCCCTGATGTCTGATTGTGATGGCTTACTGTTGCTGTATAAAGATGTGGGTCAGTTACCCTTTACAGGACAACTGTCTCTGAAGGGTATATATACTTATCAAACAAATGTTGGGTGACAAAAGAGATACACTATCGAAGGACTATCTAACAAATATATATTATTGAGTATTGTGCTAAAGGACTCAAGCATCATGGGATAAATGACTCATCATCAAGGATTAGATTTGTTTTGAAAATCAACAGCTGTCATCACCTTTCAGCATTGTATACTGGTCAGCATTGTGCATTTTAGCCTTGAAATGCTTAAATTCAATCCAGTCTGCGTATGGCAGTGCTATGGAGCGATATGAGGAGGTGCAGTAAGGATTTGGTACTGTAAATGAATTGTGTTTAGGGTATAATTATAATATAATTTGGGTCATCGTATTAAAGTTGATTTTGAATTTTGGCGATCAAATTTGATTCAGACAGAATATGTCTATCTGACCCTAGGAATCGGGTTCATAGGAAATAATGGGGGTAAAAAAAGAAGTGCTCTGAGGTTGGTACTTTAGAATTCAGTATTACTAGCTTGCTTGTGAGCAGACTAGTAGGGGAGATAAATAATGTTCAATGATTGCGATTTCTTTTACCATCAAGATACAGAGATGCCAACCAGTATGATTAAATCATATTTAATACGATAAAAAGAGTGAAATAGGACAATACGATATCACCTCTTCAAATACGATTTTTCATAAAAAAAGCCCATTAAACCCATAAAAACCGCGGAATCGCATAGAAACATGTACAAGTATACCCCCGCAACCCCAACAAAAACTTTGCTTTACAATTCTCTCATTAAATTTGTATGATAGAGCAAATATTTTACTTGACCGCTCTTACCAGTATAACATTTTCCTGAAATTTTACTGGCCCAGTGTGATAGTGTCGAGTTTTCGTGAAAATCTGATTTTTCTCTCCAAAATCTGATTTTTCTCTCCAAAATCTGATTTTTCTCTCCAAAATCTGATTTTTAGGATATTTTTTGTGTCAAGAGGTTGGCATCGCTGAAGATATATATCGATGTTGGGAAAGTGATATTGAGTGAGATAAGTAGGTCAACAGGAAATAATTGAAAAGGGTTTGCCGTCCCACTTCAAAACTGCGGATGGGTGGACTTCCTGAGAGTCCAGCCCACAATCATCGAGAAAAGAAAATATTGAGATAGAATTGTTATTATGTACAGTCAATTCTTTGCTGATAAATTGTGATAGCCAATGAAAATACTGTGATTTAATAAAAGCTTCTCTAAGTCTAGATTAGATATATGTAGATGTTTGTTCTAGCATTGATATTGAAAGTTTCTCAGTCCTCATGGCTAAGAATTGCAGAATCAATAGGGATATTATGTTGCTGAATTGCACAAAATAATAAATACTAAATGCCTGTGCATTATGTCAGTGTTCTTTCGCTCTCTCTCTCTCTTCCTATCACTGTTCCTATCGAACAAGACGAACAAGACGGGGCCATGACCAACAATTCTATATCAACAAAGTCAGAATGGACGCATAGGCTTATTCATTCTTCCCAAGGACAGTTAAGGACTGGAACAGTCTTTCTCCCTCAATTGTAGCCCAACCTTCCTTAAATACTTTGAAATCTGCACTTAAAACCAACTTAAAACCAGCACCTTAAGTTGGTGGCCGCACATGACGACACACCTCCAGTTTAAACACCTTTACGGCGTCTTTTGGATGAATCCTACCAAGTACCAAGTATCTCTCTCTCTCTTTCTCTCTCTCCCTCTCTCTCCCCTCTCTCCCTCTGCCCCTGTTGTTTATCATTCTCCCCTCTTCTCTCTCTCTCTCTCTCTCTCTCTCTGTCTCTTATCTTTGATTATATCAAGAGTCATTAACAAGCATCTTTATTTGTATTTGAAAATGATTTTCTTGTTAACCTTCTCTCCCTGTCTCTGTATACCCCTTACAGAAAGAAGGCCAGCCTTATTGCAACCCATGCTACGGGAAGAACTTTGGTCAAGCAGGTATGTTTTAGTGCTAGAAATACAGACTTTATGGTTAATATATCTTTCGCTTCTTAATTGTCTACCGGTATCCTACCCTCTCAAACTAGTTCATGCCTCTCTTTCAGATTTGTTTTTCTTAAAAGTTTTTAAAATTTAAATTTAAAGTGAATTATTTCCTCTTCTCTGTCTGACTGTCTGTACATCTCTCTCTCTCTCTCTCTCTCTCTCTCTCTCACACACACACACACACACACACAGTCACATACGCAAGCGCACATTCACCTGTTTTCTCACCCCCCTCTATTTCCATCTCTCTGGTTCTCTCTCTGTCCCACTCTCTCACTTTACCTTCTTTGTGCAGGGTCTACTTCTTTTCTGTTTGTTTTTCTAACATTCGCACCCTTGTCTTTCATTTTGTCTCATGCTCTGTCCCAATGCTCCCCCTTTCACACCCCCTCTCCCTATCTTTCCCTTTATATGCTTCTATTCACATTTCCTAATATTTGTATCTCTTTCATTCTCTGTCTCTTTCTGTCTTTCTCTCCAGTATATCTCTTATATTTCCTTTTCTTCACTGTTATCTGCTTATCTGCCTTCCTCTATTAAGTCAATATCATTGTTATGTACTCTTTTCTACTGGCTGCAAATAAAGCCAATAATATTGGTTGTTGACTTATAGAAGGGCACTTGAACCACGCCCGAGCTATCAATTTACTTCCCAGACATCTTTAAAGCGCATACCAATCACCAATAAATAGTTATTATACAGCTTCAAGATTCAAGATTCAAATGAGGTTTTATTTATGACTTGTCAAAAAGTCCAAAGACTAAAAATGCAAGTTTACATCAAACATACAATCATATTAAAAAAGCATTAAAAAACATATATTTATATATATAAAGGAAACATAGCAAATGGGAGAAGAAGAAAAAAAAAAGAATAAATGTTTACATCAAAACATCAAAGCGGTATCAAAAAAAAAAAAATCAAAAAAAAAATAAAAATAAAAATAAAAAAAAATAATACTAATTACAGCTGGCATGTTTCAAGGGAAATTGCAGTAGACCTACAGCACTTAAGACAGACAAAAAAATATTTCCATTGAACTAACATGATGGTGACATTGCCTGTCAGTCTCATGTACCTTCTGACAACCGTTTTGAGGTCTCGTGGGTTATAGCCATAAATGTCTAAAATGAGAACCCCCCCCCCCCCCCCCCCCAAAAAAAAAAAAAAAAAAAAAAGGTTAAATCATGGTGAGTGTGAAGAAAATAAAGGAGAACATGAAAACCTGTGTGCTACATAATGTAAGTCAGACTTCAGTTCCACATGCATGAGTCAACTAGACTCGCAATTCACTTTTTTCATTTACAGTGCAATGAAACTCTTTCTTGCTACAGAAGCAGTATTTGAAGCTGATATTTTGAATATTCAGGCCTGATAGTTACCTGATTTTAATTTTTTTTCCAGATTTTTGTTTTTCTTCCCGATTTTTCCCTTATTTCCCAGATTTTACCCTATTTTTTCCAAATTTCTCACTCAAAAGGGGAGGGGGAATAATAGATGCCAGTTTTTTTTATTCAAGGAAAAGGTGGGTTTTTTTTTAGTGCTCACTATCACCCCTGATATTTTATATTTTCATGGAACCCAAAATATTTGTTGGTGTTTTACTTATAGTCCCCTTTAAAAATGACTTTACTGCAATGAGCAAAGGTCTCCTAGATGCATAGATTATTATTTTTTATTTGGATAAACTTCTGCACTTATTAAATCTGGTATGTTCAGCGTGGGCCAATCTCTTCATTGGCTGATCCAGGGGTAACGGGAATGCCCCCCCCCTCCATTCTGACTAACTTAAAATACACAGAAGATAAGATATATGCACAAATTTGTAAAAAAAGTGAGATTCCGACTTTCTTGTCAGCACTTTTTGACACACTTGTTCATTGGCAGAATAGTGGTAAAAGGGGAATGTGTCCCCCCTCCCTCCGTCAGAGAACCACTGAGAACAATGCATATATCACTTGAGATTTATTGAACATTAAGAAAATGTTGCATCTTTAGTCGTAAACTCTTGCTATAGTGTACACCCATGGCATCACAAACTGTTATTGTAATGTGCATGAAGCATTACCAAGTCTAGACGATTGATTGATTGTCGGTTTCTACAATTAAAAAAGAAAAATTCCCAATCGTAAAAAACACAATGCATATTGAGATTTTTAAAGGGTTTATATACATGTACGGGTAGGTTTTTATATTTTGCTCCACTGCAGTATGAAGAAAATGATTATGATTGACACAAGTTCAGGTAATGATAGAAATGAGTTCTCATGACGCAAACAAAATTGACACTCAATGTTTGAGAATACAAACAATATTGTCTGCTAACTGATTTTGTTTTTATTTAAATGGCAAAAGAACTGGCAAATGTGCAAATAAAAAAAAAGCCAATGTCTGGTGTACTGTTACAGTGAATGTGAATGTGGATTTATGTATTGAATATTCATAAGTCTTTCGCTGACCCCATTCCGTTTTTTTTCTCTCACCCTTTAGGCTTCAGAGCAGGATCTGGTGCAGGAGCAGCAAACTCTTACCAGTGGAATAAGAAGTAAAATTGTCCACTAAAGATTTCATCATCTCAACAAATCATCTGTAATTATAAGAAGAAAAAAATCCCTGCTATTATCAATACACACCAGAAGACAAACAGAAATGATTCAACGCCTATATTTCTAAGGCAGCAGAGAAGGTCAAATGATATAAAGTTTTATACCAAGATCTTACAGCTTCCAGTAAAGTGAAAATAATATATTTTAAAAATGTATTGCAATATGTTATATTGATTATAATGAATTCAATCTGAGTCATTTATCATTCCTTCTAAATTAAAATTTTTAAAAGAAAAATTGCCAGAATTAGAAAGAATTCTAATTGCTCTGTGCAGACTCGCTACCTATATATTAGCATTTCATAAGATTTTATTCCATACAGATATATGCATACATTTCTAGTACTGTAATACGATTTAACATTCTTTAATAGGATATCATTTACAATTTGCTAAAATATAATGAAATTATCAATGTAATTGTGAAGAAATTTTAAATCTATTTATTACTTTTCATATTACATGTGAGAACAAATGACCAAATATGTATTACCCCCAAATTATGAAATTACACTTGCTGCTTTATATTCCAAGGCATGTCATGTGACCAAATGAACAATAAGGTGGAAAGTTCTTACATTCCTACGGAACATATATGGAAGTCATTTTGAGGATGCAACTGAATAAGCTACACGTTTGTTTCACATACATCAGCAGTAGTTTTACAAAGCTTTTAAGTAATTTGGAGACAATGATGAAATGGTTTTATAAAAAAGTTTGATCAAAATAGTATCATGCTGACATTGCTTGTCTTTTAGATTCTTAGAGTAGATGGATCAACTAATAGTCTTGATTTATTTTTATATTTATTAATGCATGCAGAGCATGGTCATATACGCAGCTAGACAAAGATGTAGCAATAAGAAAAAGATAATTGTATATAAATGTCATGGTGTAATTTATGTGAATTAAGGGAAAGAGTCTGATCAAATGTTTTTTGTATTTTGAGCACAAGAAGGACCTTTATCATACACCTTTATACCGAGTTACGCCTTTTTGGCTTTCAGAAGCTGGTATCATGTGACACCAGGGGGGGTGTTTTTCACAAAGATCCTAAGTCAAACTTAACTCTAAATTGGACTTACAAATTATGGAGTGCCATTTGTAGCTTTAGGATAAAATACATTCAAAAGCAAAAACTCAAGTATTTTAGACTTTCATAAATTCTACATCAGGAACATGAATTTTCCTTGATATTATAAAATATGAATGAATTGAATCAACATTTTATGCCTTTTGAAATAACTTTTACAAAATGTTTTCAAAGATGCTGAAGGCTTTCCATAATTGTTAAGTCCAACTTAGAGATAAGTTCAGCTTAGGATCTTTGTGAAACAACCCCCAGCCCTGCATTATGCTGGCTGTACTTACTGTCTATGGCATTACAGTTACTGTAGCAATCATAAGACAAAATGTGCCTCAACTATTGGTCAAACAATTCGGAAGAGAACATTAAGACCTGCAGTGATATAATTAACTCCAGGAAGCTCCGACACCGCCTCCAGGAAGCTCCGACACTGCCGGTGTCGGAGCGCTTCCTGGAGTTATGATATAGTACGACAAGATTGCACTAGAATGAATTGCCAAGAAAAGAGATGTATTGATAAATGTTTTACCTCTGAGCCAGGAGAAGGTACCATGATAGAAAGACGATGGTGAATAGATTCACAAGCAATATGCAGAAAAACGTGTTGCAAAGTCAGGTATCTTTAGGGCAAGGCATAGAATGCCATGTTGAATTTAGTTCATTTGAAACAGGATGATGCATGCAGGCACAGATCGGCAATTCAAGTTTTCAATTAAGGAAATAGTATAGTTTTTCACTACCAATAATTTTATACTTTACGACTCATTATCATGAAAGATGTTTAGATTTCAGAGATTCTATTGTACCTTGTGGCTTTAATTCCTTCTCATAATATATGATAGTACTGTATTGTAAGGTGTTCATACATTATATACTGGTATACTACATGTACTGAGTGGTTCCAATATTTGTACACGTCTGTACTGAATACCGGTAAGACGACTATGCATCAACATCCTTCTAATAACTTGGTTTTTATTTACCAGACTTTCATGATCCACCCTGATCCTTCAAAGACAAAATTGAAATGAAAACCATTGAAAGCCATTAGTAGCAAAAATGCAGAGTGGTTATGAATACAACTCACTGTAAGACAATCACTGTACAATGAATTTCTACACAAGGGACTTCATTGTCATTATAATTATTTGTGTCCTTGTAATCATGGCACCAGTATGAAGTACATGCATGAAATGGTGTGTTCAAGGATTGCAAAGAAATATTGGTAAAATTAGAAACAGATTGAAAGCACTTTGACACAAGTGGTTTATATTATCAATTATCTATTATCAATTTGCTCTCAAGTGCATGTCTATTGATGTCTCATTTCCGATCTAATTTGAACTCTGACCATGTGATGTAGTAGTTCAACGCTAGCCAATAATTATGATCATGAGGTGTGAGGATTTGCCAACAGTGAAACAAAAAGAATGTTTTTGCCTTGTAATTGTCTGTTTTGATCAACACAAGAGGTTTTTCTATGTTCTTCGTTTGTATCAAGTACTGAAATTGTATGCTCGGTTGAAAGGAGAAAATGTATCCCAATGAATTATTATATCTACATGTAGATTAGCAAGATAGGTGTGACTTGTGTTTGATTTATTGTGTTCTTTTTCGAATAGATAACACATAGAGTGAGTGATAGAAGGAAGGAGGGAAAAAAAGGAAGAACAAAAACCCAGAGAGAGAGAGTGTGTGAGTAAGAGAGAGAGAGAGAGAGAGTGGGGAATGAAAAGCAAGTAACTTAAGAGCCATAACAGAGGGAGGGGTATCTGAGAAATTTTGAAGTAGAGAGAAAAGGGTCCTATTTACTTGGCCCTAGTGTCAACTACACATATGTACCAGACCTGCCAACCAGTACGATTTAGTCGTACTTAGTACGATTTTTAGAAGCAAATACGACAGTACGATTTTCCTTCTTTTTTTTTTTTTTCAAATAATTTTGTTGTTGTTGGTATTTTGTATGTGTGTGTGCCATTTTCAATGGCAAAATGCCCATTTTGTCCTATAAAGCATCTCACATTGGCAATTTGGGGATGTTCATTGGTTCATCGAACACACCAGTCGTGACAAAATCATGCATATATTCAACCAATGATCCATAAAAAAAATTCTTCCTGTATGTAGGAACTGTAAGAGGCATTGATCTGCGTAACAGTCTGTGTTTATTTTTAAGAATACAACTTTTGTCAGCAAAATACAACTTTTGGGATTAAAGAATACAGTTTTTGAACTCCAGAGGTTGGCAGGTCTGATGTACTATTGTAGCCTAATCTAATTAGTTGATGACTAATGTCCATGGGCAATTAGAAAACTGGGAAAATGCCAGAGAGAGCGACTGAAGGAGAAGAGAAGACTATGCAAGAAATAACAGAACTATACTATTCATCCATCCATTGAACAACGATAAGATTCATACACACACAAAATTTTGTTTGTATTTGAAATACCAGCAATTTATTCTTTTTACATATGGTTGTACATGTAATTGATATCTTTCAAATAATCATTCTATGCTACAAAATAATGTAAATATTGTGATATAATTCAATATCATGAATTCATTATGCCTTGTAGTGATTGGATAGTATAGAAGCGAAATAGGAAGAGTAAAAAATAGGTGTCTAAATAAGTGTTCCACATAACCTACACATACCACTTGATATATTTATCTCCTTTTTTTTACAATAATTTCTTATTTCGAACACAAACAATTTAAATGAAATAATCTATTTTACCATTTTACATAAACACAATGCAATATCAAATGAATCATTCTCCTCCTTTTGTGGCATAAGACGATCTTTATCTACCAGTGTTCCCCCCTTCCATAATAATAACCCATTTTCCTATAGATGTGCTCTCTGTAAATGCATTATTATTAGAGGGGAGCCTCAATAGTAATACACAAAAATAACTCGAGAAATATTAGAGATGTTTCAATTACAACATGTACTGTTAACATTTTTGAGCAACAATCGTTAATAACAGCATGAGAGTAGCATTTAATGAACGTAAGGGCAATCGTCCATGGGTGGTAACAAAATCACATTGCAATTTGGGCTGTAATTCTGAATTACTGATAGATTCTCAGTTTCAGTGAAATTTCTTACACTTAAAAAAACAACTTTTTCTGGTATATTCTAGTGTAAATTCCCTATCAATTATGATGTTTCACCCAGATGATATTGCTACCAAATTAATCCTGTACGATAGGATGTGCACACAATGTGTGCAACATCTCCACTCCAGTCGTTTCATACAGATACCTATGATAGACAAGCTGCACTGAGTGTACTGAGTTTAGAACACTTGTAACACACACAAAAAAGCATAAACATCTTCATTAAGAAACTTGAGCAAATGGTATAAACAAAAGAAAAATAAAAGAAGTTTCATTGGTTTAGCCATTTACATGTATGGCTAGCTTTAAAAAGCAGGATCAAAGCATATACCACGACATGCTTTCCACATCTTACATCACATGAACAATATCTTTAGACAGCTAGCAAAAATGATAACACACCTCTTGAAAATACACATGGTTGAAAACAGATATAAATCCAAATAACATGCTATCTTGTGACCAGAAACTCAAGAACGTCTATCGCTTCATGAAGATACAGCAATTTCTAGTTAGTTAGGCAGTCTGGTTAACTTCAAAGCGCCAAAACGTTAATAATAAGTCACATTTTTGTAGTGGTTAATCCTACGTTTTTAAGCGCTTTATATTGTTATTATTATTACCACTGGCATTATTATTCTGGTCACGTTCACTTTTCATTAATACAAAAACAACAAAAAATGGCAGCCCAAAAAAAACACATGGCGTCCGAGTATTCGCCTGTGAGCCTGGGAGTGTACTCAAGTACCTCATTACACGGTTATGCACAGCCTTATTCCACATTCCAATCCAAACACATTAATTTCGCATCCTACCGGGTACCCATTTAACCAACACCTGGGTGGAGAGTGACAGATGTAAATTAATGTCTTGCCAAAGGACATTAGTGCCAAGGCGCAAACCTGCAAACCATGAGATCCACTGACCTTGACACCTCTACAAGTGTTCTAACTGCCCTTTGGCATGACTGAGCTGTTATTCAGGGACCCGTTTCACAAAGCCTTTTTTCGATGACAAATGACAAAAATCAGTGACAAATCTGCTGATAACCTATCAGAAGCAGCGATTTCAGTAGCTTATCACAACAACTGTCATTTGTCACTGATGATAAGTTCTGTGAAACACCCCCAGACGCCTGCTACCTGTTGAAATTAAGTTTGCTTAGGCTAAATCTAAATTTTCACAGACCCACAAAGATCTTTCTTTCAGAGGTGTCGTGGACGAGTGGATATGTCACCGGACTGTGGATCAAAATTTCAGCGGTTCAAGTCCTTTGGCAAGACATTGATCTACATTTGCCACTCTCCACCCAGGTGTTAATTGGGTACCCGGTAGGATGCGAAAGCTAATGTGCTTAGATTAGCAAGTGTGCACTTGTAAAAATGACGCCGGGCTGGAATGCTCACCCAGGGAGAGGAGAATGTGCATACATTGTGGTCCGGATGAGCCTGAATCCAATGACCGGAGTAATAATAAATATACATGTATATGTAAAGCGCTTTGAGAGGGGCTTCGGTCCTGAAAAGCGCTGTATAAGAACTAGCTATTATTATTATTTCAGACTTCACTACAGGTTTCAGAAACCTGTTTATGTGCAACACTGTAGCCTACGTGAATAGAGAGATTTGTGAAACCTACAAAGGAATTCCTACCAACTGCCTAGTTTATCATTCTCTAGTAGTAGTGTGAAATCTAGACCATTTATGTATTGATAGATTACAACTTCGTTATGCAACATACTTATGCAACACAATCTTCTCTACGTACACGGTAATTTAGACGAGACCTAGTCCAAGATTGAGACCCCTAAATGAATGGAATCAAGATACACAGTCAAAGAGGGCGTAAGTTATCCTGAGATTCCAATCTGCCAGTGTTCAGATGAAGACCTTCTGCACTTCTGAATCTCAAAGACAAGTTTTACACCATGCTTATGTTCTTACAACGATATCACTTGATCCAAAACAGCGGCTCTTGATGGCATTTCAGGATCTCACACGCTGTATCTACACTGTGCTATTAGCATTCAAATATTTGGATATCACTTGGTCAAAGAAGACCAAGTCCAAGTTCAAAATAGCAGATTTAGATGGCAATTCCAGATCTCACATACCAGACCCAGACTACATTAATGTACATTACATAATTCAGTCCAAAACCAAGTCAAAGACTACACCAACAGTCCTTTTCAGGACTACACATCCTCAAGAAAGATTACCGAGAGTCCTTTTCAGGACTCCTCAATCCTTCCTCTCTCTTATATGGTGCAAACCTACTGAATAGGTCAAAGATAGTCGTTCCTAAACATGATGGCAGCTCAGGATCTCACACATTGGATCTACACTACATTAATGTTTATATGAGGATATCGCTCAAGGACTTCATTCTCATTCTCAGCTGAGGATACTACGGATCTCTCGGTGCATATGGACCAGGAAGTCTACGTAGGACGCCGAGGCGTTTGAACCCTTGTCCTCCATCAAGAAGTGCTTGAACCACGGCTCCAGGGTGTCCCTCTGTCTCACCAGGGTCAGCTGCAAGAGGAGGGTCAAAGGTCAAAGGTTATGGAATCTGTATTTCTAATCATCACTGTGTACAGTCACATAGTGTAAAGCCATTTCAAACTTTTATTTTCATGGTAATTTCATGGTATTGAAAACTTCCATGAATAGCAAAAATCTTATTATTGTAATTCACTTGGCAAAGAATTTTTCACAAATAAGGTAACAGTAAATTAGGCTTAACCCTAAAAAGGCAGGGCTATTTGAGGTCTTAGTATGGCCGGGGGGAGGGGGGGGGGGAGGGGGGGAGGGGGGGGGGGGAGGCCATCATGGCCCCCCCTTAAGATCTCGGCCGCAAAGCGGCCAATAGCCACAGAAAATTTGCACGCATGTCAAGTGAAGTGTATAGAATATTATGATAATTTCAATTTTTTGAAAAATTCACTCATTTGCATATTTATGGTAATTTATGCAAATAAAGTCATATGAATCACATTTTTAACCATAAATCATATATTATTCATATTTAAGCATTATTTTTCACTACATATATTCATAAGACCATTCTGAATAATAATACGACAACAAAATTTGGAAGAGCCAGCTTATTCCTTATGTTATCCCTTGTTTTGATAATTTCTTATGTATTTCATTGTTTTTTTTAACTTATGTATTTCATTGTTTTTGTTGTTTTATTTCATTTCTTACTACAATTCAACTATTTTGACTCCCAAAACAACCACCTAAACTTCAAACAAGACCCAATAACCCATGTTTGATCTGTTTTTAGGAAAAATGACTTTTCCATATGTTTTGTACACAAATCACAAAAATTAGCGATTTTCGGGCGTCACGTGACCTTGTAACCGTAGGTCCGATTTTTCAAAAAAATTCTTTTAAAAGTTGCGCAAGACTAAAAAAAAAAAGTCAGCGAGCGGCGAGGCGCCATCCATACGCGTTCCTGAGCAATCAGAAAAATCGTGGAGGGGGCCCATAATGCCCCCCCCCCCCCGGCCTTATTAGGGTTAATACCAGCCGGTTATACCGGGATAAGCGCTAAAATAATACGAGCGTCTGAACAAACTCTTTCTGTCTGCATAGAAGAGGGTCGGTCAACTGAATGTGTGTTACTTCAAGCATGGGCAGATGAGTAAAGTTTCTCGCTCGGCAGAGAACTTTGAACCAAGATGAACAGTATTGTTCAGTGCAATCTTGGTTGTTCAGCAAGTGTTGAGCGATGGCAGAGTTGGCGTTGTCTGCCGTATGGACGTTTCCCTGTTTGCATTAGCGCGGCAGTTGTGAATGCCGCGCTCAACAACAACAAATCCTCAAGAGAAGAATGCAACTCACCTTCATGTATCTGGGTCTCTCTGAGCGCAGCACGTCGACCAAATTCCTCAGTCGTTTCGATGTTGGGTTATCTCTCTCTAACAGTTGATGCGATTCAATGTTAATTTGAGCGGGGGAGTTGACGCCAAACACATTTTGCACCCAGTCGTTATTCACATGTAAACCAATCCACATGAAGAGCATGAGGCCGTTTTCAAGGATGTAGACCCCCTGGTCTTCGAATCGTTCGATGGAGCATCGCACTGCCGCGGGGGTGTCCTCACTGTTGACATCTATGTCATGCTGTTCACAAAGAGGGTGAAAGAAAACTAGATTAATGGATGCAAGTTCATGCTGTTGTTTTAAGAGTTCCAACATACCACTAGTTGCTGTTTTCATCAGGGGTGATAGTATACAAATAATACACATCAGTGAGGGCATTAGTAAGAATTACCCACAGAAGGTACCTTTGGAACAGTCTTGGATTGTTTTGAAGGTACCAAGTGTGGGTACTTTTACTAATGCCCAAACAAAATGATGTGTATTATTTGTTTTGATAAGATTATGTTTTATTTGTTTAATAAAATGATGTTTTCTAACATGATTTTGATAATTACCGGTCATTACCATTGCATAATGACCGGACATTACCCAAATTACACGCGTTTACGCGTTAGGCAAAATAAATGCCTGGTCACGTGTACGCTTTCAACCAATCTTTTGATTAGGATCCACATCATCATCTTATAATGAGCACTAAAACAATTTTTTCCCCTCAACCACCCCCCCCCCCTCGGGTATAAAAACAACCAAAAAGATTTGGGTAACAAAAATTGGCATCCAACAACATTTCCCAATTCTAAAAAAAATTGGGGAAAAATATGGAAAAATGCGATAAATAAGGGAAAATCGGGAAGAAAAAATAAATTGGGGAAAAAATAAAATAATAATAATAATCGGGAAAACGATTTAAATGGGGTAATTATCAGGCCTATATACTTACAACTGGTAGTAGTCTAGGATAGAAGTATGCATGAGTTGAGACGACATCCATGGATAGAACCGTCTGCATCAACCAACTCCTATCGTCGGTGGTGATGTCGGTCGTACCGGAGAATGCATCACTCTTCAACACACAGTTGACATAAAGAGGGAGTACTTTCATACACTCGGGTAAGATTAGCTGTACAGCATGTGAAAGAAACAAAATACAGTTTTAATAATGACACATTTTAATCATTATAGAAAGCTTCTATCAGTGGTGGTGATGTTCATGTTACCAGAGAAAGAACGACTGCACACACATACCTCTTGCATTATGATGATCTCCAAACCACAAAGGATAATAATAATAATAATAATATGTCTTGTTTACCCGGGGTAGCCTCATCAGTATTTATACTGTTCTCCCTGAGGGCCCTGCAATCATATTATTACCCTGGTCATCGGTTTCAGGCTTACCCACACACAATGTATGCACATTCTCCACTCCCTGGGGAGCATTCCAGCCAGGCATCATTTTGACAAGTGCACACTTGCTAATCCAGCTTTCGCATCCTACCGGGTACCCATTTAACACCTGTGTGGAGAGTGGCAAATGACGATCAATGTCTTGCCAAAGGACATTAGTGCCGCGGTGGGACTTAAACTGCGGACCTTGTGATCCACAGTCCGGTGATATATCCACTCGTCCACGACACCTCTATAGTGAAGAAAGAAAAGTTTCTCTGCTAGCTTGCTTACCTGCCCATGTGATGAGGGCGTGGCACAGTTCTTCCGGTAGCAAGCCAAGATGTTGGCGCACTTGTTGATGATGGTATCCCGGATAGCCTTGGGGTTGGAGTTCAGTACACCTCGGATAGCTGGATGGATTAAACAGACACAACAATATTAATAATAATAATATTGGATATTTATGTAGTGCACATATCCACCCTGCATGGTGCTCAAGGCGCTCCAACTATTACCCCGGCTCTGCTAGACAGCCGATTTTGGCGCTCACAGCATTCAAGGGAATCCTTCCTACCGGTACCCATTTCACACCTGGGTGGAGAGTGGCAAATGTAGATTAATATCTTGCCAAAGGACATTAGTGCCGTGGCGGGACTCGAACCGTGGACCCTCTGATCAACAGTCCAACAACCAATGAAATGGTCTCAGGATTACCAATCAACTTACTCATGGGCAAGGGCGTTGGAGGGCAAGAAAAGTGTGCTAAACAGCACATAAAATGTAAAACATGATCAAGGGCTAGACAAATTGACGGAGTGCAAGTTAATTATCCCCTGTCCCTTGACAGGCTGGCATAAAAATTCAGTGCTGACTTGGATCATTGATTACAAAAATAAATGCACTATTATGTTTTTTCAAGCTGGACAGGATAGGGCTTAACAAAACATGTCAAGGTATCGAGGAAAATCATTAATATTTTTTAAACATCTTTATCACCAAGTTTTATTACGCAGTGGAGTCTTCAAACCATCCATGGGATGACAACAAACTCAGATTTATGATGGTGTCCAGAAAATTCCATAACACATGTTTCTGAGGGATGTCCACGAACTTTGACTTACAACAGCTTTGAGAAACTAGCCACTGACTAGCCACTAACAAGCCACTGACTAGCCACTTACCATACTTGGCAAGGAAGTTGATGATGGTGTCTGTTTCACAGTTGCGGTACACGTCAGCCATCTGGGTACAGCAGTTGAGTGACAGGTTGATGACACGTAGCCTTCTCTGACCACTCACGCTCGTGTATAACACAGCAGCCTATAGAGATACATGGTACAGAAACAAGATGAATCCAATACGTAGAGAGCCAATGAGTCATTGCATGGTATGTAAACATATATATATATATATATATATACTCTCTAGGGGGAGTGCAAATCAAGAAAGGAAGAGAGAGAGGAAGGGGAGATAGAAAGAGAGATATAGTGAGAGAGAAAGAGAGCGAGAGAGACGGAGAAGAAAGAGAGAAAGAAGGAGAAGGGGAGGGGGGGGGGGGGGCCTCCTTTGTATTGCATGACTATCATCAACGCGGAAAGATGCATCTTACAAAGAGAATTATTCATGCTGTCCAAAATCTTTTAAAGATCTGTTTAAATGTCCCACCAACCTGGATAAATGCTCCTACTTCCTCCTGAAGTTTATCATCATGTTTGATCTCCACGGTAACAGCCTTGTCGCAGTCTATCGATGCGAGCTCCACGTCTGTCGTGTTGGACATGTGGAAGTTGCCATAGAAGTCTGTGGGTCTGATGCCGGTGCTGGTGCGGACCCTGAGCACCGCATCAAAGCCGACCTCGCGGGTCAGGTTGCGGGTCAGGTCCCAGATGAAACGCTCTCCATCATTGGCAGCCTGGCAATGGAATAAAAATGGAGACATGTGAATGGGAATATACATAATTGAGTATTAATGATGAAGATCTTATGGTTGAAAATAAGGTGAAAACAAGAAATGGTTTGACAAAGAATGTAGTTGCGTTAAGGTATTTTTTTGCATACCCTTCCTGGGATTATGGTAAACCTACATGTATTTTGTACCGTAATTAACGTTGTATAAACCGTCCTCGTGTATAAGACGCACCCCTGACTTTGAATTTTTTTCGACGGCAAAAAAGTGCAGTTAAAACAACGGTAATTACGGTAATCATTTTCTTACCAACTTCTTAATGAGAACTGCATGTTATTAGAGCGCTTTCGCAAACATGACGTAAGGTAAAGACGACGGTAACACATGTGCAAACCAGAGTCTCTGTCTTGTTGATTTTCATGACCATTCTTGGCCATGATAGCGTTCGTACCCTAAACACAACGAAAGAGCTGTATCATCGTGCAATCGTGATATAGATATTGTATAATCAGATTTATCAACTATACTTTGTGCTTGACTATCCAATTTTTGACCTATTAATAATCATCTACACTATTTTTGACACGTGCACAACTACACATCAATGTCCCTGTCCCCGGTACAGAAACATGTTACACATGAAGACGGGAGCATAGTACAGGACGATCTCGGTTGAGTGAATTATCCTTTCATCTTTGCTTCCATCATCTTTGCGAAAGCGCTCTAATAACTTGTTCACAACGACAATATGAATTTTAAGATCAATATCTGTTTTGACAATGGTTGAAAACATATTTACATATCACTTATCTCTGACAACCACTTAATTCCTGGTTCTTAAAGAATCAGGAGGCAAAAGAGAAACTAGGAATGAATCTCACTTGGACATCAATTGTGATACTTTGGAGGAAAAAAATGTATTCTGCATCTTCATATCAAATGATTTTTAACGACTTTTAATTCAGAATTAATGGAAAAGTTTACTTGTAAACCATGGTTAAAGTAGCTTGGCGAAGAAATTTCACATAATCACTCAAAGTGGGCAAATTATACATTTCCGGATAGCGTAGACCAATATGAAGACACACATTCTGCCCTTAAGTCTTGTAAATATAAATGAAACGCGGGAAGAAACTTTTTCCAAGAACCTTCTCAGAACTTCAATTCCTGGCTTGAACATTTTGTTCGCGCAGTAGGCCGATTATGACGTCCCTGGTTGGGTACGATCGCTATTCTAGGCCTCAAGCTCGCCTCTTGCACAGCTCGCGTGCGGTATTTTGCATAGCTATACGTATACATTATCCAGACTTTGCATGCTTCATATCCTGACCAGAAAGTGGAATAACAATCTCTAGAAATCATGTAATTACATATAATATTAAGCAAATTTATGTAATATAATACGAGGGGTAAATCGTGCAATTCGATTTGTCCAAATACCCTTCCATTCTGTGTAATTTGCTGAGATGTTTTGCATTTGTTCGGTCATCATGCCTTGGCGTGATAGTGATTGCTGTTGATTATATAGGCCTGAGGAGACCATGATGAGTAAATCGTGAGCGTCCTTTTGCATTTGTATGATGTCCTGTAGCTGCAGTTCTATTTATGAATGGTGCATATTTGTAATTGATTTTCGCCAAATATAATCTCACATCTAATCATCTTTGTTTTATTATCCGTGAAATTTGCCAAAAAGCCCCACACATCCCGAAAAATTAGAAAATGTCTCGCCCAGTCATGACAGATCGATCGCCAGTTGAGTGGAGCCGGGGGAGCTGAGCGGCAGCTGGCAGCTCAGCCAGCTCGCGCTGATATGCTATCACTTGACCTGCACCAGCATCGACGCCGTCTTCTCCGAACTGTTCTCTTTCTTCCATCTCTCCTACATCCCCATCATCATCATCATCATCACTATCACACCAGTACCACCAGGGCTTAAATTAATCCAAGGCCACCAAGGCCATGGCCTTGGATGCCCCTCTCATTGGCCTTGGAGATTTGTTGTGCCCTTTCCCATTCTTCATATTTGTGCTGTAATATAGGAATGTGCCCTACAGAAAAGTGGCCTTGCCCTAAAAATATTGAAATTTAAGGCCTGTACCACTGTTGTGGAGCTGTGCTCATCAACTTCAAATTCTAAATCAAATAAAATTTCTTCAAGCTCGGACATTTTGATCAGATATTTAGCGTTCGAGTGGCGTTTGTATATGTATAATGCATGCATGTGAGAGTTGTGTGAGAGCTTGAGGATCGCACTCTCGCTCATGTGCCCAACCTCCTACGTCACAAATCGTACGTCACAATAGCAGGCCGATCAAGGGTGGAATAATCGGGTAGTAATTTCACCACTTTTAAAAGCACATAATTGTCAAATCTGTAACAATTTTTGAAAACTAAATATGAACCATTAGAAAGATTGTAACATTAACTTTGCAATGATACCAACATTATTAAGGTTAAAAGCCTTTTGAAACCTTCACTCAGCTACTTTAAACTTGCAAAAATGCAGATGAAAAGTTAAATAAGATCATTTAATTCCCAGTGGAAGTTTAGACAATGGTTTACACCATCATTAAAAAACAAAATCCTGTAAATCAATGCATGTTCAAGGACTTGGGGTCATCAGTATTGTGCATAACATTGCCATAAACTCACTTGGAAGTAGCTGTACTTGTAGCACTGTCCTCCGGTCAGCGTTGAGACCTGACCCACTGTGGCCACATCCACGTAAGAGTTGGGAAAGAGGAAGGTGTCCACACTGCAGCCGTGCGTCACGCACTCCTGACCAAGAGTAGTGTAGAAGCTGATTTGTGGTGTCAAAACGGTCTGAAAGCAAGAGGAGAAACTGTCATTAAAGTTAAAGATCAGTTTTGGAAACGCCCCCCTCTCAAAAAATGAAATGGAAGCTCTTATTACCAATCATGTGAAAGAATATGTTTTGACTAATACGTACAAATAAGTACAAATTTTGCCGAGAAACCGCCTACTAATTGATATATTTGGTAAATTAGTATATCTATTTGGACCTGATAGATATCGGCACGTGTCGCGTAGTCCCATATACATCTTTCTGTGTACAGTGCTTGTAACTTTACCAAGACTGGGCCAAAATTCTGATCATTTTGCAGTACACACCAATACTTATATGCTAGATGATCAACCTTTTTTGATCGATTCCACAATGTTTCTTTCACAATGCAATCGCATGACCATAACTGGTCTTTATCTTTAACTTGGTCACTCAGTCAGCTGACTCAAGGTGCATCAATTGTTTAACTTATTATTTCAAGACAACTTACTGTAATCCTGTAATAAAAAATGAACAAAACAAATTAATGAAGTACTCTAAGAAAATAAAGAAGAGGTCGGCTCACCTGAGCCAATGGGAATAGAGGCCTCGCACTAAGGGACCTAGCTCCCATCCCCTTTGCACCAGGAACATAGGATTTATTGGAACATTAGGGTAATTTAAAGGTGTTGCTCCCAAGTCCCCTGCAGGGGCAGGTTTCCCATTTAAAGGGGAAGTTGAGTTCTGTTTTTAGACCGCAAATGCCTTCAAAGTGCATGGCTATTGCTCTTATTCTCATCTATCTTTTATTTATTTATTTATTTATTCGTTTTATTTAGACAGGGTAATTCTCTCAGTATTATTACTGTTTTTCTGAGAGGCCCAGTATGACATTTATAGTGCCCTTTTAGAACCTAAAAATTGCTATGAAGGTAATTTTAGACCCCAAAATGTGTGAATTTTAGCCAATACAATCATACCAATTCAGCTCCACTTTAAAAAAAACACGGTGTCCATTAATTAATTATTTAATTAAAAATAACAAAACATGAGCCGGCTAATTGTGGGTAATACAAGCAACACGAAAATGCCAACAAAAAAGCCAACATCGGCATTGGCTGAAATACGACGTAAAAGGCGTTATTTCGTTTTTTTCAACAGGTTTTTCAAATTGTTCAAAATATCTAATATTTGTGGTGGTACACAGGTATTAGAAATCATTATATTTCAGCCATCTCTGAACCGATTTTGATCAAACAAAGATGATTTTGTCATTTAAATATTATTTTATTTCAAATTTGACACTCAGTTTTTCATTATCTCACAAACGAATTATTTTGTGTAGTGCCCTCTGCAACAGAACTAAACTATCCCATTTAAACACATTTAGGTCTCCAGCATTTTGGTATGAAATCATATCTACACTTTATGATCAATCAGAATAAGAAATAAACAAGACAAATATGACAGCTTCTCCTATAAATATTATATATATATCAATATACAATATATATTAGCCTTGTTATCTGCAATAACAAGGCCACTACCTGGAATTTCAGAAGTTGACCGCTATAACTATTGTTTCTATGGTGATATATAGTATTATTTATCAATCTATAAGCATAATATGCCTGGGGTAATTCAGTAGATCTTAAATGTCTTTCAAACTAATACCAAAGGCAACGAGTCTAGAATAATAAAAGTGAAATGTGTTTTCTGACCTTTTCTTTGTCTGTACCCAACAGTTTTCTGTCGTCTCTGTTCTTCAGCTTGCCAGGGGCTTCCAGAATTGAAAGCGATGAGTGGAATATTAACAGTTTGCCTGACGTTTCAGCAGCCTACAAGATAAATAAAACAGTGAGATGTTTTTCAGCCTTTAGTCATGATTGTTATTGTAGATCTGTGTCCTTTCCAAAGGGATTGGTAATAGCAGATTTGAGCACAGTGACAAGACACTGGCCCACAAAATCACAAAAATCAAATGTGTTGAAAATGATTAAGAATACTTCTGCCTTTCAGAGCATAGACATAAAGGAAGGGGAGATATTAATATCAGGAGGGGAACACAGAAATAGAGATAAAGCTAGAGATAGGAATAGAGGGGGTGGGGGAGTGAGAGAGAGAGAGAGAGAGACAGAGAGAGAGAGAGAGGGGGGAGGGAGAGACAGAGAGAGACAGAGAGAGATGGAATTAAAAATGAAATTGGGAAGAGTGACATATAAAGCAAGAGTACTAAGAACAAGCAATGTAATACTTTATTTGGGCAAGTGGATAGTATGCATCCACTGTACGTCATTATCAGTGTGCTAAAAATGATTAAGAATATTTTTGCCTTTCAGAGCATAGACGTAAAGGAAAGGGTGATACTAAGATCAGGAGGGGAACACAGAGATAGAGATAAAGCTAGAGATAGAAATAGAGGGGGTGGGGGAGGGGGAGAGAGAGAGAGAGAGAGGGAGAGAGAGGGGGAGGGAGAGAGAGAGAGAGAGAGAGAGGGGAGAGAGGGAGAGACAGAGAGAGGAGAGGGAGAGACAGAGAGAGGGGAGGGAGAGACAGAGAGAGGGGAGAGAGAGAGATAGAGAGGGGGAAGGGGGAGGGAAGAAAGAGATAGATGCGGAATTCACAATGAAATTAGGAGGGGTGGCATTTAAAACAAGAGATTACTTGGAACAGGCAATGCAATGTTTTCTTTGGGCAAGGTGGATGGGATGCATACCTTGAGAGCTTCTAGCCCAGCTTGGATAACTGGTCCCAACATGGATTCCGTCTCCCTGGTCTCTGCGAACATTTCTGGGATTTGATCCAAAAGGCTGGAAACAAAGCATGTGAAAAAAAAGATTAATAACAATAGTCTAAATGTTGATATTGTGTTAGTCCTTAGTGCCCTATTTTCACTTTGACAAATTGTGTTCATGAACCTATTTTTTCCTTTTCCCTGAAATGCTTTTCAATTTTTTAAATTCCATTGTATATAGATATCACATTAATGGCATATCCATCAAAATAAGTTAAAATACAATAAAAAATAATTACTAATTTGATCTGAAGATGTGAATGCTTTTTCCAAGTTCAATGATAGTTTCATTTTTTAAATATGAATGAAAAGATGATGTTCCCCGTAACAAAAGACAAGTAAAAAAATAGAAGAAACATTGTCATATTAAAGATAAACTGGAGTTCTGGTCATGCGATTGCATTGTGAAAGAAAAGGTGTGGAATGGATCAGAAACAGTTGATCATGTAGCATATAAGAATTTGTGTGTATTGCAAGGTTCTGGAGTCATCAAAATCATAATAAATTTGGCCGAGTCTTGGTGAAGTAACAAGCACTGTATACAGAAAGCTATATATGGGACAACACACATGGTGTCAGGGCTAGTACTACCTTGATTTCCTCGTCTTTCTATGCTCATGACTCAGCCAGTATACATTTTCTTCCAAAATTGTTTGGCACATGTCATTTATTTGTAATCTTGAACATTCAGTGTAAGTTTCGTTTGATTCTGTGAGAATTAATTTTCTTTTTTTACCAGAACTCAAGTTTATCTTTAAAGTGGGAATAAAATTGCTACCTTTCAACACAAGCCCTTGATTCTGAGAGCTGCACCAAGAACCCGTCCAGTAGAGGCATGAAGACATCATTGATATCTGACACCACAAGCATCTGGGGCTGGGCGAGGGCGCTGTTTACATTGTAGAAGTGAAGTGTTGTGTCATAGGTCACAAAGCCCACTCTGATGTTGGACTCCTTTGCTCCATGCTCTCTGAAAAAAATAACAATCACATATAGACATGGTCATGACTAATACACATTGGGTGTCAATCTTAATCCTTCATGATGATATCACATTTAAAATTAAGTTACAATTTTGTTTTAATAATTCCTGGGGGTGTTTCACAAAGATCCTAAGTTGAACTTATCTCTAAGTTGGACTTAATAATCATGGAAAGCCATTAGCATCTATGAAAATATTTTGTAAAGGTTATTTTAAAAGGCATAAAATGTTGATTCAAATCATTTATATTTTGCTGTTATCAAGGAGATTTCATGTTCCTGATGTGGAATTTATAAAAATCTAAAATACTTGATATTTCGCTTTTGAATATATTTTATTTTAAAGAGATGGTTCATTGAAATGTGGAAAGTGGGCAAATTACACCTCTACAGGTTGCTGAGAACATTAACAAAATGAGCAAAGTACTTTTGAAGCCCTCACTGTTGTGAGGTATACATTAAATGCAATGTTGTTACTTTTTCCTGAACCCACTCACAAAGTAAATTGACGGCATTATTTTACAAGCGAAATGATGACGTCACAATATGAACAACCTACATCACACATTCGGGACAATGTTGGATACCCATTGCAATTTTCAGATATGGGTTAACGTTGTTTGTACATTTACGGCCAGTGGTGATATTTCCTCTATTTGTGGCATTTTGAATGAGATACACTGAATAAATGATACTTTCTACAAATGTTTGTTTGATTTTTATATTTGTTTCCATCACACTTGAGCATAAAAATCGGGAAAATAATCACATATTCTGAGGGCACTTCAGCGTGTATGTGTCTGATCTGGGAAGGCAAAGGACATTTTGCATGCTGACCTAACGACTCTTTTGGAGTAAAATAGGCGACAAATTTACATAGAATTGTCCAGATATTCGTTACAAAAATGTGTGATTAGGCTGATTAATTTACATTTTTGATAAATTAAGTCGTATAGGACCTGATAAACCGAGAGAAACAGATCAGTCCGGTTCGCGATTCATGGCTAGCTCGAGCGCCGGGCTACGGCACACACATGCACAGAGTACCTACGCACAGCTACTTGCTACGGGTGTAAACTTGAACGCTACATCGACGATATATTCACTCGCTTTTTGGAAGTTATATACCATTTATCTAGAATAACGTCAGATTAAGAACCGAAACCATGCCATGGAGGAGCCTTCTGGAGTATACCCAAGTATGTTTTTGTCCATATCTATATTTCCAGGGGACTTTGATGAAGGTAAACAGCGTTAGGTATAAATGGGTACGGTACTTGAAAGTCAACGCAATACATGTGAATCGCACGCAAATTGCATCTCGCACCGTCGTCAATCACTTCAGCTGAGCGGTCCGCTGTTCACATTGTGACGTCACTTAAAAAATCAGCTGACTTGGGATGTTTTCGGGGCGATGAGTGAGTTGAGTTTTCATCAAGTTCAATCAACTTTTATAAATTTCGCTCGAATGTACAAGTTACACAAATGTAATGATTTTACTCAGTGTAATTTTTCGATTCCAATGATACCAGATTTAGTCAAGTTTGAAATCAATAAACCATCTCTTTAAGGTTACAAATAGCTCTCCATAATTTGTAAGTCCAACTTAGAGATAAGTTCAACTTAGGATCCTTGTGAAACACCCCCCAGGACACATTTAATTCATCTGGAGATGCTTCTCCAAGACATTTAGTACTTTTTAAACTGATTTTAAGAGAAGAGACCATTTCTTATTGCTTACTTTGGTAGATCATCTAGCAGTGTCTTGAGCCGTTGACAAAGAAGGTTCACCATACCAGTCTTCATACTCTGGTATGTGACATCTATCATGAAGATGTATGCTGGTGGCTTGGGCGGTGTGTTGTTCTGTACAGAAAAAAGAGAAGAGATAGCAATTGAAATTTAGCAAAGCATTAATCAAATCAATTTAATCAAATTCGACTCAAGAATCAAATTACATTTTTTTTCATGGAAGTTTATTTCAACAGATGAAATTAAGCCCTTTTAGTACTGTCTTTAGAATTATGGATTTCAGCCATTCATAATTTTACGAATTAAAGAGGATAATAAATATAAATCGAATGCCTCTATTCTCTATTTGCAAACATCCAAGAAAGATTTATATTTGTGGGTTGAGCTGTGCATTGTTCTGCACTACATAAACAAGCAATAGCATTAGTAAAAGGCTCTCTTCTTAAGCTACTGTTCATTGACAAGTAGTTCAGTTGATGAGAAAAAAATTTCTAGGACTGTCTTTAGTATTATGGAATTCAACCTACAAGTATATCACAAATGAAAAAGGAAAGACAAATATCCATTGGGTAATAGTGATAAACCAAATTTTACCAATGATAAAAATGCTCTATTTGTAACATTAAAAAAAACATTATCTGGAGAAGAAAATGAAATAAACTGTTTTTCACAAGATTACCTCTGTTTAAAGATCACCTTAAAAGATTCCATTTCAATTACTGTAAATGTTGTTATTTTTGCGTGATTAGTTTTTTTTTGCGCTGAGCGACCCCAAAACATATTCGCGTTGCACGCAATTCAGCCTGTTCAAAACACGCATAAAAAGTCATGTTCATATTTTCATGAGTTCTAAAATTTGCGCTTGCTGATCTGGGCAGTAGTTCAAACCATTGAATGAAATATTTGACATTACTTACTTTACAATAATCAGTAGTAGCTAAGAATTCAAAGGTGCCTAATGAAAGCTCCGGCCTTTCAAACATGTCAACTCTCTTGCCCATGTGATCCAACGGCTGGAAAAATTCAGGCGGAACTGTGTCAAAGGTACAAAAAATACATAAATACTATGAAATCTAGAAATCTGAAATCATTAGTGTGCGGGGGTGATAGTGAGTACTAAAAAAAAAAAAGAGGATTCGCAGGGGAAAAAATGGCATCTAACAACATTCCCCCTTTTGAGTAAGAATATTGGGAAGAATAGAGAAAACGAAAGAAAAATTTGAAAATCGGGATAAAATCGGGAAGAAACAAAAAAAACCGGGAAAAAAAAAATAATTACAAATTGGGAAAACGATTTAAATCGGGTAATTATCAGGCCTGAGTGTGCTAAAAATTCCAAATAATCTATTGTATTTGAAGATTGAGCATACTTGTACTGAGTTGAAAAGTTTTTTCCACTTGGTTCTTTTCTCAATGACCTTTAGGAAGACCTCTCTTCCTAAACCGGGGTCTTATTCAAACTTTGATTGCTTTCTTCGTCTCTTTGCACTGTCGCTTGTTTGCCACATGTAAACTTTTGCAACAAACAACAGCCACCAATTGATGAAAGGACTGGGAACACTTAAATATAAAGGTGAGTTCTGGTAATGTGATCGCATTGTGAAAGAAAAGGTGTGGAATGGATCAGAACAAGTTGATCATCATGTAAGTATTGGTGTGCACTGCAAGGTTCTGGAGTCTTTAAAATCATAATAAATTTGGCCCAGTCTTGGTAAAGTAACAAGCACTGTACACAGAAAGATGTATATGGGACTACACAAATGGTGTCGGGGCTAGCTTACCTTGATTTCCTTATCTTTCTATGCTCATTACTCAGCCAGTATATATTTTCTTCCAAAATTGTTTGGTACATGACATTTAATTGTAATCTTGAACATTCAGTGTAAGTTTCGTTTGATTCTGTGAGAATTCAGTTTCTTTTTTTACTAGAACTTAAGTTTATCTTTAATCGTGAAGCCTTTGGAATACCTATCCCGTAAAAGATACAATGTGGCACAGGGAGATCGTTCGAGTGGCATATTAAGAGTTAATTAATTACCATTATTGTTCATAATGGACCAAAATCACTAACCACTTTAAAGTTATTACCCAAGTTATCAGATTAATTCAAATCTCCACTCCCCTGGGAAGTATTCTTGCCACTGTCGGGGCATGTGGTAATTCACTAACAATGGCATTGAACATCATCCAAATAGGATGCTTATATAACATGTACAGGTCTTGATTGCCGTTGACTGTATTACACATAGTGCCTGGTATGTGAGCTCATGTATAATTTAGACTGAAAAAAAGTAGTCCCAAAAATCTCCATCCGAATATTTGTTATTCCAGAATTTTGTTACTCCAAAGTTTCATAATTCCAAAGGTTTCATAATTCTGAAAATGACATAAGGTTTGTAATTTAAACAGTGAAAAAGGGTTCATTATTCTGGAAATTAAGTATGGTTTGTAATATCGGAAATGAAAGAGAATTCACAATTCCAAAAATAAGATTTTAACAATGACAAAATGACGGTTTCAGAGTTATAAACCTTTGGAAAAATGAGCTTTAAAAAAAAAAAGACTTCCTCTTTAACTGACCTTCTGTAAGACCACCGCAGAAGGCACATTGAAACCGCCTGCCTCCCTCCACAAAGCTCATGAAAGAACACATATAGGCCTTGCACCTGTTACACCTGACTGGCCCATTAGGACCATGGTCTACTATAGGGGGCCGGTTCTAAAAAGAAAAGGACACACAAGTACATTTGATCCCGTCACTGAGGAAATATGGAGCAATTTAAACCATAAAATCAAAAATAAATCGATCAAGAAAATAGCATGAAAATGCAATTCGCAAGTAATGTTATTAATGCACTTACAAAAGACACCCTTTTCTATGAATTCATTAAACATACCTTACAAACAAAACATTAGCCATTTTAGGACAATTAAAAGGTCCTTTTAATACTCTTTTGTTTCTTATTAGCATGGATTCTTACTTTATAATTGAGCTAATCTTAGACCAAATTCATTTCTTACACTGTAAACTTCAAAGTTGTTTTTCTGCTCATGTACATCAGCAGATAACTGAAAAAGTACATGATACAGCCTCATTTCATAAATACACACGGTTTGAGTAAGTAAAGACATAATATACAGAAACATTTTAAAATAAAGAGAAGGAAGAAAGAAACTTCACTTTCTATTAGTCTGGCACATAAAGTGCTCAAAGCGTATCTGACTGATGCTACACCAAAGCTTTTAAAGTAATTAGGACATAAATATTTCTTTACCTCATTGTTAATCGTCTCTGCAAAAGGTGATATGACAACCCCTATGGGTATCTGTGACTGTTTCACCAGGTCCTGAGTACATGGAATGCTATACATAGTGCTACGCATAATTCTGGGACTGGCATTTCCTGAAAAGGAAAATTGAAAGGAATATAAGAATGGTTAAAGGGAAATCCAACCTTGATAGCAAACTACAGGGATGCCAGTTAGAATTGATCGGAGGGCCTGAAAATCGCCTATAATGAGCAATTTTGTATACAAAAAAGCCTACACTATGGTCTGAAAATAAATCGCCAGGCCTGAATTCAGGCTTTTGCCTGAAAACTGGCATCCCTGAAACTACTCTGGAGAAAAATTGAAAAAAAATCAGAGAAGTAGCCTGGTGAAAGTTTGAACGAAATCGGACAAAAATTAGAAAGTCATGAAGTTTTAAAAGTTGTAATCACTGTAGGTACATGTGTGGGCTCTTAAAATTAGCTGAATAAGTCAAGTCTTTCTGATGTAGTGGCGGACAAAATGACTAAACTCAAATTTTTTCTTCAAAAATTGTATGATTTAGGTGGGTTATTTCTCTTTAGATGAACACAGACACCCAATATTTGGCTCCAAACCTCAAAGGAAATATCAAGTGTGAATCCTTGCACTTAGTTTTTGACATTGGATCTTTAGGTGTAATAACTGACACAATGACAATATCTGTATGAATGAATTATCCCCAAAAGAATCTAAATCTGATTCTATATTTTTCTTAAAATACATGTCGTTTATTTTTTGTATACAATGTGTTTTCATCTGACATGTACACATAATTTAATAATCTGTAGGCTTCCTATTTTCAAGTGTATACTTTTTTTTGTCCTCCTTTCTTGATCAAATGTAATTATTTACGAATGTACAATCTGATGTTTTATTTGATGTTCAGGAATAAAATGATTTTGAATTAAATTGAATTGAATCTTACCTTGATCTAGAACCTGGAAGTCTGTAGTAACAAGGGGTGGCACCTGTCCTCGTAGGTTTGTGATGAACTGTTGCCCTCCTCGTGTTCTCTTGTCGTCATCGATTACTTGAATCTATAGATACAGAAAATGGATGAATTAAGATTGCAAACTGATAACCCATCTCCAGATATACTGTTAATAAAGTATTTAAAGCCAAATTTGAAAATGACACAAACAATAAAAATATTAATTTGACTCTTGGAAGTTATTTCTGAAAATGTTTATTAACCTAGCTCTACAACAAATTGAACATAACGCACTGGTATATGAAATGCCATGATCATGTTACTATAAAACCAGGCACAAATTGTTTCAAATTTGCGGGAATTTCATAATTGAATCACAACTTACATTTCTTGCTGTAAATTGGATGTATTTGACAAATTACAAGAAGTTTTGGTTTGACAGTAGTCAAGTCCAATTAACTTACTGCACTGGGCATCTGATCTGGATCAAGCCTCTTAGGAGCAGGCGGCGGCTGCTGTGTCTGGGGTTGGGGTTGCATCCCACCTGGACCAGGGGGTTGTCCATACCCCCCTACACCACCCCCCTGAGGTGGCATCCCCATCCCACCTGGGGGTGGCCCTCCAGCTTGGTACCCCATCCCTGGTGGCCCTGGTGGGCCGGTCCCAGGCGGGGTGGCAGGTGGAGTCATACCCGGTCCCATTGGGGGTGCCACACCCCCACTGTATGTTTGCCCTTGGCCCATCTGGGGAATCTGGGGAGGTGGTGGTCCTGTTGCGTAGCTACTCAGAAGGGGAGGTCCGGCTGTGCCCGGTTGACCATAGCTTGTGTTTGTTGGACGGGCACCATAGTTTGTATTTGATGATGGAGTGGGGGCATTGGAGTAATTGTTTGTTGGAGGACCTGATGCAAAGCCTGTTGGAGGCTGGCCTTGGAACCCTGATGGGGGTGCTTGGCTGGAAGGTGGCCCCGCCCCGTAACCCCCTGAAGCAGGTGGTGGTTGTGGACCTCCTGGAAGACCTCCCTGATGCAAAATAAGGAAAGAATAATGAGTATTCAAATCATGAAATTGACAACATTCACATTTATTTCCAATAAAAATGTAATCCATCACTGTCAAAGCATGCATCTCACATCGTTTTCATTTACGTAATACACCCCTGTACCCCAGATTTGTTGGCGTGTGCTCCTACTTTCTTCTCTCTCTGAATTTCCGTTTTTTTTTCTTGAGAAAAATGAATAGGATTTACTGTACTCAAACGCTCAGAAGCTCATCTGTACTTCCGGGTGACGAACGAACAACTGAAATTCACGATTACAGCAGTTATGAAAATAAGAGGGAAAGAGGAGCGATTTATTTTGTTTTATATGATCTGGATTCCTTGTTTTAATTGTCCAGAAAAGTAGGTTGAATTGATATTTGCATTGCCCTGATTTTTGCACAACTTGAGCGGTAGGCTAAGACTCAACATACATACAACAGACATGACTACATGTAGTACATTTACGCAAGTCTTATTTACACACAAGTCAAAGATTGCCTTTGCCTAAGTCCCGTCAAGATAGACTTACACAAGTTTGACTGTATCAGACTTCAAAATATATCTTCGATGGGATAACAAAAACTAAGAGCTCATCTTACCATATTGTAGCCTGGGCGAGGTGGACCTCCAGATACATTCATAGCTGACATCTGATTGGTTACTTGCTTTACGGGTTGAGCTCCGCCCGGAGGAGGTGGGGCACCAGGCTGGTAGAAACCAGGTTGTGAGCTGGATACTGGTGGTCTGCAAAATCAAATTGACATAAATAAGCTCAGCTTAAAATTATGTACTACACCTCGATTTTAGTTTTTTTTAGTCAACTTCTTCAGCTTCAAAACTATTTTTATTTTATTTTTTATTTTTTTCAAGGGGGGGCCCTTTGATGATTCAATGTAAATCTACCTTGCTTACCTTTGTCTCAAAACTTTGAAGCTTATACTTGTCTATGCATAATCTCCAATCATATGTTTAAAGATCAATTTTTGATTAGTTTTATTTCTTAGACAAAAACTTGAAACTTGTATACATATGTGATCTTAATTGTCGCCAGCCATTTTACCTGTGATTACATGAATATAATTTTTTTCTTTTTTGCTGTCGGAACTACAAATTTCAATGATCTTGTAATTTCATATCAGAACAATAATAATCATTTACAATATTTGTATTTTTTCAATTTCAGACATTCCTTTTTTTCAACCATTTTATTGTAATTTGGACAATCCAAAGAAAAGGCCATCTGAAGATGATCATTATAATGTTCTAAAATATTTTATGTGCTATAAAATTATGAATACTTTGGCAAAATTAAAAGAATTTAATGTTTAGCCTCCCCGCCCACTTCCTTTTTTTTAGGCCGCCTGATTTATTTAATGAAAAACAAAGAAAACATACTGCTAAAATGATCTTTGTCTGAAGAAGAAAAAAAAACATTGCATCCCCCCCCTCCATACTTACTTTGTACTTGTGATTGAGTGATAAATAATGATAATAATAATCTTTCATACTCTTAATCCCTACATTCATAATTACTCATATCAATGTAACAGACAACCATAGAGAAGTGTCTTATAAATACAAAAAAAACTGAGTGGTCTAAGCCTTACCTGGTTTGCATGCCGTAGCTTCCTGGTAGATTTTGCTGCGGTTGTCCCTGAGGTGGCTGTCCTCCCATTGGAGGAGCTCCCTGCCCTGGTCCTGGTGGTCCTTGCCCTGGTCCAGGTGGCCGCTGCCCCTGTGCAGGGTACCCACCCATCGGTCTAGGTGCCCCAAACTGGTTACTGCCTGGACCAGGCGGGGGAGGTCCCGTCGATGATGGTCCATTCATTGATGATCCTCCATACGAGTTCTGCGGTGTACTGTTGTCACCATACGCACCTCCTGCAGGCGGTTTCCCAGGCCCTGGGGGAGGCATCCCTCCTGAAGGAGGTGGAGCTCCCAAAGTGGGCTGGCCAGGCTGATTGCCATAGTTTCCATAAGCATTGGGTGGAGCCTGACCTGGGGGAGCAGCATAAGAGTTCTGATATCCACCCCCTGGTGGCTGGTTCATGTAACTCATGTCGAAAATAAGTTTGCTTGTCTTGTATAGGAGATGCTATTCTTCACCTGAAAAACAAAATAAATTATAACAATAACCACAAAGTTTAATTTCATCATGGATTTTAATACATTCAAACATAATCTGGAAGAAAAAATTGTATCAGCTTTTTGGGGCGAGATCGGATGCTGCTGCAATAATTTGTTCTTTTTCAAAGAGTGGGTTAAGCAGTTTTGATATAGCTATCTCTACAATATCACAACTTCTGAGTCTGAAGGAACACACTTATAGAACCATCCAGTTATTCATAAGCAGGGCTGTGTCAGGGAGGGAAGTGATCAGCCTCAGAGGTAGCTGCACTAGAACAATCAACAGAAACGTTGCCTCTTGCAAGGTAGAATGATCCAATATATGAGTAATATAAACATTAATTCATTCAATAGGATCTCTAGAATCTTGGTCTTGGGGCATGCAAGGCTTTGTCTTCATCTTCTTTCATTCTTTCTTTTCTTTTGTCCTGGGATAGCCAGCAGTTTTGCTCCTTGGAACACAAGCTAGTTTATTGGTGTGCATTATTGGGACATCATCCCAGTATATTTGTCTGCATGAGAGATTATCCCAGATCACTTTGTGCATGTAAAAATAGGGTGACACAAATACATGAAGGTATTTATGACATGGCATATTCTGTTCTGAGACAGTTTCCTACAAGCATAAATGCTTTAAAATCAATCATTTTCAACACACATTATTCAAATAGATTAAATAGGTCTACATTGTTTACAGTATTTCTAGAGCTGCTAACTTTGCTAAACAAAATTAAATGTTAATCTTGATGACAACATATAGGTGAGCTAACAAATGTATTTTAGAATAAAGAATACAAAGTAGCTATAAAATGATATCTTTTAAAAATATACTTTGAATTATTATAGTAACCTGGCTTGAAATCCAACAACAATAACAATTCAAAAAAACTTATAATAACCTTAAACCAACCTGGATGTAGCACAACCGACATTTTGATTTACAAAAAATTGACAATATACTAGACACCAAATCTTACGTGACCTTGTCCTTACTAGCGGACATGCATCGCACTATGTTTTTATCTTTCCGTCTGACAGCATTAATCTCTGCTGTGAATTTATTTGTAAACAAACCTAAACGCTTTGATAGGGAATGTCTGAGTTTTGGGGTGATTTTTAAAAACACATGAATGACATTATACTTGTTGGGAAATCAAGAAACACTGGCGAGGCAATTATTAATGGTAGGAGAATGAAAGTCAGTACTGTTGATATATGAGAAGGAATGCTGAGAGAGATTGAGAGACAGAATGATGATAAAGAAACAGAAGGAACAAAAACTTCATTATAAGTACAAGAAAAAAGACAAATGCGACTGTCTCCTAAATGCCTCTGCCCTGAATTCGGTATAGGAAATGGAGGGAATTATTTGTGCCATATGATGAAAACAAAAAGCCTATACCGGTAATCAAAGGTCAACCAACAAATATGATCTTCACCTACTAGCCCAAAAAAAAATTGGATTATCTTCCTACATTGATACCGTCTAAATATTGCGAAAGCAAGGCTAAAAACTTTTAGTTTCAGAAATTGACATTTGACCTGTACATGTACCTATAATGTACCTTAAATCCAATGAGACTTTCTTCCTGTGGTGCTACATAGTACATACTATGGTTCTTATAAGATATGGCAATAGCAAGGCTAAAACCTGTAATTTCAGAAATTGACTTCTGCAAGCTTTGACATTTGACCTAGTATTTACCCAAAATCTGATCAGATCATCTTCCTTCAAATTTCATGGCCACATGAGTCAGCTAGTTGTTGACCTCCCACTTACCAAACTATAACTTCTGCTTAGCCTACTAGCTACTTCTGCTAGTATCAATGTGCGCCCAGATTTCTGGGGAAACTTGTTGATTGATCACAAGGATTAAAAGGAAAGGGATGGATAAGCTTAAGAGTAAGATGACTGAATTGTTGATTTTTTTCCTTTTATTGTCTCTTACTCTAGACTCTGTTTTTTTTTTCGCTGCAGGCTCTAACCATGAAAACATAAATACTTCAGTACTTCACACAGGGTCACCATGGAATCATGGATTTTCCGATATTGCAAATAAACCTACTTTTGTGCTATTTAAGTGTTGCTTGCATCATCTCCGCCCCCTCCTGATATCTGTCTTTCACCCACTCTCTCTTTCTATCCCTTACCCTTCCCTTCTGAGAAAGCCATCTCAGTTAATTTTTCTCTCATCTCCCTTCTCACCTAGTCTCTTTTTTTTTCTCTCCCTCTCTCAATGTCAATATCAATATTAATCCCTTCTCTCTATGCCTTGATCACTACATTGTATGAAGGGGTGACCAAAGTTCACAGACATTTTAGAACATATTACAAAATGTGAAATTCGATCTATGATTTCTCATATTCTACAGAAATTTATTTATTTCAATTACCGTAATTAACAGTGTATAAACCGCACCTTTTTGCCGCCAATTTTTTTTTTTTAAAGTGTCGATTTATTCCCCTCCACCTGGCGCTATGCCTGGCAATGTCTCCCAGCTCAGTTATCGGTGTGTTGACTCACCACTCAGAAATTAGAACAACACTCAAATTTGTCTGTCATTTTCGTTTGAAAGTAATCTTTCTGATAGATCTCAATATCTAGTTTATAATAATAATTCCTTAATTTTTCTTCTATTACATGGCGTACCACAAGGTTCTATCCTAGGTCCTCTACTGTTTTTTAGTTTACATTAATGATCTTGCACATTCAGCTGCACCTCGCAGTAAAATGAAAGGCCTTCCCGCGTGGGTTTTTTAACAGGGACCTGGCTTGCTGCCGACAGAGTCGGCAAAAAAGAGGGGTGCGTTTAAAGGTACTATGTCCCATTTGCAGGCCAAAAAAATGAAAAAGTTAAATTCCAACTGCATTTGAAAGATAATACTAATTTAGAACTTCCCTAAAAAAGGTGGGGCTTGAAAATGTCTTCAAGTGGGAAAATAACGACTATTAGTTGTCAAATTGACTTTAGGGCTATAGAGCCCAAAAGTAATAGTCTTGATTTTCAGACAAATGTACCGAATGGTCATACGTTTTATGCTGCGCAAAGATTCAATCAGTTTAATCTTGGCCATCACAAGGAGTGGGTTATTGATGTAGACAAATGCTCATGTACCCTTTACAACTCTTTTCACGTATGTTATTACCAAAGAAGAAAAAAGGCCAGTCAGTCACTCAATACTATGTCTGACAGTGAAGTCTAGCAAGTAAACAGGACATACATGACATATTCATAATTCCTGCAAAGTTCTACAGCATTTGAGGTTGGCTGCAAAAGGGACATAGTACCTTTAATACACGAGGGCGGTTTATACACCGTTAATTACGGTATTACCAAATGGACGCAAAGTTTTTTCCTACAGATTGGTTCAACTAGAAAATTTATTGTCAAAGGATTTCGGAGATATCGCGATCTAAAAATTCGATGTCCGATCGTGTGTGCGCTTTGCATCTAAAAAAGTCATAAAAACAACGAGACCTAACTTCACGCACAGGGGTTTACAGTTGCCATTGACTTATCAAAAAATGTGGGCGCTTAGGTTCAGAAACCTATCTAAAATTTGACCCGTAACTCCGGCCAGGATATACCCTATTAAAAAACATACCCAAAATGAAGTAAATATTCATCAAATGTCCAAATAAAGATCATGAGTTAAAATTTGTTATGTTTATTACCTGTTTCATGTCAATTTTCTTGTTATTTTTGGAGTGTTTTTCGGAAAAACGTTGATAATAGTAGACCTAGACTCTACACACTTTTTCACACTCACATGTTTTACGGCAAACCGCTGCACAATTACAAGTGCATACCGATGGTGGGTTGTGGGTTGCCTGTGTGAAGTTATCGGCTTAACTTTAGAATACCCCACCAAAACGTAGTATCTCCGTTGGTCGCCAACGCGCCAACGTACCAATTTAGTGTAGTCCCTTCCTTTCGTATTCGTGACCAGTTTCTGAATTTGCTAACGCATCAAGTCGAGCATGGAAATATGGTTATTTGTTATGTTTTAACTCCTTCCTATTACCTCTTACACATCAAAGTATTTTATTTATAGATTGTTAAAGATGTTCTCACCTTAGTTGGAATGTTTTACTCTTTATATTGCTTGAAAATCGTCAAAAAGCAATGTAACAACTGTCGGAAAGTATCAGTAAAGAGTGAAAAAAAATCAGGACTTATGGTGTCTATTAAATGGCAAACAAAGAAAGGAAATAAGGCGCGTTGGCGCGTTGGCACGTTGGCCCGTCCCTCATTGACAAACTGAATTAAAATATGAAATAAGTAGCCTAAAAGTAATGGGGGAAAAAAATCAGGAACTTGTGGTGTCCTTTAAATGGCAAACAAAGAAAGGAAATAAGGCGCGTTGGCGCGTTGGCACGTTGGCCCGTCCCTCATTGCCAAACGAAAATAATATAGGAAATAAGGAGCGTTGGCACGTTGGTCCGTCCGTCATCTGGCCATTGACCGAATAAGGAATATAACATTCACATTTGTCTTTCTAGGCACGATGGAGATTTACAATTTTATTTCTTTAAAAGTACTTGGGGGAGCTGTTTCAAATTAATGCGATATGAAATTAATGAATGAAATGTCACGTTATTAACTTCATGTTTCAGTGTTAGTACGTTGGCATGATGGCGATTTATGATCCATTGTCAGTACGTTGGCACGCCGCTGGTGATTGAAATTTCATTAATAATTAGAAAACAAAGAGGATTTGTTGTACCATTCTCGACTCTTATTTCTTGTCTGAATTCATTTTTCCCCCGCCCGCGCGAAGCGCGGAAGCTTTTGCCTTTCATCAATTATTGGAGAAAGAAGACGATTTGATGTACCATTCTTGACTCCTTATTCTTGTCTGAATTCAGTTCCCGCCACTCCCCCCCCCCCGCTCTCGCGCGAAGCGCGCAAGCTTTGACCTTTCATTAAATTACTAGAGAAAGAAGACGATTCGTTGTACCATTCTCGACTCTTAATCCTTGTCTGAAGTCAGGTTCCCCCCTCCTGCGTGAAGCGTGGAAGCTTTGGTGTTTCATTAATCGGTTCCCCCCCCCTCCCCCCGCGCAAAGCATGGAAGGTTTTAGCTTTTATTAATTATTAGAGAAAGAAGACGATTTGTTGTATCATACAGACTCTTATTTTATGTCCTAATTCAGTTTCCTCCCCCGCCCCCCCCCCCCCCTCCCCTCCTGCGCCTCGGACATCGTAGGATCGTTGGCAGGCAAAACAATCTCGGCAAAGTTTTGTTCAACACATGCATGTTGGTGAGAGCCAACGACCAACGATGTGCTACGCACAGGGTTTGGTGACGTCACACAGTGTGGACATCGTTGGCAGACAACCCAATCCTGGCAAAGTCATCAAAGGAGAGAGGAATGAAGTACAGAACAATAGAAAGAGTCTATAGTCCGAAGACAGATGAGAATTAAAGAGAATTATTATTATTAATATTATCATTACTGATAATATTAAAAAGAAGAATAAGAGAAATGGGAGAAGATGAAGATCGGAGAACAAGTAGGGCCTAGTGGTCGTGGGTAAAACAAATTGAAAACAAAAGAAAGGGGAATAGATCGAGGAATAATACTACAACAATGATAACAATAAGGGTGCGCATGCGCACATGGTAACGTTAGGTGAATGTAAATCGGCAAAGCAGTGAATTGGCCAATATAGCGTTAAGATTTTTTAAAGCCTGATTTATGTCTTAGTTTCAGAGAAAAAAACGTTGGGAGAATTTACTGTTAATCACTGTTAGAGAGTGTTGCACAGTGACGCCTTCAAAGAAAACCATAAATATCTTTGTGGTTTAATTGAGAAGATGAAGATCAAAGGAGAAGAAAAAGAAGAAGAAGTGGTCGTGGGTAAAACAAATTGAAAACAAGAAAAGAGGAATAGAGGAATAATATACTATAACCATAATATATCAATAAAAATCCATCTACCACAAAAATCTGTACATTTTGATGTACACCCCCTACTAATTTTTTTCTTCCCTTTTTTCTCCCTCTCTCTCTTTTTTCCATTTTACCAATATTTTTGTCTCCATATTTGTATTATTATGTATCCATTGAGGGTAGTCATACTATCAAGCTTTGCTTACTTTGTCAACCCTCCTGTTTGATGTTTTCGATTAGTTACGGCCAACCTTACTTTGTTTAATCTTTTGTCATGTATAAATGTTCAATGATTTGTTTGTTATATATTTGTAAAACTGAAAAAGAAAAAGAAAATCAAGCAATAAAAAATAAACCTGATTGATGTTTCTGATTAGTTACAGCCAACCTTACTTTGTTTCACATATACTCTTTTGTCATGTATAAAAATGTTTTGTTTGTTATATATTTGTAAAACTGCAAAAGAAGAAAAAAATCAAACAGAAATGGGACCCGGTGTCCTAGGGTTAGGGTTAGGGTGAGAGTTAGGGTAACGCGGAACCCGGTGTCCTATAGTTAGGGTTAGAGTTAGTAACGCAAACTCCAGTGTCCTAGGGTGGCGCAGGACCAGATGTCCTAGGGTGACGCGGGACCCGGTGTCCTAGGGTTAGGGTTAGGGTGAGAGTTAGGGTAACGCAAACTCCGGTGTCCTAGGGTGACGCGGGACCCGGTGTCCTAGGGTTAGGGTTAGGGTGAGAGTTAGGGTAACGCAAACTCCGGTGTCCTAGGGTGACGCGGGACCCGGTGTCCTAGGGTTAGGGTTAGGGTGAGAGTTAGGGTAACGCAAACTCCGGTGTCCTAGGGTGACGCGGGACCTGGTGTCCTAGGGTGACGCGGGACCCGGTGTCCTAGGGTGACGCGGGACCCGGTGTCCTAGGGTTAGGGTTAGGGTGAGAGTTAGGGTAACGCAAACTCCGGTGTCCTAGGGTGACGGGGGACCCGGTGTCCTAGGGTGATGCGGGACCCGGTGTCCTAGGGTGACGCGGGACCCGGTGTCCTAGGGTTAGGGTTAGGGTGAGAGTTAGGGTAACGCAAACTCCGGTGTCCTAGGGTGACGCGGGACCCGGTGTCCTAGGGTGACGCGGGACCTGGTGTCCTAGGGTGACGCAGGACCCGGTGTCCTAGGGTGACGCGGGACCCGGTGTCCTAGGGTTAGGGTTAGGGTGAGAGTTAGGGTAACGCAAACTCCGGTGTCCTAGGGTGACGCGGGACCCGGTGTCCTAGGGTGACGCGGGACCCGGTGTCCTAGGGTTAGGGTTAGGGTGAGAGTTAGGGTAACGCAAACTCCGGTGTCCTAGGGTGACGAGGGACCCGGTGTCCTAGGGTGACGCGGGACCTGGTGTCCTAGGGTGACGCGGGACCCGGTGTCCTAGGGTTAGGGTTAGGGTGAGAGTTAGAGTTAGGGTAACGCAAACTCCGGTGTCCTAGGGTGACGCGGGACCCGGTGTCCTAGGCTGACGCGGGACCCGTGTCCTAGGGTTAGGGTTAGGGTGAGAGTTATGGTAATGCAAACTCCGGCGTCCTAGGGTGACGCGGGACCCGGTGTCTTAGGGTGACGCGGGACCCGGTGTCCTAGGGTTAGGGTTAGGGTGAGAGTTAGGGTAATGCAAACTCCGGAGGGTGATGCGGGACCTGGTGTCCTAGGGTTAGGGTTAGGGTGAGAGTTAGAGTTAGGGTAACGCATATTCCGGTGTCCTCGGGTGACGCGGGACCCGGTGTCCTAGGGTTAGGATTAGGGTGAGAGTTACAGGTAACGCAAACTCCAGTGCCTAGGGTGACGGGGACCTGGTGTCCTTGGGTGTTTAAAACAAAGAATAACTTGTGGAAAGATAGAAATGGAAGATTAAACAAAATAATAATATGGAAAGAAAATTTAAAAGAAGGAGGAAATCAAAAATACCATAAGGAAAGACAGGTGCTAATAAGCAAAATGTAAATGGAAAAGAAAGAGAAATAAAAAATAACATGAGGAAATTAGAAAAAGAAGATAAAAGAAGTTTTAAACAAACAAATACATAAGGAGCGGTGAATATGGAAAAGCCGCGCGAAGCGCGTAAGCTTTGACCTTTCAAAAATTATTAGAAAAAAAAGACGATTCATTGTACCATTCTTAACTCATAATCCTTGTCTGAAATCATTCCCACCCCCCCCCCCCTCTCGCGCGAAGCGCGCAAGCTTTGACGTTTCATTAAAGTCATAGAGAAAGAAGACCATTCGTTGTACCATTCTCGACTCTTAATCCTTGTCTGAATTCAGTTCAGCGAAGCGCGCAAGCTTTGAACTTTAGTAGTAGTAGTAGTACTACTGAGTAGTAGTACTACATCCATCCATAGTAGTAGTAGTACTACTACTACTAGGTACTACTACAGATTCTGGAAATGCCTTGTTTCACTATCATTATAAGTATAACTTATCACTCGGTATCAGCAGTCAAGCTTGCAGTTGAAGCATAATCAACAGCGTTAATATTTTGTAAACCAAACTAAATAACAGAGAAAATGGCAAACATATTATGTAAATAACCCACTTACCAAATTAGGAGAGCAGTCATGAGATAATTCGTTCATATGATTGTATATGAAATAGGATGAATATCGCCTGACCTTTATAGTTAACAAAACGTTTTACATTTGGTCGAGTATAAAACAGTTTCGATTAGTCATTTAGTGCTTAGGATATTTTACTATTAGACGAATATTTAACTGGTACAAGCGAAACTTTCATTTAAAATTATAACGTTTATAAAAGTATATATACACATAATTATGTGTGATGTACGTTGCATGTATGTTTATCAGAGGCGGCGCTCCCGGGAGGGGGGCACAGTGCCCCCCCCCCACTTTATCAAGTTCTCCAAAAGTGCCCCTTTTAAAACAGGAAAAGTGCCCTTTTAACCTTGTAAGAAGTGCCCCTTTTTACATAAAAAGTGCCCCTTTTACTTTGAAAAGTGCCCCTATTAATATTTAAAAGTGCCCCTTCCCCTTTCCACCTCTGACATAAAAACCCTCTTCTTTACACGTACCCCTTTTCGTTCGACAAGTTCCCATTAAGTGTTCATTTTTCATTCTCATAAGTGCCCTTTATAATCTGTAATAATTTAAGTGCCTCTTTTCAGATACGAGAAGCGCCCCTTTTCACCTCTGATAATTGCCCTATTCAAATCTGATAAGCGCACCTTATATCTTCACATGTGCCCCCTTTCCTTTCTAATAAGCGCCCCCATTTAAAAAAGAGCCCCTTCCCTTTCTCATAAATGCCCTTTTTCATCTGTGAAAACAGTCTCCTTTTTATTTATGAAAACAGTCTCTTTTCATTCTCATAAGCCCTTTTCCAAGACGATGGCGATTTAACTTCAAGTCTCTCAACTATGGCTCGTTGGCACGTTGGCAATATAAATTCAAGTCTCTCAACTCATGTTGGCTCGTTGGCACGTAATTGGCACGTTGGCGATATAAATTCAAGTCTCTCAACTCATGTTGATTCGTTGGCACGTTGGCACGTTGGCGATTTAACTTCAAGTCTCTCAACTCATGTTGGCACGTTGGCACGTTGGCACGTTGGCGATATAAATTCAAGTCTCTCAACTCATGTTTGCTCGTTGGCACGTTGGCACGTTGGCGATTTATCTTCAAGTCTCTCAACTCATGTTGGCACGTTGGCGATATAAATTCAAGTCTCTCAACTCATGTTGGCTCGTTGGCACGTTGGCGATATAAATTCAAGACTCTCAACTCATGTTTGCACGTTGGCACGTTGGCGATATAAATTCAAGACTCTCAACTCATGTTGGCTCGTTGGCATGTTGGCACGTTGGCGATATAAATTCAAAACTCTCAACTCATGTTGGCTCGTTGGCACGTTGGCACGTTGGCGATATAAATTCAAGTCTCTCAACTCATGTTGGCTCGTTGGCACGTTGGCACGTTGGCGATATAAATTCAAAACTCTCAACTCATGTTGGCTCGTTGGCACGTTGGCACGTTGGCGATATAAATTCAAGTCTCTCAACTCATGTTGGCTCGTTGGCACGTTGGCACGTTGGCTATATAAATTCAAGTCTCTCAACTCATGTTGGCTCGTTGGCACGTTGGCACGTTGGCGATATAAATTCAGTCTCTCATCTCATGTTGGCTCGGCACGTTGGCGATATAAATTCAGTCTCTCAACTCATGTTGGCTCGTTGGCACGTTGGCGGCACGATTGCGATTTCCATTCAAGACTAGGTCTATATCTCGGCACCAAGTTGTAGTACTTTAACAAGTTGAAGCGTTGGGTTGGCGGATCAAAAAAAAACCTTTAGTTCGCATGGTGGGGTATTCTAAAGTTGTTCCAAGTTATCTACTGTAATGTCTCTTATCCTCATTACGGTAGATAAGTTCACACAGATTTTCGAAATCTTACTAATTTTTAGAGAGTGAACTTCGGTCACACCACCTCCATACCTCCCGTCGATAAACATGCAACACGAACCCCTCCCTTCTTATTTCTAAACAAATAATTGAAATACAAATAGGCTAGACCCTTTGGTCTAGATCTAGTTATAGTAATAATAACCATAAAATAATCATAACATTTTTAACAAATGTAAATCAACAAATTATGGGATCTTATTTCTTTCATTCTCTAAACCGCTGCGTGCACAAAACAGCCTAGATCTAGGCCTACATGTAGCTACGATTACAGGGAGTGATTCACCGGGCGCTGCTCCCATAGAAATTGCGTGTAAAACGAACCGGCCCCAGCCGTGCGAACAAGATGTTCCATTTCACAGTAACATCGCACATCGTTTTTCCAACATTTTAGACAATAACTCACATTACAGTTCATTTCTATATATGAAAAATATATATGGCATAACGAAATCCACCGAAAATTCTTATAAAAGCCTAGAACTTACCTGCTGGAATACGGAAATCGACCCTGTTCCACAGAGGATCGGTACCAATGTGTATGCCACGTATGGTTACAAGAGCACTGACCCAGGTCATTGCACATGCGTGTTGTAGCCACGTCACTGATTCAACGTGTATATAAAGACACCGATGTCTTTATGTCACCATTTATTTTCAATCATACTTTTTTATAATAGATACCAATAAGTACAGAAATAGATGAAATAGATACCCGAGCTTAAATAACACCATGAAGTATATCATTGTACTTTTAACATGTCCTGCCCATAGGCCTACTATCAATTTTCATACTAATATTTCCCCCTTATATATCAACAGTTATATATTTACAAATACTTTTGTATATATTATGAATGATCGATTGATCTTTGGGTACACAGAGTCCTCGGCTACTTGACATCAACAAATTATTTTTAATATATATCTTATCTCCTAAATTAGGTAGCAAACAAATCAGGTATGATGCAATACGTACGTGGCTAAAAGTGGTTGGATAAACCCCAAATGAAAATCAATCAACTTGATTGTATCCTCCCATGACATATCCCCGGCCACTCCCCCATCATGCATGCCGATGCTCATATAATGTCTGGACCCCAAAACTGAAAATATTTTCAAGTTCTGTGGTCTGGACTCATGCTAAGTACGCCACTGTTTTCTCTCATTATTTTTCTTCCACCCCCCCCCCTCTCTCTCTCCGCCTCTCTCTTTTCGTCTACTAATATAGGCCTAGTCTAAATAGTAATAATTACGAAAATGATGATGATTATAACAATAATAATATTACTACTACTATACTACAACAACAACAACTACTACTACTACTACTACTACTACTACTACTACTACTACTACTACTACTACTACTACTACTACTACTACCAGTGGCGTAATGGGCGAAAACTTTTTTGGGACGCAGGAGCGTAGCGACCGAGCGGGGAGGGGGTGGGGTGTTCCCCCCTCCCACGGTAGGGAGCTTTTTCATTTTTCGACTTGAAAGTGTGCAATCTGGGGCATACCTTTGACATTTCATTAAATTATTAGAGAAAGAAGACGATTCTTTGTCTCTAAGGAGCCTGAATTGGGCGTGGATGGGATTTATATTTTACACTCTATATAGACCTTCGCTATGGGAGTTACATGGCAAATATATAGACTATGTGGTAGAGAACTATTAAAACCAGCCAATATGGAATACCTGTAACATGCAAAATGGCACTTTTTGTAGCACTAATCTATTTCTATAACTCTTAATCTTATAAACATACAGTGTAAACTGTGCTTACGTGATACCAACGAAATACAGATTTTCTATAATATTTACTTGTACATTTTGAAGGATATTATGCGAGGGAGCAAGAAGATTTTTGCATTTGTATTAGTCTAAACGCTGCACTCTGTGGCCCTCCAGAGCCTAAACATGTGTTGCAGTCTTTATAGTCAGTATTTGCTATACGTTTCTTTTTTTGCACTTTTTCAAATTTTCCGGGGGGGGGGGACGACCCCCTAAACAGACCTACCAAGTCTCACGCCTTTAGCTCGTCCCTTATATTTTGTTTTACTTAGTACAATAGTAATTGTTCACTGTACATTGTGTATTTTTTGTAAACACTTCATGTACTTTATATAAAATACACTGTCGCTCATAAAGGTGGAATATTTTAGTTTTACCCCAATTCATTCATGGGGCACTCATCAGAGATGAAAAGGGGTACTTATAAGATCAAGGGAATGATCGTATGTATTACAAAGGATATGGGCACTTATCTGAAGTAAAACGAGGTACCTCCTCTGCTTGAAAGAGAGGCACTATGGGGGTACTCGAAAAAGTGGGGCATTGTGCCCCCCCCCCCTTCCCGGTCTGGGCTTACCCAATAAATGACATGTGATGGCTCTGCCAGTGGCGTACACAGAATAAAAATAAAGGGGTGTTTGAAATTTGATGGCACATTAGTGACCCACCGAGGGAGCAAAGGGACATTGGGGGCCTTGCTTTTTCGTGGGCCGGGGCACAAGGAATTACGATTTTTTTCCCCCCTTCTTTTTCTTCCAGTGGTGGTGGAAGCTGAAAGAACCAGAATTGTCACTTAGATTTCCACTGCGTCATATTTTTACAATTCATATTACATGTTAATGATGTTATGAGTGTGAACCTGGTCAATGATGAATAGATTTGGTTACCTGAAGTGTTCCATGTTGGCAACATGCAATTTTACACTGAAGGATCGAAAAGCTAAAGTTATAAATAAGATAAATTCCTACTTTTAGGGGGCGAAATGTTCATTTTTCAGGGTGGCAAAAGTGCCCTTCTAGAGTCAAAATTGCCATATTCCAAACCATTTTTGTAATCTACAAAATTTACCTTGATTAAATATACTTAATTATTATTTAAGAACCCTCAGCTTCTCCTTCTCTAATTCCCTTTCCAGCCTAATTTAGGATAAACATATTTTTCCTGTTCTTACCTAATAACCCTACTATTATTATGAGGAAATATATTTTGTTTATGTTTTACGCCGTTTCTAATTAATTAAGTTCATGCACTTGTTATTGTAACATCATTTGTAATTCAGCTTACGAGCTGCGATGATGGTTATATAATAAATATCATAAAAGTGGCCAGTGAGGGGGAAATTCTAATTTCTTCAAGGGGGCAGAATTGTCCTTTTCGAGGTATCTTTCTAAAAATAAGTTTCCATCACTGTCAAGCAGGGCATGGCTTCACTATTTAGTGTTTTTTTCCCAATATGTCAATTGTGTACGATTCATTATAATTACATGTTATGAGTGACAACATGGACAATATTTGAATGAATTTGGTTACCTCAAGTGTGCCGTCGGGAAACATGTATTTCTACCCTCAAAGGAACGAAAGTGCACTCCTGGAGCGGATACTTTCCTATTTAGTTACATGGTCATGGGCCAAATATTTCATTTTTCTAATGGGACAAAGGTGCCCTTTTAGAACAAAAAATTGCCCTGTTCGGTTCTTAAGTGGCCTGCCATGGGACGACATTATCATTTTCAAGTGGCGTAAAGTGCCCTACTATAAAAAGGAAAGTGGCCCGTCATGGTCGAAAAATTATCAGAGCCATTATCGAGCCAATATCGCGTTAATTCAATTCAAATTAGGTTTCCCCGTCAGGTGAAAAAGAAAACCCTTTTCAAGGGATTAGACTCAGTGTCCTTCTAAAGCCGAAATTGCCCAATGTGATTATATAAAGTGCCCAATAGTAGAAACATTATTTTTCAATTCTAGCAATGCACCCCTCGAAGAGCCAAAATTGCTCATTTCTGAGTTCTGGGAAGGGTCAGAAAGTCCGAATCATCTGGTCGAGAAATTTGATTGAAGTATTATAAAATAAAAACATATACAATTATACTATTAAAGAGACCCTTTCAAACAATTAATCCTAAAACTGCACAAAATCCAGTTTTAGCCACATTGATGCCCCACCATCATTACCCCCTTATACTGTTTTTTGTTTTTCGTTGTGAGAAGACACAGCAGCAGGGGCGGCCGAGCGACTTCCAAAATGGGGGAGGGGGCACCAAGAAAAAAGGGCACTTTCTGGAGAGAAAAAGGGCACCTACAAAGGGAAATCTCAAAGCGAAATATACATTTGGGGATATTGCTCTTAGTCGCTTGAAATTGGTAAAGGGGACACTTATCAGGAAAGAAAAGGAGAATGTGCCAAAGTACAAAGAGTAATATATCAGAAGTGGAAATGGGGCACTTCTTACACCCTCAAAAAGAGGCACTCACCAGGGATGAAAAAAGTCAGTCATGAGAATAGGAAACGGGCATTTGTCGAAGGAAAAGGGGCCCCCATCATATTTTGATAGGGGCATTTATAAGATATAATTATATATTGTTAAAAGGGAAATTATCAGAGGTGAAACGAGGCACTTATCGCATCTGAAAAGAGGCAATGATCAGATATGAAAAGAGGCACTTATGTGAATGAAAAAGGGGCACCTGTCTGAAGTGAAAAGGAGTAACTTCTCGTACCTGAAAATGGTCATTTACCAGAGAAGGGGCACTTATGAGAAGGAAAAGTGGCTCTTTTTTTAATGGGGAACTTATCATAAGAAAGAGGGGCACTTAAAGGAAAAAGAGCACATGTGAAAATAAAAGGTGCGCTTAGGCCTATCCGAGTTAAAATGTGGGTAGTTATTAAAAGGGGAAGGGGTACCTTTACAAAGGAAAAGGGGCCCTTGTCAAAGTAAAAGAGGCACGTATCTCTCAGATTTAAATAGGACATTTATCAGAGGTGAAGGGGGCACTTACCTAGCTACGGGCACTTACTAGAGATTAAAAAGGGCAGTCGTGAGAATGGAAAGTGGACACTTATTGCAAAAGAAAAATTGGAACTTGTTGAAGGAAAAGATGCACGTGTCCAAATAAAAGGGGGCACTTATACGGAGTTGAAAAGGAGCATTTTTATAAATCAATAGGGGAACTTGTCAAAGTAAAAGGGGCACGATTCCTATGTAAAAAGGGGCACTTCTTAAAAAGTTAAAAGGGCACTTTTCCTATGTAAAAAGGGACACTTTTTGGGCGCTTGAAAAGTGTGGGGGGGGGGGCTCTGTGCCCCCTCCGCCTCCCTGGGAGGGCCGCCTCTGCACATTGCAGTAAATCACAATTTCCCAAAAATTAATATTGGTTATCCTTTGTGTAATTACAAATAGGTTGAAAGATGCATTGGACAATTTCCTTACCCTTCCCAGAGCTCTATACACCCCTCTCTCAAGGAAAGTAGATAAGGTATATCGATGATTTAAAACTCGGCCAACGCAAATACGTATCAGGTCTTTGTGCAAACCGCGGCGGTTTATATTCAGGTATCCTAATTTGCCGGAACTTTTTCTCCAATCAATGCTAAAATTCTTCTTTCAAAAATGTGATCCTTTTTTTTTGCATTCTCATTTATTCAGCGGGAATGCCGGGAATCTGTCTTTCTTTATTTTCACCTCCACCTTCGTTTTTTTTTTTAACGTTTGACCCAGTGGCGTAGACAGGTTCGTACACCTGGGGGGGGGGGATGACTCAGGGGCGGATCTAGCTTTTTGCCAAGGGGGGGGGGTTGACCAATAATGACGATGCAGAGCCGCGAAGCGGCGATCCGATTTTTTTTGGGGTGTTCATTTGAACCCCGTAAGTGATGTTTTCCTGGCATCTATTAACACAATGGAGACCATAAAAAGCAGTGCATGCAACGTCTTTTTAAATCAAGTATAAACAGTTAAATACACAGTTATATCCAGAGTTATCATGTGTTTAGTTAAGTTACCAGATGAGTTGAATATCTTCTCACAATATTTGCACTTGAAAGGGTTTCTCTCCAGCGTGCGTTCTTTTTTTCTTTTTTTTTTCTTCTTTTTTTCCCCCTTTTTTTTTTTTTTTTTTTTTTGGGGCCGTCCAAGGGGGTTGAAACCCCCTAACCCCCCCCGTAGATCCGCGCCTGTTTTATCTTGTGGTTATCTTGTGGTTTCCAAACCACAAGATAACCACAAAATACTTGTAAGATTTTCTTTTTTTACCGTCTGAATTGGCTTTCACCGTGTGAATGCGGCTAATAACAATAAACACAATTACAATAATGATGAGGATTATTATTATCATCATCATAATTATTATTATTATTAATATTATAATTGTTATCATTATTATTATTACTATTATTATCATCATTATGACTTATTAAGTAAGCAAATATCATTCCCCAAAACCTGGGGGGGGGGGATGCATCCCCCTCATCCCCCCCCCCCCGGTGTCTACGCCCCTGGTTTGACCCCCCCCCCCCCCTTAATTCGTACGCACATTTGCGCTGCCCATCGAATAAATAGTTAGTCAGGATGTTGTCCTTGATCTTGGCAAATAGGGCTGCGTGAATCGACAAGTAGCTTTCGGTAGACAAGAAGTTTTCACGGTTTGGCCCCAGGCCCCAGTAGTGCAGTCGAGTCAGAGGCTTATACCTCGACGGTATATATATATACCGTCGAGGGTATTCAGGGAGCGCGCGGAGGTGAAACTTCTCTTGCTAGCTCTGCCGCGCACCAGTGCTACTTGTACAAGCTCCAGCTCCAGCTAGGCATTTTATCCAGGGGCTTGGGTCAGGGTGACGTGATCCGACATGATTAGAATTAACTTATTAAGTGATTAACATGATAGCTAGATGAGTGGTCCAAACTTGATAGATTTAGTGGAAATCTACGTGTCGTGCAGTATACCATGTTTACTGACTGTAGCTGTAGCTAGGCAGGCATTGCGATTTTTACCCCTCCGATCACTCCTTCTCAGTCCTCCGGAGCTCCCGTCCTACTCCTAGGCTAAGCAGAGACTTCATCGCGATCGCGAGACTTCAAATATGGCAGTAACAGGCAGTGATATTCGTAAGGTGAGTTGAAATGTAGATTGAATGGCAATGAATTATTATAATGAATGCATTGCCATTCAATCTACAATATTAAAGGGCCCATGACATCGAAATACGTTTATTCCTGTTGGTGTGCAGTCCTGCATACATCTCATATTTTTATATTTAATATAAACTTCTGAATTTGTTTCATAGATTTTTTATATATTTTTTGCAATATTTGTTTTTCAAACTTGCTAAGCTCCACCCCAAAAACCTCCAGATCTCATTCCCCTTGTGATATCATCCATCAGTCATCAATGAGCTAACTTGAGGAAGGGGTAGTCTATGTATCTTTGCTGAAGTCGACCACCTGTCACAATACGTAATACAATATAGCAACATGTAAGTTGCTATGTCAGACATGCTGTAGCATCACCAGGAAGACAAAGGCAATGATGATGTATTGTACATATGTACGGAAGCATGCAATTCTTTTATGAACGTACATGTGCGTGTGCTTATTAGCTGGGGGAAATAACATACCATTGTCTATTTTAGAATATTACCGGTAGTTTAGTCTGACATGTCTGACATAGCAACTTATATGTTGCTATTGTTTGTGGTATTGTAACAGGTGGTCAACTATATGGCATTGGAGAATTAAAGAGTTCATTTAGTTCATTTACAAGCCTTGTGGCGGTGTTTTGAAGATGTAGTGCAGATAGCAGGAGTACAATCACCAGGCTGTTTCAATAATCCTTTAAACTTTCACGAAATAGATCTACCTTCAAAGTTTTGATATAAAGAAACTAAAATAATTTCTTGTGATTCAGTTTTAGATTGATAAATCTTTCTTGTCTTTTGGGTCCCCCCCCCCCCCCCCCCCCCCCCGCAGATCTTGGATTGGTTGATCGCCTTTCGAGATCCCCGTGAGATATGGACCAATCACAGCAGTTTCTTTGTCGCTGAGATTCTCTACCATATTCTTGCTTTCTTGCTCATTAGACATGGTTTGTATATTTTGGCTTATTCGTATTTATATCGTCTTATTTATTTTAAAAAGAAATCTGAAATAAAAACATAATATCTTATGCCTAGAGCCAGAAAGGCATTAACTTGAAGAAAAAAAAATTAAACAGAATTAATGCCCATTTAGCTCAACAGATGAGATTATTTTAGCTGGATTCTAACCTAATTTTGTAGGAATCACCTGCTTGAAATGGAGACCTAAAGTTGTGCAAATGGGGTATATGTTCCCCCCGGGAGGGGGGGGGAACATATACTCAGATTATAGTCGGACGGGGGTGTGCGGCTGAGACCTCCGAACCCATACCCACATCCAAGGGTCCTTTTGCTGAAATAGGTACCCATGTCTAAGGATTTTTTGTGAAAAATGGACCCATGTCTAAGGATTTCAAACGTCAAATATTACATTTTTTAAGCTGTAATAATACACTCCAGCAAAGCATATGGAGAGTCAACGCTAATGCATATTGACCTTTAGCACTGCACTATGCGTTAATAGGCAGCATTTAAATACATGAATAGTCAATACACTCATAACACAGAGATGCACACAATCATGCCGATGCGGCTGATCGGCAAGTTCGACATTGGACTCACAATTTGATTTTTTAAATTATTCTTTCTAACATCGGAAAGTTGAAAAAATGTATTTTACTGCTATTTAGATCTTATCGATTGTCACTAAAGTATAGATTTTTAGTGAAATTGGTTGAGTTTTATACAGTGGTGTTTGAAATGTTGAGAATCAATAGCACAGCTTTTAATACACAGCCAGGATAGTAATGCACCTATGTGTGTATTAATACAATGGCCAAAAATTTTGCAGTTTCTCGATAAAATTCTTTATTAGTAAACTGTACCATACAACATGTAGTTTACAAGTAGTTTACACACATAAAGATGAAAACACCATGCAACATAGTTATATTGTGCTAGCACCTCTAGCATCTGTTCTAATTGAAGGACTTTTCCTGTTTTAATTAACGTACCCGTACACGAGCTCTCAAGCATTGGCTATATAGCTCCCTGCTTGAGCCCCGCTGCTGCCCGGCTGCTGGACAGAGGTTACGCAGGGTATAGCTGATGATCATATCATTTTCAGCGTGTAAAGCGCTACAAGTTTCCGGGGGTACAACCCCTATACGGGCGGATACCATACCTAGCGCGCATTATGCCATATGAGTACCCGGTATAGAGCCCATGGGGTCGTGATATATGTGGTACCCCGGGATCTAGTTGAGTTTACAAGCTACTGACTTAGAGGTCAGTGCGTACACCTTGTACACTGGAAATGCAATCAACCGAAGGATTCATTTATTTAGAGATGGGAGAGATTTAGGCATTTGCAATGTAGGAGAAAATCCCAAAATCCCGGAGAAAAGAGGGGAAAGGAATAAATGAAAAAAGGGACCCATGTCTAAGGATTTTTTTTATGAAAAGGGGACCCATGTCTAAGGATCTTTCCTGAAAAAGTCACCCTTCCGAGCGGCACATCCCCGTATACCCAATATACGTGAGAACCCCCCAAGGGGGTTGGGGGCAGCATCCCCCAAAGTGCCTCTGGCAATAATCCAATTTTTTTAAAGTATACTTTTTCTTTAAAATTCTTGTATAGAGTTTCATTATTACTTGATAGGATTACACTATTCTGCTCCCATTCTACCTCCCACTTATTCTTCTCTTGTTCCTCCTTTCGTCATTTGACATTCTCCTTCTCCTCTTCCTCTTCCCTTTCCTTCCTCCATCTTGTCTTCCTTCAATCATAGTTATTAAGTTAATCTTTTATGTTCCCGGCATCCATGTGACTCTCTTCTAAATGTACTCTTGTTTTGTATTCAATAATTTTCTTTGTTTCTGCGGAATAAATAATAATAATAATAATTTTCTCCCCACCTAGCATTTAAAAGAGGAGGTCGATTTGCCTGGTACCTTCTAGCCATCCTCATCCATGCATTTGTTGTGGAATCCATCAGTTATATTCTTCCTGACATTGACAACTTCTGGCATGCCCAGGCCACTGTAATGCTGCTAGCGAAGAGACTACCAACATACATTCTCTGCATGTGTAAGTAATAATAATAATAATTATAGGCATTTCTATAGGACCTTTGAATTTCAAGTAGAGTGCTTAAACCACTGGACTACAACACTTGAAGAGCCCTTCAACTAGTTGAACATTCTATACCGGTAATACATTTGATATGACAGAATAGTACAGGTAGTAAAGGTGGTAATAGGTAAATTATCTATTTCTTTTGCTGTTTACTTTTACAGATTACATGTTTATGTATCCATCCTTCGTTGCTGTGTCTCGACTACGCCTCCCATTTTGGGCAGAGCCATTTGCACAGGCACTGGTCACAGTTCTACTTGGTGAGTAGGATTGAGGTTAATGATAAATAATAAATCGTGATTCATATAGCACTTAATAATATTTTGGCGTGCGCCTGTAATCCAGCAAACAATGGAAGTTACAAACTGATTCAGCTGAGAACGCTGGTTCGAAACTGACTCATGTCTTTCGGATGGTGACGTTTAAGGTCGGTCCCCAGACGTAAATAATCATATCTGATTGATACACGTCTGTAAAAACCCAATGATCACCCACACACCAGATGACAATCCAATTGTGCCACGCTGCCTCCCCTTCATTTATATTTCAGACATTCCCTATGACATCATGGGCATCAAGCACCTTTGGTGGACATGGCATGACACCGACCCAAACATCTATGACCGTTACTACTGGGTTCCAATTACCAGCTTTTTCTTCTGGGCTACGTTCATGTGCAGCCACAATTTCCTTTTCTTTGCCACACCCCGCTGGCTGGGGAGCAAAGCTGGCAAATATGAGAGCAATTCGTAAGTCATGTTTCATTCAACAGATAAGTTGTACTCTCTCATATGATTTAGTATGATTGATATTAAAGGTATAGACCAGTTCTGGTCATGCGATTGCATTGTGAAAGAAACGTTGTGGAATCGATCAGAAAAGAGGTTGATCATTAATCTGAGTCTTGGAGAGAGTAGGGCTGCTGTCTGTTTGGGGTCCAGAGAGCTCATCAGCTGAAGTGATGGGGCTTCTGTATAGACTGGTCTTCCCTGTGCCCCAAAATGGCTGCTGCAATAAGCTTACTGGTATTGGAGAATTAAAGTGTTTTTAACATAGAACTGTGCGCATTGATAATATGAATCATCATGTCTGTGTTGCAATCGATCTGCTTTGTCATCCGGTGCTCTTTACATGTAGCAACAATCTCCTCTATGCTTCTCCTGCTTGCACCGGGGAGTCGGGCTGGCAAAAACAAGAGTAATTTAATACTACAAGTGGTACTTTGTGCATTTTTCTTACTTGCTTTATCTTTTGTTTGGATGGCTTTCATGGGCATCCACCTTTTCTTCCCTCGCCCTCTCCCCTCACCTAGCTGGCTATAGAGCAAGGCTGGCAAATAATGAGAGCAATTTATTACAGAGGAATAGAGGACATTTAAAAAATGTACTCTTTTTTAAAAGTTTAATAACTGTTATGTTTTATAAAATATACTTATCAATGATAATACATATTCTGCCCATACCTGGGAGGAACAGCAGGTTATACTTGGTACTTGGTAGGGTAATCCCTCTGGCAGCTCACTCAGGAAACTATACTGGGATGGTACATGAGGCGAGTACCTACAAGGAGTGTCATGAATTGCTGGAATGGTGTGTGGACAAAGCACTTGTTAATTTACAGTAAAATATTCTGAGTCCAGTGCAAGTAAAAACCAAGCTAGTAAGCTGATATGATGTGAGAACCAACAGGGGGCTGCATCATTCTGATGGAGGGTAGAGCAGCCTCCTTGAAGTGGTTATTCCTGTTGCATTGACTGCTGAGCCTGGCAGATGGTTCCAGATCCTTATTGCTCTTGGAGTATGATGTAAGAGCTTGAGATGAACAAGGACAAGGATCAGTAGACAAAGTCACTTTTGGAGTGCAATATAATGACACGGCTAGTATACATTCGATAATGTGGTTGTTATGACTATCATTTTGCTATTTTTGCTTCAGAATGCCAGTGGAGGTGATCAGTGCAACTGTAGCAGGAGTGTTTGCATTCCCTGTGGCAACCATCCAGTTCATCATTATCTACCACATCCCTCATGATATGTATGGGGTTCCTACAGGGTTCTGCTTGGCTGTACTCTTTGCCATCTACTTGCTGATTGTGTGGATTGGGGATAGGAAGCCGGTAGATGATGCCAGACCATTTGGAAAACACGGTAAGACAACCGTAGTATAGCGTGTATATTTAATACTACTAGGTTGAGCAACTCACATTGACATGACAAGGTGTTTCTAACTCGGTTCTATTTTCCGTTATCTTTTGGAGATCCTGCCTTGCTATACTGGTGTCCTGTATGATATCTAATCCCTTACCGAAAACGCAGGCTTATTTAGCCTGCTTTGAACCTGCGTCTGGCCTGCATTCTTAAATACATGCTAATTATTCCATTGCATGTTAAATTTTAGCCTGTATTTTGCAAAAACAGTCTTACATGTTTTAGCAGTTTAAATTTTAGCCTGTTATATTTAAAAATTAGCATGCATTAAGCAAAACACAGTCTTGCAGTTTAAGCAGGCTAAAACCCAGCCTGCAATTTAAAAATTAGCATGCATTTCGCAAAATACAGTCTTACAGTTTAAGCAGGTTAAATCTTTAGCATGCCAGATGAGATGCAGTTTAATCTTTAGCATGTAAATTTTGATCATAATTTGTTAAGATATGTCCTCTGAGCAGGTTTAGAAATTTTTTTTTACCCTGTTATTGCTTTTTACATGTAGCATGCAGGTTATTTTTCACATGCACGTTTAATATTATATATCAGGGGTGATTCGAGAGTTGGAAATCCGAGCAAGCGAGGTTTCGAGCGCTTGGCGAGGTCAAATTGAAGTCCAATTTAAGTCTGATGGGGCCAATTGGTCCAATTGAAACCAATTGAAATCCCGATTATAGTCAAATGGGGCCAATTGGTCCAATTGAAACCAATAAGACCAATATAAACCAATAGGACCGATAGGACCGATAGAAACCAAACCTCTATATACCCAAGCTTGAGCATCTTTAAGTGTGCACATATATGGTTCAATTGAATCCATGGTGCCTACTTGAGAATTGTAGTGCAGACTTAGGAAATAAAAGTAATAAATAATGCTGCACACTTCGTTGGCCAGCTCTCTCTCTCTCTCTCTATCTTTTTCTCCTTCTCTCTCTCTCTCTCTCTCTCTCCTCTCCTTCTCTCCTTCTCTCCCTCTCTCTCTCCCTCTCTCTCCCCCTCCTCTCTCTCCCTTCTCTCTCTCACTCTTTCTTGTGGAATACTATCCTTTGACATTGTCATCGTTGTGGTATTTGCCCCCCCCTTTTTTTTAATCATTGTATATATTTTGAACCCTCAGTCATACTCTAGTCCTGATTCCTTTTCTCATCTCTCTCTATCTATCTCATCTCTTTCCCCTCTCTCTTTCCCCCCTCTCTCCCCCTCTCTCTCTTTTAATTTTCCTCTCCTGTCTCCTACATTAATATTATTATTATTATTATTATTACAGGTGGGACACCATTCTTTGACACTGTGGGCATTGTAGTATTTGCCCATTATCTTCTCTACATCATCATGGTATACTTTATGAATCCGCAAACCTACCAGTCTACTGGACTGCACGAAGAGACTGGAAACCGCCAGGAACAAGTTACCATGTACACTGCCCTAGGACAGGTAATACAACAATTTTGTAAAATTAGCCAATTTCTAGTCTTGATTAGGTCCATGACATCCCTTTGAACAGGGGTATAGACAACTCTTGCCCTGAAAACAATTAAATAATATTGAAGCATTTGGTATATCTTTATTGCATTGGATTCCTGAACGAAAAATTGTTAGCATGTCATTTAGAAATAAACACAAGTATAGTCAATCTAAATGCAGAACCTCCTGTTTTAAACAAAGTGCAATACCATATTTTATTGATCTTCTCAATAATTGCTGATTGTTTTAAGTTTTTCTTTACAAACCCAATCTTTGTTTTAATTTGTATATTTGAATAGTTGCCTTTTTAACCAGACCAGTATTTTATCTGTCATGGTTTCAATGTACGATTATGTAGATATGTTTTATGAATGAATCTTCTTTTTTATTTACCGGTATATGTATCCTTAATACTTGTAAACACATACATTTCAGCTTTTTAGCTGCAGCATGTGCATCATAGTACTCTATGTGTTTTCGAAATAAAACCTTGAATTGAATTGATGTACACTGAGGAATTGTATGCTTATCTCTCATCCAGCTTGCCTACAAGCAGAAATACCTATCCACCTCAGATTATGATGAGAACTACTTTGATTGGCATTGCCTACCAGATCAACAACCTCCTAAGGTAATAACATTAAATGATCATGTTTTAGTAATAATATTAGTAATATTTAATTTTGATATAGCGCTTACCAGTAAAACAAATGTCTCTAAGCGCTTTACAAATATACTATCACCCGGTCATTGGATTCAGTGCTTGTCCGCACAAACATCTCCACTCACTGGGGAGCATTCCAGCCAGGCGTTACTTGACGCTCAAAAACTGTTTGACCAACTATGACGGCCGCATCCTACCGGTATGCAATTATAAGATGATGACGTGGATCCTAATCAAATGATTGGTTGAAAGCGTACTCGTGATTTTGCCTAACGTGTAATATGGATAATGACCGGTAATTATCCAATTCTAATGACCGGTCATTAGTAAAATCATAACATATATAACAATTTTTTATGAAACAAATAAAACATAATCTTATAAAACAAATAATACACATCATTTTGTTCCCACACTTAGTACCTTCAAAACAGTCCAAACACCCTCGGCTACTGCCTCGGGTGTGTTAGACTGTTCCAAAGGTACCTTGTGGGGATAATTCTTGCTAATGCCCACACTGCTGTGTATTATTTGTATAATATTGACTGCCATAAGTGTCAACGTTTAAAACAATTGCTCTGATGAGATCTTGATACTGCTATGATGCCTTAAGATGAGGCGTGGGAATATAGTCCTGGGGGGTGTTTCACAAAGATCATAAGTCGAACTTAACTCTAAGTTGGACTTAAACATTATGGAGAGCCATTTGTAGCCTTAAAATAAAATATATTCAAAAGCGAAAAATTCAAGTATTTTAGACTTTTTATAAATTCCACATCAAGAACATGAAATCCCCGTAGGCAAGACAGAGGACAGCTCGGTTGTTTGTAAATCATTTGATATGATGCTGTTAGGCACGATACAAATGGTAATATGGTAGAGGTGTCGTGGTCGAGTGGATGTCACCGGACTGCGGATCACAAGGTCTGCAGTTCAAGTCCCACCGCGGCAAGACATTGATCTACATTTGCCATTCTCCACCCAGGTGTTAAAATGGGTACCCGGTAGGATTCGAAAATTAATGTGGTTAGATGAGCAAGTGTGCGCTTGTAAAAATGACGCCTGGCTTGAATGCTCCCCAGGGAGTGGAGAATGTGGATACAATTGTGTGTGGGTATAAAGCCTGAATCCGATGACCAGGGTAATAATATATCTGTAAAAGCGCTTTGAGAGGGCCTGCGGTCCTGAAAATATGCCATAAAAGAACAAACTATTATTATCATTATTAAAATCCTGATTGCTATCATTAACCTTCATTCCTCTTTGGCTTCTCCCCTCCTTCTTGTGAAACCACTACAGGATAATCAGAGTTGGTACACCACCCGTGGCATGGAGTATCCTAATTCATTATAATACACAATTTACTGGATTTGTGTGGTGTTTCTTTTATGAAAAGTAAATGTGTTGATCCTCAAGGTCATCTGTTAAGAGCTAGAAAGGCAATAACTCGGTGTTAAATGATATAATATAATAAGATTTAATAATAATAATATTTAATTTTTACATAGCGTTTAATACAAATGTCTCTAAGCGCTTTACAAATATACTATTACCCCGGTCATTGGATTTAGTGCTTGCCCACACACACTGTGTGCACAATCTCCACTCCCTGGAGAGCATTCCAGCCAGGTGTTACTTGACCCTCAAAAACTGTTTGACCAACAATGACGGCCGCATCCTACCGGGTATCCATTTGACACCTGGGTGGAGAGTAGCAAGTGCAGGTTAATATCTTACCAAAGGATAGTAGCACCGAGTAGGGATTCAAACCCTCGACCATCACATTTCCAGTCAAGTGCCTTAAACCACTCGACCACGACACTCCCAATCAGTTGAAGCTCTTTAGATTCAAACAGACCACTTTGATAGATTATACAAAGATTAGAAAGGATGCAAAATACAGTTAACTCTGCATGAGTCAAATCTGTTGGGACAGCAAAAAATATTTTGGTCAAAAACTAGATTTGACTTGGGGAAAAATTCGACTTGTGCGACTTTGAGTGATGCAGAGTTAACTGAATACATCTCTAATAAGAAAAAACAACAGGGAAACATAGGTGTTACTTACACTCAATTCACCCTACCTTTGTTTGGTAAGAAAGAGACGCACATATGAAGGGCTTAATTCCAAGAGGAGCTAAATCCACTTTTGATGAAAATTATTGATATCAGAACATCGTTCACTTAAGTACCCGTCTTTCAACAAAATTACTTACCTAAATTTTGGGAGCAATTGCACCTTCTAATAGTACTTTTCCATAGACGCCTGTACAAAATCTGGTAAACAATTCCTTTTTTCTCTGAAGAACTTTACAAGAATGGATTTAGCTCCTTTTGGAATTAAACTCTTCATATACTCGTTGCTTTAATTCCTCCCATTCTCTCTCTTCTCCTCTTACTACCCCCCTGCAGGATAATCAGCGATGGTACACCATCTGTGGGATGGACTACCCTAACCACTTTGAGTACTGTATGGTAGTCACCACCCATGTCTTGTTTGGACTCATGGTCTACTATCAAATGCTTGCTAGGTCAGGCAAGGATATCAACCCATCAAAGATGTACAAACACAAGCAGAAGTAGAGGGCAGGCCCGGTATTGGAACCATCGGGGCGTTTCACAAAACTTGCCGTCAGTGAATAATGACAGTTTTTGTTATAAGCTACTGAAATCCTTGCTTCTGATTGGTTATCAACAGATTTGTCAATGATTTTTGTCATTTGTCATTGAAAAAAGGTTTGTGAAACGGGACCCATAGCGCATTGAAAGGGATAGTTGTGACACGCATATGGATGCAAGGTCATGGATCAAATCCTGGAGCTTCGAATACCAGGGGCTCGTTTCATAAAACTTGTTATCTATAACAAATGCTAGATTTCTATGACAAATTTGCATTCAGCCAATCATATGCCATGATTTCAGTAGCTTATAACAGTAGCTTGTAACGTGTTATTGATATCAAGTTTTATGAAACAGGGCCCAGTAGTTCCTCCTCAGGTCTGCTACATGGCAGTATTATGTGCTATGCAGCTATTGTGTATTTTATATTGGAATTTTTGATGAGAGGAAAGAGCACTATTTCAATCAAAGCATTAGATACTTAAAGGTAAAGACCAGTTTTGGAAACGCCCCCCTCTCAAAATTGAAATGGAAGCTCTTATTACCAATCAGGTGAAAGAATGTGTTTTGACTAATAAGAGATAATACAAATTTTGCCGGGAAATTGCCTACTAATTGATATATTTGGTAAATTATTATATCTATCCGGACTGGATAGATATAGGGTAGTCCCATATACATCTTTCTGTGTACAGTGCTTGTAACTTTGTCAAGACTGGGCCAAATTTCTAATCATTTTAATGATTCCAGAACCTTGCAGTACACACCAATACTTATATGCTAGATGGTCAACCTTTCCTGATCGATTCCACAACGTTTCTTTCACAATGCAATCGCATGACCAGAAATGGTTTATACCTTTAAAGGCAGATTATCAAAATAATATTTTAACTTAACATCCATGTTAAACAATTAAGCAAAGGCAGAAACGTAACAAAGAATCTCAATCTCTATTCCAGAAAATATCTGGGCCCGTATTCAATAAACTTCTTAAGCATGAAATCTAAGTACTTTTTCTTAAATTTTGGCTAAGAAAAAATCTTAGCCAAAAATCGTATTCTATAACAGCAATGGGGACTTAAGAAATTTGCCTTAAGATTAAGAAGGATTCTTAGATTTTATCTAAGAAAAAGGACTTAAGTAGCATGTCGTATTCTAATACAATCGAGATATCTAAGATAAGTAAGAAATCTACCCTATATTTAAGCATACTACGAGGATGTTTAAATGGGGCTTTGGCACCGGCAGCTCAGTGATGCTGCAAGCAACCGCTTCGGGTTTCGATCAAATGGAATAAAAACAATGCATGCAGCGCGAGCGCAGGTTATCAGTTGACCTATATAACAACGTAAGCTTCGCGTATACAGCGTCGACGGCGCAGCGCGCAGGAGCGCCATAGGCTCTGTGTACTTGTACTTATGTATGTTTGTTTGTACACAACTAAACGAGTAGTAGCATACATGCATAACACGAAATCATGACATGGCTGTCGTATATAAAGAAACCGTCTCTTACTTTTATTAGTCTTTGGCGCTAAAGTATGGAAACAGGGAATAATGTGCAATCGGCATAATATTAGGTGAGACAAAATTTGTTATAGTATGGGTCTGATAAAGGTTACCATTTGATTAATTTTAGGCCATCATAACAGTAGACGATGTAAGACAATGAAAGGGTAGCTCCAAATCCAATGCTAGTGCTGGTCGGCCGGCTAGTGACGGCGCTCCCTTCAATCTCAGAATCTCAGAATTGGTGTCCAGACATCGCTTAAAAGCACTAACGTCTAGAGGGGGGTGTCATGTGCATTCAATTAATTGATGCACGTTTCTTTTGGAGACATAGTTTAAAGGTTTGTGTAGAGCTCACAGACCCTGCGGCTGCAACATAATAAGTAAGCCCGGTTGGGCTCCTCGGAGTTGTTTGACAGAAAAGTATAAAAAGCCTACAGTGGATGTTAGATCTAGCCTCAGGTGGTCTTGACTAGACTGTTTTAGTGTCAGTTGGTCAATCCCGAAATAATTATGTGAGCATCGTTCCTCCCTTACGCTCTCCCATACATGTTAGTGTATAGTTTTCGTGCGGTGCGATTTTTATTTTAACACGCAAATTACATAGGCAAATCGAGTTGCAATTAATTTGCTCGAGTCGACCACATCAACTTTCCCACATGACGTCATCGGGTCTAAGAATTTGTCTTATCTTTCGTCTTAGCTAAGACAAACTGCTTTACGTGTTTAGAATACGGCTAAGGCAACTTTCTTAACCTAGACAAATTCTTAGACATTTTCTTAGACTTAAGAAAAATGTCTTAGAAGTTTATTGAATACGGGCCCTGAAAAAGACAGTATCCACCATCCAAATTTCTATTGAATGACTTCCATTCTTCTATTGTGTCAGCAAAATACTTTTCTTTTATCAATGATGAGTAGAAATTTTATTTAAAACAATAACCATATGAGCATATTCCATAACAATTCAGTCATTCCAGGAGAGTGTTTTTAGTCAAAAGAAGATGTGAAAGATTTGCAGAAATCAGGGATTGAGTGTAATATTTTGAATATCATGAAGCCTCGAAGCTGATTAGAGAGTTGCCCAATTCATTTTGAATTGTGACTCTTCTCCAATTTATCAACTGAAATATCTTAAACTGACAAATATGAAGGTAAAATGGTTTAGTCATTAAAGCAAAAAACAGAACATTGATGTGGACTGGAAGGCATATTAACCATGGAGATTCAGAACAGATCGTCATTTGTGATGAAGGAATTAAAATTAAGTAACAAAGGATATGCACATAATGTTTAACAGTACACGTAGGAATAATAGCTGTGAATGACAAAATAAATATAAGCAATCACAAATGTTGTATGTTTAAGTCAGCCAAATAATCATTTACCTCAGAACATGATGATGTTCTCATGTATTTTATAAATTAATTCCACCCACTTGGTAAAGTTAATATCATGAATGAAATTACATGGTGACTATACATGTACACAAATTTGTCTCTAAGTTATCCAGGTATATTGATTGTATGCATTTTCTATGACTGATTCATAATTTTTAATTTTTTTTATTTAGTCTATTGTGAGCAGAATGTGCCATCTGCTTGCACCAGTGTATCATTAATTGTGCATTGGTAAACTATTGAATCATGATTATGCAGCTGAGCATATTAAGTACAGTATTATGTGATTAAATGTGATTATTTACACATTATTCTCGCCTATATGGATGTTTGTTAATTAAGTTGTCTTTGTACCGTAAATGAATAAACCCATGGGATAATTAAGTTCATACAAAGATTTAGTTGATAAAGAGAATTTTATTTATTGTGGTATAAATAACATTGTACATGGCAGCCTTTCGGCTGAATTGAGTGCAATTTACATAGGTAATAATTTACACAAGGATACTGCACAAAATACAATAGTATTAAAAAGTCATTAAAAATATTACATTCATAACAAACAATTATAGGTACACCTTAAATCAAAGAATATTGATGGTGGGATAACGGAAGTGGGTAATGGATGAGGAAAAATAAATGTTTTATGATATGACTTAAGCAAATTCATAGGAAGAATATAACAGTTAAAAAAATTATGATCAATGCTAAGAAAAATAATCTGTTTTACATGCTTCAAAGCAGGCCTATTGTCATATGGGTGCAAGGTACATGTATATGGAGAACAAAATGGACATATAATTCACCTAGGACGAATGGAGAGTAAAATTATAGTTTCACTTCCTATTATTGGCTAATAGAGAATATGATTGGTAATATGCAATATTGAAATTAATATAATCCGTATAAAAAACATGTACCTTCAGAAAACAATATAATTTTTCATTTAAACACATCTATAAGATAACAATTTGATTTACGTACATGCTTAGCATTTAAGAACAAGAGATCTGTCTTTACATTATTCCAGTTTTGAATTGAGTAACCTCACAATGAAGGGGAGTGCGCTCTTTCTGTAGCGCTCATGTAGCGCTCATGTTACTCCAAATGCTTTTAAGGTCTTACTTTTCCAGGTAAGTCCTCTCTCTTCAAAAGGTTTTTCTTCACTATTCTTTTAACTGCCAATATGTATGGCCTCAGACTTAGACACCCTGAAAAACTTTCAAAATAATGTAACAATTCAAACAAATTAACAAAAGAATCTATTTCACCATTCAAAAAAAAAATAGTGTCATCAGCAAATAAAGTAACTTTTTTCTCCACTTCACCTATCTTGATTCCTTTTATATCGGGACTAACCCTTAATGAAAAAGCTAGAATTTCAATTGCCCAAACAAAGAAATAAGATGAAATAGGGCACCCTCGAAAAATACCACGGCTCAGAGGAAAGGGCTTAATTCAAAAACTATTATTTATAACATAACTGAATCTGTGTTTATAAAAGGTTTTTACAAAATTAATGAAATTTTCTTCAAGATCAAAATGTTCTAAAGACTTAAAATAAATATACATGCTCGAGCTCGATCCCCTCAAAAGCTTTTTCGAAATCCAGAAAACTATTGAACCACTATCGCATCAGTATTCAATAAGGTCTATGATAGTGCGAATATTTGCACTAATATTACGACTTCTTAAAAATCCCTGTTGATCTGAATGAATTAAAGAATGAATTGCCTTTTTTAGTTGATGGCTCATTACTTTAGCAACTAATTTGTAATCTACATTTATCAAGGAAATGGGCCTATAATTACGAATGGATTCAAACCCACAATCCTTTAGTGATGGTTATTTTACCTGAATGTTAAGAAAACATAAATGCTTGTTAGTAAGCAACCAGACGGCCGACGGCTTTAGGTCCTCTCCGAAGGACCTGGTAATGAGGATTAATACCTTACCAAAGGGAAATAGCGCATCGCCTTGCGAACGAACCCGGGTCACCGGATTACGAGACCACTGCTCTACCAACTGAGCTATCGCGCCTCCTATAATAAGTTATGACTGTCTTCGCTATTCATAAGGACCGCTATTCATAAGGTCCGCTATTCATAAGGTCTATTATTCATAAGGACCGCTATTCATAAGGTCCGCTTTTCATAATAGGAGAAAAGGGTCATTATTCATAAGGGTCATTATTCATAAGGACCGCTATTCATAATCAAAGAAGAGGGTCGGTATTCATAATATTAGAAGAGGGTCGCTATTCATAATAGGAAAACGGGGTCGTTATTCATAAGGGTCCCTATTCATAATATTACAAAAGGGTCGGTATACATAACACAGAAAGAGGGTCGCTATTCATAATACGAAATGAGGGTCGCTATTCATAATACAAAATGAGGGTCGCTATTCATAATGCAAAATGAGGGTCGTTATTCATAAGGGTTATTATTCATAAGGGTCATTATTCATAATAAGAAATGAGGGTCGCTATTCATAAAAGGAGAAGAGGGTCGCTATTCATAATAGAAGAAGAGGGTCGCTATTCATAATAGGAGAAGAGGGTCGCTATTCATAATAAGAAATGAGGGTCGCTATTCATAATAGAAGAAGGGGGTCGCTATTCATAATAGAAGAAGAGGGTCGCTATTCATAATAGGAGTAGAGGGTCGCTATTCATAATAGAAGAAGAGGGTCGCTATTCATAATAGGAGTAGGGGGTCGCTATTCATAAAAAGAAATGAGGGTCGCTATTCATAATAGGAGAAGAGGATCGCTATTCATAATAGAAGAAGAGGGTCGCTATTCATAATAGGAGTAGAGGGTCGCTATTCATAATAAGAAATGAGGGTCGCTATTCATAATGTGAGAAGAGGGCCGCTATTCATAAAAGGAGAAGAGGGTCGCTATTCATAATAGAAGAAGAGGGTCGCTATTCATAATAGGAGTAGAGGGTCGCTATTCATAATAGGAAATGAGGGTCGCTATTCATAATAGAAGAAGAGGGTCGCTATTCATAATAGGAGAAGAGGGTCGCTATTCATAATAGGAGTAGGGGGTCGCTATTCATAATAAGAAATAAGGGTCGCTATTCATAATATGAAATGTGGGTAGCCATTCATAATACGAAATGAGGGTTGCTATTCATAATAAGAAATGAGGGTCGCTATTCATAATAGGAGTAGACGGTCGCTATTCATGATACGAAATGAGGTTCGCTATTCATAACACCCCCCCTCGGCTACGTTCCTGGTCCTGTAGGGGGGGGGGGCGATATATAGCCCTGAATAGTTGTCTCTTTTTTTTAAAGTAACTATATTTTATCTGTTATCTTTGATAATTATATAGAGCCAACCCCCGCTCATGTGGTGACGAAAAAAAAGTAAAACATAACACACATGTAATCCTATCGTAAATTTTCCTCCTTGTTGGAAATCTTGCCCCATCACCCTGCCCCCGACTGATCTTATCCAGGCTACGCCACTGAGATATTAAGTACGCCAAGCAGGCCCATTATCCATTTTAGCTTGCTATTTAAGAAACTAGTAATTGTTTATACGACAATAATGTTTTTGTAGAAAGTAATTTTTATTAGGACTTATGGACCTACAAATTACTGAGCGGAATTGGACCTGACAATTGGACCTAAGCCCAGTATCTACCGATCCCCCGAGCCCCCCCATCAGTACGCCCCGGCGCGGATCCAGAATTTTCCAATTGGGGGGGGGGGGACGGAAATTTGAAAAATGCGCAGACCGTTTTTTCAACTCAACATACCAATACTGACAAGGTCATATTAGAAGCACGATACGGGTATCTAGAAGCAGGAACAATTTTGGAAAGGGGTGCAAGCTCACTTCACGTCTCTTGTCCGATATCAACATTCCCCGTTTTTAAGATATACATTTTTTTGACATTTTCATCTGGGAGGGGGGGGGGGGGCAAAAGCCTCTTGCCCGATATTTTCTAGTTCACAATTCTGCTTGTGAGCGAAACGAGCGAGCAAAAATTTGAGCATTATATGTTTTTTGTGAAAGTGTTATTTATCACCAAGATAAACGAGAAAAGATATCAAAAATTCATATTCGGGCAGCTTGCTGTCCCCCCCCTCCCCTCCCCCACCCATTACGCGCGAAAGCTTTGAACTTTCATTAATTATTAGAAAAAGAAGACGATTTGTTGTACCGTTCTCGACTCTTAATAATTGTCTGAATTCAGTTTCCCCCCTCCCGTGGAAGCTTTGATGTTTCATTAAATTATTAGAGAAAGAAGAGGATTTGAAGGGAAATGAATATATGATATGAATAGCGACCCCTTACTCCTATTATGAATAGCGACCCTCATTTCATATTATGAATAGCGACCCTCTTCTCCTATTATGAATAGCGACCCTCTTCTTCTATTATGATTAGCGACCCTCATTTCCTATTATGAATAGCGACCCTCTTCTCCTTTTATGAATAGCGACCCTCTTTTCCTATTATGAATAGCGACCCTCTTCTCCTATTATGAATAGCGACCCTCTTCTCCTATTATGAATAGCGACCCTCTTCTTCTATTATGAATAGCGACCCTCATTTCCTATTATGAATAGCGACCCTCTTCTCCTATTATGAATAGCGACCCTCTTCTCCTATTATGAATAGCGAACCTCATTTCGTATTATGAATAGCGACCCTCTTCTCCTATTATGAATAGCGACCCTCATTTCCTATTATGAATAGCGACCCTCTTCTCCTATTATGAATAGCGACCCTCTTCTCCTATTATGAATAGCGATCCTCTTCTCCTATTATGAATAGCGACCCTCATTTCCTATTATGAATAGCGACCCTCTTCCCGTATTATGAATAGCGACCCTTATAAGTAATGAACCTTATTTCGTATTATGAATAGCGACCCTCTCGTCGTATTATGAATAGCGACCCTGATTTCATATTATGAATAGCGGTCCTTATGATTAATGACCCTTAATATGAATTATGAATAGCGACCCTCATATCACGTTATGAATAGCGGTCCTTATGATTAACGAACCTTATTTCATTATGAATAGTGACCCTCTTTTGCCATTATGAATAGCGGACCCGGAAGTACGGGAATTTACGCGTTATGAATAGCGGTCCTTATGAATAGCGGACCTTATGAATAGCGGTCCTTATGAATAGCGAATAGACCCCGTCTTGTTGGTTTCGAGAAGCGGGCCCAAGTGCTCCTAACCTGTCATATCTTTATATATAGTACGCCATCTCCAGGCACTTTTAAGTTAGTCCATGCAGCGAGAAAAAAAAAAATCGGGGGGGGGGGGGGGGGGGGGGGGGGGTAATTGCCATAGGCGGTAATTTTCCGGGGAGTAATTGTCCTATTAAAGGGGATGAGTGTCCAGGGGGTAATAGGAGCTATCGGGGGCTTTGTCCTGGGGGGGGGGTGTCCAGATGGTAATATTTGTCCTTGAACCGTTTTATTTCTCTACTGGCGCATTGGTATATGTAAGTTGGTCATTTCATATGTCTTACATTTTATTATCTTTTTGTATTGCATTATACCGACTGCATGGTGGTCAATGTATTGAAATCTAATTAAAATCATTATTTCACGATTTTCTTTAAAAAAAAATTTCAATCCACTTTTTCCACCTGATTCGTTCTTTGAGTGGTCAAAATTTTTTTTCTCAAGAGTATCCTGTCCTTTACTGGGCCTCGACAGCATGTTCCTTCCTATAGAAGGTGACCGTATGACTTGTATAGGTGACCACTATAGACAGTTGGCCTTTATCAAAAAAGAATTAGCCACTGAGACGGGTGTAACTTTACATAACGGCTGCTCAACTACAGCTAGTGAGAGAAAATGAGAGGAGGGGGGGGGGGGGGGCTAAAGGAACTGAGATGCAAATGAGGAGAGAGAGAGAGAGAGAGAGAGAGAGAGAACATGAGTGATTTAGGAGTACAGGATTGTAATCATGTAGTTGGACTACAAGAAATAATCCGTGAGTGCAAAAGCTGGATGTTCAGTGGTTTACCCATTCCATATTCTTCATACTTAATGTGAAAATTGAAGCGTAAAGTGGTGCATTGAGGAATTTATGATTCTTGATATGTCGATCTCATTATGTGACAAAGTACCCAGATACATGTTTTCATGTATGGAAGGAAAATCCCCTTATACCTAGATCCTATATTATGACAGAGATTTAAAATTTGAACACGAATTATGGCAAATCATTAATTATGTAAAGACTATGAAGGATTTCTTCATTGATCATCATAATATGATCATGCTCATCATCATTATCAACATGGAGGAACGCATCCCCGTGTCCCCTCCCCAACAGCTACGCCACGTTGTCCTCATCTGATATAAACGAAAAAGTAAAATCGTAGTGATCAGAGCTGTCATCTCAAGATGACAATTCCCATAACCCCGGATCAGATTAGAACAAACTCTACAATAGTAAGCCACAGCAAGCACCGAGACCGGTCTAGTAAATGAGAGGATTAAAAATAACGCGCTTTGAAGAAGATTTAGTCTCAGCTGGGATTTTAATGTTTGAGTCCCAGGTAAGTCATAAACCGATAGAAGGGTATCGCTCGAGGGAATTGAGTATAATGTTCCCACGCGACCCCACCCCATTCAAAATTTCTGTCGGAAAAAAAAAATGGATAAAAAATAATGCGAGAAAAAGATTTCATTTATTTTAGGCATTCTATGTTTGGGTTTGGGGTTAACCCCCCCACCCCTCTAGTTTTTTTTATGTGTAATATGTTTTGTGTATGTATTTGGGGGGAAAAAAACCTTTCTTTAACCCCCCCCCCCCCCCAACGGAACGGAATGTCGATGGGTCAAAATGTCAAATTTCGGGACCTGCCCCCCCCCAAAAAAAAAATGTCCTCTTACCCCCCCCCCCTCCCCAACCCCCGCTTATTCAGCGGCTGGCTGAGTAGTTGCGAAATTTTTGACCCGATTTTAACCCCCCCCCCCCCTTGAAAAAATCCTGCGTACACCACTGCTACCTCTTACGATCTAGCTCTCTCTCTCTTATATTTTTTTCTCTATCTCTTCCTCTCTTGCTTTTCCCTTCGAAATACCCTTCTTTTGTGTATTCTTCTTCACACCTTATGTCTTCTTCATATTTTTTAAACTAAATTTTCCTTGAGGAAACGACAACAAAATTAAGAGGCTATTAAGTCACCGAATTATAAAGGATTGTGTTTACTTTCTCAAACTTTATTATAGATACGTGCGTCATGTTAAGCTTCTTCGGGTTCAAGATTTGGTCCGTATTTTTGATTCATCACTCCTCTTTCAATCAGTATAGAGCTACGTAAGTATCCTCGATTAACTATTCTGTGAGAAATGTCATATACCTCTGATACCAGTGCCTGTGCCCCGTCGTCCATTTGACCGTAGAGGACGCTTTTCAGAGAGCGGTGTGATCAGTACAAGGAAGTTCCGAATACTATGGAAGACGAGTGACGCTGGAGAATAATTGCTTTTAATCAGAAAGATTTCCTTTTATCTTTGTTTCTGTGTTTCTTTGATTCTTTTTTTTCTTCCTTTCTTTGTTCCTTTGTTTCCTTTATTATTTTTTTAAATTCTTTTTTATTTCTTTGTTTATTTCCTTTTCTTTCTTTTTCCTTTCTTTCCTTCCTTTTCTAGTCTCGTTTAGCTTTCTGACTAAGATGCTGATTGGTTTCCTTTTTTATTGCAATAGTGACGATTTCCATCCAAGTCAATGTAACATGGGGCGGCAATAAATTCAACTTCCGTTTTCACCAATCTTGTTCGATAGTGGCTATAACTACCATTTCCATGCGACGATAGTTAAAGTGAGTGTTGGAGCAGCTTCTTCCCCTTGATTTTGCTTTTAGAGGGTAGCCTCTGTATTTTCCACTTTGTTTAATTATTTTACGAGACTGAGGATGATGGAGGTTTCTGTCTCGACTGTGGCCAATAGTTGGCTGATGAAGTAGGGGCTTCGGGGATGGAAGACCATCTAACAACCACGATGAGTTGTTATGTGAAGGCACATCTTTATGATGATTGCAAGATGAAGACAGTCTCTTGATGGTTCTTACAGCTGTGGTCTTCTTACTGTGGCCAATAGTTGGCCGATGAAGTAGGGGCTTCTGGGATGGAAGACCATCTAACAACCACGATGAGTTGTTATGTAATCGCAAGATCGCAAGATGAAGACAGTCTCTTGATGGTCCAAACACCTGTGGTGTTTGCGCTATTCTTGATCCATCCAGAATATGTTACCAACGTCCTGGCCAATGAGTGATGCCTCGGCCACTCCTACTTCCATCCCCATCCCCGTCCCCTAGCCTCTTCAGGAGTAGGAAGCACTGATCGCTTCCATCTGGAGGAGGATTTCCTGCATGCTGTGCGGCCTCTTGAGTGGATCTTGCTCGGTGCAGTCCTCCGCCAATTCCGCCACCTCACTGATCTTGATCTTCTTAGCGATGGACTCAAGGATGACTCCGAAAGAGTAGATGTCAGAGGCCACTGAGTTGCGCTTTCCAAACAGGACAACTTCAGGGGCCATGTGAGTGTAAATTTGTCTCGATCTGTACTCAGCCCTTCTCTTGTCGGAGAATCGCCTCTGTTTGGCGTAAGCCATTGCACTGGCCAATCCGAGGTCGATGATGATGGCGTGCCACCGCAGGCCTCGCGTCTCCAGCAAGATGTTGTTTGATTTCAGGTCATTATGCAGGTATCCTTCCCGATGGAGCTCCATGATGCCTTTGATGATATCCTCACAGACCTGAAGCATGTTAATCAGGCTAAGCTTTGGGTTGGACTTGAAGCGGCGCGTCAGGGCTCGGTAGAGAGGGTACGTCCTGCCAGTCTTCTTGTTGCCGATGAAATCCATCACTGTGCAGAGGTCATCACCGATGGTAACCATCCCAATCATCTTGGGGAAGTAGGGTGACCCTGACAGCAATTGCTGCACCATGGACTCCTTCGCGGCTCTTTCATTCATCAGCAGCTTCTCTTGCTGCAGCATGTCCCTGCGGTAGTCTGAGTGCAACATTGGCTGCTTGATGGCGATGGGTCGAAGGTCATCACCATGGCGACCAAGGTACACTTTGCCGTAGGTGCCTTTGCCGAGGACAGGCATGTTGCTAAGGTCACCTGGTTTCTGGTTACCTGAGAAAGGCAGGATGTCATTGATATCTAGGACCTCGCATTTGATGGTTGGCATTGAGGCAATGGTCGCATGATCACCCGCGTTTCTCGCTTGGAACCGAGTAGCGCCCCTGTTTTTGTTCAAGCAGTTCTTCTGCAGGCTGTATTGCAAGAGAAAATGAAAAAAATAATGACTTTTCCAATTAAGATGAATATTAATCTCTTTGAAATGTTTTGTTTCTTTGTTTGCTTTTTGACATTTATCTTCAACTTTGGCTATGACGGGAATACCAATCAGGTTGTAATTTCTCTTAAAAATGAAGGCATATTTTTTCAATGGGAAACACTTGCCTATATATACTTGAAGCAATTTGCTTTTTATTGAAAGATACCTTTCGGGTGTGAGGTCATACCTGATACATTTTTAATGACAATTTAACAGAGCTTAGCAAGACGTTTGAACAGATCTTATTCTAGGCACCTGAGGATTTTTAAAAGAAAATAAAGTAATTATCGTATTGGCTTACGTTTCGACAAGGTCCCGGAGACTTTGGATTAGGGTCTCTTTCTTTTGGTTGTCAAATTGCAGGAGTTTGACGTCGTTTTGGAGCTCAGCCCTGGAAGCCTTCTGTCTTTCCAGACAATCTTTCTCCTTCTTCATCTGATCCGCCAGTATGGTCATCTTGGCCTCGAGAAGACTGTAGACAAAGTTGTGGGGAAAGTGTGATGAAGAGTTTTAAGGGAGATGGGAATATGAAAAAGGCCGGGTTAAAGAGTATGGAATAACTGAATTATTAAAGGAAGAAGAGGAAGGATAGGAGAGAGAGAGAGAGAGAGAGGGAGGGGGCATATAAAATAGAAATATTGCATTGAACGAAATGGGAAAAGATCTTGAACAATGATTATTATAAACATGATTTTGCTAACATAATAATTCCCCATATTTTATCTAAAGCAAGGCAAATAAAACTCAAAATGAACTTACCTCATGGTTGTCTTCTGTTTGATGAGACCTTCCTTCAACTTCTCAAGATAACTGTTGGACTCCTGTCACGTGATAAGAAAATGACCAATGTATTAAAGATATTCTACCATTTCGATCCGAAAAGAGAACATCCCGAACATATATAGAAACTCCCAATAAAATGATTATCTTTAATCTTTGAACTCTGTGTACAGAAAATCATGATTAGCTTATAATAGTTAAAAAAAATAGTAAATGTTTATTTGTAATAACATTCATGTTTCTAATTCAAGTTTATAACTTTGGCAACTGCCTAATTCAATTTTCATGTTTTATATCGAACTGACACCAGATTAATTCAGCTATACATATTAAAGTACTCCAATTTGTTAGTTATTATCATTATGACTGCTGAGGACTGCAGCGGCGGGGAGGGGGGGGGGGGGGGGGGGAGGGGGGATTATTGACCCATACCTCTTGTTGTTCAGGCGCCCTCTTCCACCATTTCAGGCGCAGTTTCTTGCTCCTCTTCTTCTCTTTCCTCTTGGGCTCGGCAGCAAGGAGGGGTTGGAGGTCATCCAGGGATGACGTCAGAGCCTTCAGCTTGAGCAGAAGATCCTTTAATGTTTCAAAATAATCCGTCAAAACTTGCCCATTTGCTACATATTTATCCTCAATGCATTTTATTTTGGATTCTACTTCGTATTGAATTAGATGACTTGCGAGACTGCATGTTTAATGTTTGATATTATTAAAAAAAATACTGTCTACGCAATTAAAATTGTAAACGTCTGCCCTTTCCTTTACATCTCTGTCGTCTTCGACTTTCTTCTCACCATTGGTTGTTTCCTAAATTCTTTTTATCTTCCAAGTCCCCCTCGTCTTATATATCTTCCACTTATACTATCTATGTCATCATTGATATCAGGTTATATTTTGATAATATGTGTAGTATAATACAATATTATTCTCTATCATCATATTGTAGGCGTAGACCTTTAATATCAGCATTCAAACAACTGTTGGTTAATAGAAATAAGTTTGCTCAACTTTCTTAATGTTTAAATTATTTTTCCGTTTTATTACCTCGATCTGCTCTTCTTTTGCCGCGATCTCCTTCTGGAGGTCGTCGAAAGAACACCTGAGCTCGACGACGACATCAGAGTGGTTGATATCGGGTGCGAGGCAGACGCCGACATCGGTGGCGAGGCACTGATAAGGACAACATTAAGGCCGATGATACTATTTCAAAATGACCGTTGCTAATTATGAAAGTTAATTTATATTTTAAGAATAAATTTATATGTTTGTATTATGCTAACGCGATTAGTGTTGTGATCTTTTTTTCGTGGCATTAAGCTTTCGCGAATCTGGAACCTTCCCGAAATTCACAAAAGCTTTCTAGTTTATGTCTTCATTATTAGATTTGTGAGAAATTAAAATGTTTAAGCACTGGCATGTGTTCGCGGAATTATTGAAGCTTTATATTAATAACATTATTCACTGAAGTTTGTTTTCATTCAAATGTTTGTCAATACAATGTTGATCTAATTTACCTTGACGTCCTGTGCTTGAGCTTCCAATCTCAACTCAAGTTGTTTGACCCGATCGGTGGCCGTCTGAAATAGATAAGTAACGAGCAATATAACTATTAGGGACACTTTGATGGGTGGAGCAGTGAACGTTTTGCTGATGAAGGGATAAGCTTGCGCAATAAAAAATTAATGATAAGTAAACTCAATGGCGATTGTACACTCTCAAATTAATCACTAATAATTTTAGAGACGGCTCGTGCAATTATTGTTTTATTATGATTTTTGTTTCTTTCATTAAACAGGCAAATAGACTTAAGCTGACATTTGAATGAATTTCACTAACAAATTGTTGTGTTGGCGATTGCAATTTGGTATAATGCTTTTTATTATCGAGTTTCTTTACATTTTCACTATTTTTGTAATTCAGGTTTATTTGTTCTCTGTTTATCGGATGTGCAAAGAGTAAAATTGACCTGAATTAAAAATTGACATAGCCTTACCATCAAATTTAGTTCAAGTTCGTCATTCTGAGCCTGGACCTGGTCCCAAGCTTGTCTGAGGTTCTGGGCCAGGACCTTTGGGGACTGGATAGCATCCATGCTCTCTGTGATCAGCTTGATTGGATCGGCCAAGGTCTAAAGATGGAGGAAGAGGAGGAGGAGACGGGAGGAGGAGAGGGAGAGGGAAAAGGGGGAGAAGGACAGAGAGGGGAATGAGAACATAGGTACGAGGACATGAAGAATATGAAAATAAGACGGTGGACACGGTGGAATGAGGGAGATGGAGAGAAATAATAGAGAGAGAGAGATGGAGAGAGAGAGAGAGAGAGAGAGAGGGAGAGAGAGAGAGAAATAGAGAAAGAGAGAGAGAGAGAGAGAGAGAGAGAGAGAGGGGGGGGGGGGAGGGATGGAGAGGTGAGGGAGGGATAGAGAAGGGGCATATGGCGAATAATAGAATAGCTCAAGAACTGCAGTAGAATGAAAAAGAGAGGAAGATGTTCAGGATAATTTTGAAAAATGATAAAGAAAATGTAATAAAGAAGATAGGAGATGACAGAGATGAGGTATATGAACTGAAATGACTACAAGAAGACCATGCCAAAAAGAGCTTATGGTTTATGGTCAGCAGAGATACAGTGAAAGAAATGAAGGAGCGGTGATTGTTGAGGGGGGGGGGCTGATAAATTTCATAATAAAAATTATTATTAGATGTGAATATAACTAAATACTAATTACGGTCGCGTTTAATTATGAAGGCAGTTTAAAATTTAAAAAATGGAACAATTACGAGGATAATATAAAAGTTTAAAGAAAGATGTTGTAAACTAAGTTGAAAACGTTTATAATTATAAGGACGCCACTGAATATTTGGCATAGTAATATGTCATATCAGACTTTCGTAAACTTTTCACTAATCATTTTTTATATTAAAAAAACCCAAAAATATTGCTTCCATAAAAGGAAAGCAAAAATATAGAAACAAATTTTTAAAACCCCGTTATAATTCAGATGCACTATCCTTTTTTTGCTTACAAATCTTACAAATATCACACACAAAAACTAATTTATTACCTTGATCTGGAGGTCCATTTTGTTTTCATGGTTCTAAATCTTTCTCTCCAAGCTGCAGTGCTCTCGGAACGCCGACCGTCGAGAACCTGTCGGGCCTCGAGGAGCTTCTCAGCCGCATCTTCCGGGGTGGAGTCCTCCGTTGCCTCAGAGATGGAACAAGCCGCGGTGATCAAGTTCTGAAGAGAGAGATGTGTTAAAAAATGAAAACTGAAGACCCATTTATGAAAACTGAAAAGGGATTTTATTGAGAAAAAATGGCAAAAGTCATATTAATTTTTTATAAATATAATGCTAGAAGTCATACAAAGTAAAAAAAAAAAAAGGGAAATGGGATAGAACATGTGTATTAGACATTGCAGTTTCGGTTACTCTGGGCGTGGTCAAATACTTTTGTTAGTTTTTATCGTTTGATTGCTGCTTCCTCCTTGTGGCTGTAATGCTTACGAAGTATTTACATTTCATGAAGATTTAAAGTTCAAAGAATTAAATTATACATTTTTGGGAATTTGATTGAGATTATCTTAAACAAGAATACCTTAACTTGGGCCTGTGCAGTGGTCTTCTCCTCATCAGTCCTTATGAGTTCTTCTCTAAGGCGCTGGGTCTCTGCCTCCTTCTCCTGCCAGCGTTCCAGAAGAATCATAGCCAGGACTTCTGAGGAGTTATCAGTTGATACTCCGCTGATTGCGCTAACTACTTTTAGCAAGGTATTGGAATGCTGTAATGATATCGTTAAAGTCGATGAATAAGTTAATAAAACTATTGATTTATTACAAAAAAATGTGATCTGTGAAGTATAAAATTGTCCTAACATGGAATTCAGTGTGCAGGCAATGCCAATTGAATACACTCTCGTTATAATACTCAACGGCAAATTTTTTCCTATTCTGATCATTAAGATAAAGATTCAACACTTCCAATTCATTTGCCATAGTGTATGTTAGTTAGTTAGTGAAATTGTTTGTTTTTAGTTTGTTTACTTCTCTCTCACGCCCCATCTCTTTCTCTCTGACTATGCCCTCCACTCTTCCTCATGCCACATCAGAAAAGACAAAATTCAGAATCAACGTACCTTCTGCTTTTCCATGTGATCTTGAGTTTGAAACTCAGTGTCTCCGGACTGGGTCGGGGAGTCAATCAATGACGCTTTCTCCGGGGTCTGAATTTCTTCATCTCCACGTGGAGTAGGGGGCTCAGCCTCGATCTTCTGAGTGTGAGCTTCTGTTGAGACTGTATCAGACTGAGTCTGTTCTTCCACAGGCTCATAAGTGAGAGTCTCTGTTTTGAGCCCAGTCTGAGTTTGGCAGTCTCCGCGTTGAGTAGGGGGCTCAGCCTCGAGCTGAATGTGGACCACGGCTAAATCCGTATCACACTGAGTTTGCTCATCTACAGGCTCGTGAGTGAGAGTCTCTGTGTTGAGTCCATTCTGGGTTTGCCAGTCTCCGTTTTGAGTAGGGGTATCAGCCTCGATCTTTTGAGTGAGATTAACTGAAATCTCCATGGTAGACATTTTGGTACATCCACAAGCTCAAAAATGTGAGTCTCTGTGAGTAAGGATTGTTCCACAGTCTGGGTATTTGAATCTCCTGCTCAGAGCAGGAATGTCGTTCAGTTATTCACCGGAATGATAACGAAGTTCCCAACTTCTGAAATCAAATATAGATTATTAGATTTGGTCTTCCGTGATTTTGGAAATTTTAAAGATACAATATGCTATAAGGATGTTTGAATGTCTAACATTAGCTTCGAGTGTTTGACATTGTAAATGACTAAAACGGATATACAATCTGCAGACTTTGATTGTGCAAGGAATTCAACAAAAAATGTATTCATATTAAACATATTTCATGATTGAAATTATCATGATTATCGTTTACCTGAACAAATAGTAAAGTTTCCGACAAACAGACGCTAGTATACTGATGAAATAGATTTCTCAGACACTTGCAGGCGTAGAATTTGTGGAAATCCTCGTAAAATCTCCGAAATTGCAATGAGCTTGCTCCCAACCGAAGAGATAAGACAAGAATGAGCGTTTGTTGATGCGAAGCTAGCTTACTACAGTATGCGCATGCGCGATCACCATGACATAAACTTTCGACCAACCGCGCACAAGGGTAGGGCAGTTATATGAATATCCATATGTGTGTATCATGTGCGCAGAGCTCTTGACGTAACAATGGCATACGCGCAATATGTTGGAGTTTTGGAGCTACGTAACAATCAGTATTTATGCGTCATAATGTATTCAAGACAGGGGTTGCTATTAGTGTAACAAATTATTTTGTAAAACCAACGGATATGAATACAGGATGTTATGTATTAATCCAGATTTTTCTTAAATTCATGCAGTAGCACCACTCTTATGTTTAAAAGCACTGAGGATATATGTGGTCATTTTTATCATAGAGTTAGGAGAGCTGTATACTAACTCCTTGTTTTAACCAACTGACTACAAAATTTATTGAGTTAGCAAGTTGTGCTGCTCAAAGTACCTAAAATCGAAACGTTCACGTGCGTGAAAATTTCATATATTTTTTATAATGGGAGTGCTATAGAGAACCAGCAATTTTTAATGTGACGTAACATGTTAATGATTTTGCGCAAGTTTACGGCATTTTTCTTCGTTTTTAATATCTCTTTAATCTCTTCTTTGCTACCTATTTTTGTTTTTGGTCTATGCTCATTCATCTTTGTATACCTATTTCTTTCCATTTACCACACTTTACCCGGCCCCATCTGTCTCTACTTCATATTTTCAATGTCTGTCTCTAACTCTGTCTCTCTCTCTCTGTCTGCTCCCTCTTTTCTATATTTTCTCTCTCTTCTCCATTTGCCTTTCTACTCCTCTCTTTCCTTCTCTCTCTCCCTCTCTTTCTCTCTCTCTCTCTCTCTCTCTCTCTCCTCTCTCTAACTTTCTAACATGCATACACTGCACTATCTAGAAACCAGCGAGATTTGGACGACAGTCCCAGGTTCTGGCACCTAAAGGGAATACAACGTCTTTTTTGTTAAGGCCTTGTATTACTGCCTGTGAGAGAGAACTGGGGTTGTTTCATGATACCGTTGTAACTAAAAGATCAAGACATTCTTTGCACTGTCAAAGTGTTTCAGAAAACCGTCTTTGCCAAGCTAGACGAGCGACAACTTCCCCGACAAGAAACTTGTCGTGACCACTGAACTATAACACTACGTAATTTTGGAGCCTGTTTCTCGAAACCGTCAGAACATGATAAGTCTTGACTATATTAGCGTTAGAAAGCTACTTATTAAAAAATGAGTGCTCCTTACCCCCCGCCTATTCACCTGCTGGCTGTTTCGCCGCTAAATATTTCTTACGTATTGGGCCCCCTCTTTGGCCCCCTCCCCTGCCGCCGTCTGGATCCACCCCTGTACCATTGACCTCTACATATTACTCAAATTTGGTTTTGACGGGAGTGTGCCGCCCCGCCCCCCCCCCCACTCAGTGTTATTTAGGCTACGCATATGAGTGTTCCCTCTTTTTGAGAACACCCCCAAGTCTGGTGTGTAAAGTCAATTTTGTGTATGTACGAGCCGGACTTTGATGCGTGGAAAATACCCCTTTACCGGACATTTTGGTAACACGCATGCGGTCATTCCGACCCCGGAGGGGGGGGGGGGGGTGGGGCCGGGTGTGCCGCTCGAGCCACGAAACCCCTACCCCTCCCATTTTTCACAATTTTCGGGTGTTTTTCGGGTAACACCCAAAAATTGTGTGGGGTCCAGGGGGCGGAGCCCTCAGAAGCTCAGGGGTTCCAGGCATTAAATTACGGTCAGATGAGCATTCAGGTGCCTTGTTGGGGTCCAGGGGCCGGAGCCCCCGGAAGCTCAAGTAAAAATCATGCTATTCCAGCAACATTTGTAAATGACTGCTTTCGAATTAGAAATAAATCACGTTTGTATATGTATTGGGGGGGGGGGGGTGTCAACTGCCCCCCATTAGTACGCCAGTGTTGGCGGCTATCTCTAGATGACAATACCCATAACCCCAGATCAGATTAGAACAAACCCTACAATCGTAACCACCATGGCAAGCACCGAGACCGGTCCAGTAAATGAGAGGATTAAAAATAACGCGCTTTGAAGAAGATTTAGTCTCAGCTGGGATTTTAATGTACAGTATGAGTAAGTCATAAACCGATAGAAGGGTATCGCTCGAGGGAATTGAGTATAATGCTCCCACGCGACCCCACCCCATTCAAAATGTCTGCCGGAAAAATAATAATGGTTAAAAACAGAAAATGGGAGAAAAAAGTTTCATTCATTTTAGGTAATCCGTTTACCTCATTGACCTATTTTGTATAGCATGAGTTATTATTTATTTAGAAAATTGCTATATTAAGTTTTATATATCTAAATCTTCGGATGTATTATAGTACATTATCTTATTTACTTTATGCATTATACATTATTTCATGTTATTACAAGAAGAAAAAAAAGAGTGTTTCTGCTTTATATCATTTTCTTTCTGTTTTGCTATATACACTGCATTGTAAATTGATTTATATTATGTTTACAAACAGAATATTGACTTGTTAGATTACATTGCAAACTGATGTATGTGTTTATAAACAGAATATTGATGTACAAGAAGTTTAAAACAATTCGATACAATCATGTTGGTGTCCGCTTAAACTAAGGAACGTTGCTAACAGAAAGAAGGGAGTTGTTTATGGGGGGGGGGGGGGTATGATAAGTCTGCATGCACAGCCTCTTTACCAAAATTCCTAAAGCATTGGGAAGAGCTAGCCTAACCATGTCAGTAGTACTCGGCGTTGTGGCGTGCGCCTGTATTCCAGCTAAAGGTGGAAGTTACAAACTGATTCAGCCGAGGACGCAGGTTCGAAACTGAGTCACGTCTTTCGGATGGTGACGTTTAATGGTCGGCCCCCAGACGTAAATATTGATACACATCTGTAAAAACACAATACACGCACACGCACACACAATACACACTACCTCTTACGATCTAGCTCTCTCTGATATCTTTTGCTCTATCTCTTCCTCTCTTGCTTTTCCCTTCGAAATACCCTTCTTTTGTGTATTCTTATTCACACCTTATGTCTTCTTCATATTTTTTAAACTAAATTACCCTTGAGGAAACGACAACAAAATTAACAGGCTATTAAGTCACTGAATTATAAAGGATTGTGTTTACTTTCACAAACTTTATTATAGATACGTGTGTCATGCCAAGCTTCTTCGGGTTCAAGATTTGGTCCGTATTTTTTATTCATCACTCCTCTTCCAATCAGTACAGAGCTACATAAGATGATATGATCCTCGATTAACTATTCTGTGAGAAATACCTCTGATACCAGTAATACATTCTTGAACCTGTGCCCCGTCGTCCATTTGACCGTAGAGGACCCTTTTCAGGGAGCGGTGTGATCAGTTCAAGGAAGTTCCGAATACTATGGAAGACGAGTGACACTGGAGCTTTTAATCAGAAAGATTTCCTTTTATCTTTGTTTCTGTGTTTCTTTGATTCTTTGTTTTCTTCCTTTCTTTGTTCCTTTGTTTCCTTTGTTTTTAAAAATTTTTTAAAATAATTTATTTGTTTATTTCCTTTTCTTTCTTTCTTTTTCCTTCCTTTTCTATTCTCGTTTAGCTTTCTATCTAAGATACTGAGTGGTTTCCTTTTTATTGCAATAGTGACGATTTCCATCCAAGTCAATGTAACATGGGGCGGCAATAAATTCAACATCCGTTTTAACCAATCTTGTTCGATAGTGGCTATAACTACCATTTCCATGCGACGATAGTTAAAGTGAGTTTTGGAGCAGCTTCTTCCCCTTGATTTTGCTTTTAGAGGGTAGCCTCTGTATTTTCCACTTTGTTAAATTATTTCACGAGACTGAGGATGATGGAGGTTTCTATCTCGACTGTGGCTAATAGTTGGCCGATGAAGTAGGGGCTTCGGGGATGGAAGACCATCTAACACCCACGATGAGTTGTTATGTGAAGGCACATCTTTAAATGATGATGATTGCAAGATGAAGACCGTCTCTTGATGGTTCTTACAGCTGTGGTCTTCTTACTTTGGCCAATAGTTGGCCGATGAAGTGGGAGCTTCGGGATGGAAGACCATCTAACAACCACAATGAGTTGTTTTGTGAAGGCACATCTTTAAATGATGATTGCAAGATGAAGACATTTTCTTGATGATTCCTACAGCTGTGGTCTTCTTACTTTGGCCAATAGTTGGCCGATGAAGTAGGGGCTTCAGTTTGGAAGACTATCTAACAACCCCCATGAGTTGTTATGTGAAGGCACATCTTTAAATGATGATCGCAAGAGGAAGACAGTCTCTTGATGGTCCTTTCAGCTGTGGTGTTCGCACTATTCTTGATTCATCCAGAATCTGTTACCAACGTCCTGGCCAATGAGTGATGCCTCGGCCACTCCTACTCCCATCTTCATTCCCGTCTCCTAGCCTCTTCAGCAGTAGGAAGTACTGATCGCTTCCATCTTGAGGAGGATTTCCTCCATGCTGTGCGGCCTCTTGAGTGGATCTTGCTCGGTGCAGCCCTCCGCCACTTCCGCCACCTCGCTGATCTTGATCTTTCTAGCGATGGACTCGAGGATGACTCCGAAAGAGTAGATGTCAGAGGCCACTGAGTTGCGCTTTCCATACAGGACAACTTCAGGGGCCATGTAAGTGTAAATCTTTCCCGATCTGTACTCAGCCCTTCTCTTGTCGGAGAATCGCCTCTGTTTGGCGTGAGCCATTGCACTGGCCAATCCGAGGTCGATGATGACGGCATGCCAACGCTGGCCTCGCGTCTCCAGCAAGATGTTGTTTGATTTCAGGTCGTTATGCAGGTATCCTTCCCGATGGAGCTCCATGATGCCTTTGATGATATCCTCACAGACCTGAAGCATGTTAGTCAGGCTGAGCTTTGGGTTGGACTTGAAGCGGCGCGTCAGGGCTCGGTAGAGAGGGTACGTCCTGCCAGTCTTCTTGTTGCCGATGAAATCCATCACTGTGCAGAGGTCATCACCGATGGTAACCATCCCAATCATCTTGGGGAAGTAGGGTGACCCTGACAGCAATTGCTGCAACATGGACTCCTTCGTGGCTCTTCCATTCATCAGCAGCTTCTCTTGCTGCAGCATGTCCCTGCGGTAGCCTGAATGCAACACTGGCTGCTTGATGGCGATGGGTCGAAGGTCATCACCATGGCGACCAAGGTATACCTTGCCGTAGGTGCCTTCGCCGAGGACAGGCATGTTGCTAAGGTCACCTGGTTTCTGGTTACCTGAGAAAGGCAGGATGTCATTGATATCTAGGACCTCGCATTTGATGGTTGACATTGAGGCAACGGTTGCATGATTAGCCGCGTTTCTCGCTTGGAACCGAGTAGCGCCCCTGTTTTTGTTCAAGCAGTTCTTCTGCAGGCTGTATTGCAAGAGAAAATGAAAAAATAATGACTTGTCCCATTAAGATAAATATTGATCTCTTTGAAATGTTTTGTTTCTTTGTTTGCTTTTTGACATTTATCTCCAACTTTGGCTATGACGGGAATACCATTTAGGTTTTAATTTCTCTTAAAAATGAAGGCAGATTTTCTCAATGGGAAACACTTGTCTGTATATAGTTGAAGCAATTTGCTTTTTATTGAAAGATACCTTTCGGGGTGTGAGGTCATACTTGATACATTGTTAATGACAATTTAACAGAGCTTAGCAAGACGTTTGAACAGATCATATTCTAGGCACCTGAGGATTTTTGAAAGAAAATAAAATAATTATCATATTGGCTTACGTTTCGACAAGGTCCCGGAGACTTTGGATTAGGGTCTCTTTCTTTTGGTTGTCAAATTGCAGGAGTTTGACGTCGTTTTGGAGCTCAGCCCTTAAAGCCTTCTGTCTTTCCAGACAATCTTTCTCCTTCTTTATCTGATCCGCCAGTATGGTCATCTTGGCCTCGAGAAGACTGTAGACAAAGTTGTGGGGAAAGTGTGATGAAGAGTTTTAAGGGAGGTGGGAATATTAAAAAGGCTGGGTTAAAGAGTATGGAATAACTGAATTATTAAAGGAAGAAGAGGAAGGATAGGAGAGAGAGAGAGAGAGAGAGAGGGAGGGGAAAGGGTGGGGGGGGGGGGAATATAAAATAGAAATATTGCATTGAACGAAATGGGAAAAGATCTTGAACAATGATTATTATAAACATGATTTTGCTAACATAATAATTTCCCATATTTTATCTAAAGCAAGGCAAATAAAACTCAAAATGAACTTACCTCATGGTTGTCTTCTGTTTGATGAGACCTTCCTGCAACTTCTCAAGATAACTGTTGGACTCCTGTCACGTGATAAGAAAATGACCAATGTATTAAAGATATTCTACGATTTCGATCCGAAAAGAGAACAGTCCGAACATATATAGAAACTCCCAATAAAAATGATTATCTTTAATCTTTGAACTCTGTGTACAGAAAATCATGATTAGCTTATAATAGTTAAAAAAAATAATTTAACTAAGTTTGTGGTTTAGCAGAACGCAACATAGATGATTTGCCTATTTCTTTATAGTAAATGTTTATTTGTAATAACATCCATGTTTCTAATTCAAGTTTATAACTTTGGCAACTGCCTAATTCAATTTTCATGTTTTATATCGAACTACCACACCAGATTAATTCAGCTATACATATTAAAGTATTCCAATTTGTTAGTTATTATCATTATGACTGCTGAGGGCTGCAGCTGCGGGGGGGGGGGGGGATTATTGACCCATACCTCTTGTTGTTCAGGCGCCCTCTTCCACCATTTCAGGCGCAGTTTCTTGCTCCTCTTCTTGCCTTTCTTCTTGGGCTCGGCAGCAAGGAGGGGTTGGAGGTCATCCAGAGATGACGTCAGAGACTTCAGCTTGAGCAGAAGATCCTTTAAGGTTTCAAAATAATCCGTCAAAACTTGCCCATTTGCTACATATTTATCCTCAATGCATTTTATTTTGGATTCTACTTCGTATTGAATTAGATGACTTGCGAGACTGCATTTTTAATGTTTGATATTATTTAAAAAAATACTGTCTACGCAATTAAAATGTTAAACGTCTGCCCTTTCCTTTACATCTCTGTCGTCTTCGACTTTCTTCTCATCATTGGCTGTGTCCTACATTTTCTAAATCTCTTTATCTTCCAAGTCCCCCTCGTCTTATATATCTTTCACTCATTTACTATCTATATATATATATGTCATCATTGATATCAGGTTCTATTTTGATGATACGTGTAGTATAATACAATATTATTCTCTATCATTATATTGTAGGCGTAGACCTTATCATCATTTACACAACTGTTGGTTAATAGAAATCAATTTGCTGAACTTTCTAAATGTTCAAATTATTTTTCCGTTTTATTACCTCAATCTGCTCTTCTTTTGCCGCGATCTCCTTCTGGAGGTCGTCGAAAGACCACCTGAGCTCGACGACGACATCAGAGTGGTTGATATCGGGTGCGAGGCAGGCGCCGACATCGATGGCGAGGCACTGATAAGGACAACATTAAGGCCGATGATGTTATTTCAAAATGACCGTTGCTAATTATGAAAGTGAATTTTTATTTTAAGAATAAATTTATATGTTTGTATTATGCTAACGCGATTTGTGTTGTGATCCTTTTTTTTTTTGTGGCATTAAGCTTTCGCGAATCTGGAACTTTCCCGAAATTCACAAAAGTTTTCTAGTTTATGTCTTCATTATTAGATTTGTGAGAAATCAAAGTGTGCAAGCGCTGGCATGCGTTCGCGAAATTATTAAAGCTATGTACCAATAACATTACTCACTGAAGTATAGAATTTGTTTTCATTGTAATGTTTATCAATAAAATGTGGATATAATTTACCTTGGCGTCCTGTGCTTGAGCTTCCAATTTCATCTCAAGTTGTTTGACCCGATCCGTGGCCGTCTAAAATAGAAAAGTAACGAGCAATATAACTAATAGGGACACTTTAATGGGTGGTGGGGCAGTGAACATTTTGCTTAAGGAAGGGATAAACTTTCGCAATAAACAGTTAATGATAAGTTAACTCAATGGCGATGGTATACTCTCATTTCTATCATAACGAATTTTAGCAATCATTTTTTGATTATGTTTTTTTAATTTTATTATTATCGACTTTCTACATTTTCACAATTTTTTTAATTCGGGTTTATTTGCTCTCTGTTTATCGGATGTGCAAAGAGCAATTTTTTTTTTTTTTTTTTTTTTTTTTTTTTTACCAAGAGTAAAATTGACCTGAATTGAAAAATGGAGATCAAATTACCATCAAATCTAGTTCAAGTTCGTCATTCTGAGCCTGGACCTGGTCCCAAGCTTGTGTGAGGTTCTGGGCCAGGACCTTTGGGGACTGGATAGCATCCATGCTATCTGTGATCAGCTTGATTGGATCGGCCAAGGTCTAAAGGTGGAGGAAGAGGAGGAGAAGGAGATGGGGAGAAGGAAAATGAAAAAGGGGAAAAGGACAGAGAGGGGAATGAGAGCATAGGTACGAGGACATGAAGAATATGAAAATAAGACGGTGGACACGGTGGAATGAGGGAGATGGAGAGAAATAATAGAGAGAGAGAGATGGAGAGAGAGAGAGAGAGAGAGAGAGGGAGAGAGAGAGAGAAATAGAGAAGAGAGAGAGAGAGAGAGAGAGAGAGAGGGAGGGGGGGGGGGGGAGGGATGGAGAGGTGAGGGAGGGATAGAGAAGGGGCATATGGCGAATAATAGAATAGCTCAAGAACTGCAGTAGAATGAAAAAGAGAGGAAGATGTTCAGGATTATTTTGAAAATGATAAAGAAAATGTAATAAAGAAGATAGGAGATGAAAGAGATGAGGTATAAGAACTGACATGACTAAAATAAGACCATGACAAAAAGAGTTTATGGTTTATAGTCAGCAGTGATACAGTGAAAGAAATGAAGGGACAGTGAAGGTTGAGGAGGGGGAGGGCTGATAAAGATAAATAATTATTAGATGTGAATATAACTAAATACTAATTACGGTCACGTTTAATTATGAAGAGAATTTAACATTTTTAATACGGAACAAAAACGATGATATAAAAGTTTAAAGAAAGATGTTCTAAACTAAGATTTAAATGTTTCTAATTATAATGACGCCATTGAATGTTTGGCATTGATAGTTAATGTCATATCAGACTTTTGTAAACTTTTCACTATTCATTTTGTATATGGAAAAAAAAACCATAACATATTATCTCCATAAAAGGAAAGCAAATAAAGAAAAGCCCGTTATAGTTCAGAAGCGCTATACTGTTTTTGCTTTAAAAATCTTACAAACATCACAAAATATAATTCATTACCTTGATCTGGAGGTCCATTTTGTTTTTCATGGTTCTAAATCTCTCTCTCCAATTTGCAGTGCTCTCGGAACGCCGAACGTCGAGAACCTGTCGTGCCTCGAGGAGCTTCTCAGCCGCATCCTCTGGGGTGGAGTCCTCAGTTGCCTCGGAGATGGAACAAGCCGCGGTGATCAAGTTCTGGAGAGAGAGATAGGTAAGGAGTCGGAATTCAAAAAAAATATGTCATATATTGAGAAAAAAAATGGCAAAAGTCATATTAATTTGATTTAAATATAATGCTAGACGTCATAGAAAGTAAGAATTGACATGGGGTAGAAAATGTGTTCTAAACATTGCAGTTTCGATTAATTTGGGCGTGGTCAAATCGCTACTTTTCATTTTGATCTAGAAAAGAGATCATTATGATTTTGAACATTATTGCTGTTTCTTGTGGTTAAATGTTTACGAAGAGTTTACATTTCATGAAGATGCAAAATTCAAATAAACTATACGGGGAATTTGATTGAGATTATTTTAATTAAGAATATTGTACCTTAACTTGGGCCTGTGCTGTGGTCTTTTCCTTATCAGTGCTTATGAGATATTTTCTGAGGCGCTTGGTCTCTGCCTCCTTCTCCTGCCATCGTTCAAGAAGAATCATAGCCAGGACTTCAGGGGAGGTATCAGCTGGTACTCCGCTGATTGCGCTGACTACTTGCAGCAAGGCATTGGAATGCTGTAATGGTATTGTTAAAGTCGATGAATAAGTTAATAAAACTATTGATTTATAAAAAAAAATGTGATCTGTGAAGTATAAAATTGTCCTAACATGGAATTCAGTGTGCAGGCAATGGCAATTGAATACACTCTCGTTATAATACTCAACGGCAAAAAATCCTATTCCGATCATTAAGATAAAGATTCAACACTTCCAACTCAATTCCCATAGTGTATGTTAGTTAGTTAGTTAAATTGTTTGTTTTTGTTTGTTTACTTCTCTCTCACGCCCCCTCTCTTTCTCTCTGACTATGCCCTCCACTCTTCCTCATGCCACATCAGAAAAGACAAAATTCAGAATCAACGTACCTTCTGCTTTTCCATGTGATCTTGAGTCTGAAACTCAGTGTCTCCGGACTGGGTCGGGCGTCAATCAATGACGCTTTCTCCGGGGTCTGAATTTCTTCATCTCCACGTGGAGTCGGGGGCTCAGCCTCGGTCTTCAGAGTGCGAGCCTCTGTTGAGACTGTATTAGACTGAGTCTGTTCTTCCACAGGCTCATAAGTGAGAGTCTCTGTTTTGAGCCCAGTCTGAGTTTGGCAGTCTCCGCGTTGAGTAGGGGGCTCAGCCTCTAGCTGAATGTGGACCACGGCTGAATCCTTATCACACTGAGTTTGCTCATCTACAGGCTCGTGAGTGAGAGTCTCTGTGTTGAGTCCATTCTGGGTTTGCCAGTCTCCGTTTTGAGTAGGGGTATCAGCCTCGATCTTTTGGGTGAGATTAACTGAAATCTCCATGGTAGACATTTTGGTACATCCACAAGCTCAAAATGTGAGTCTCTGTGAGTAAGGATTGTTCCAAAGTCTGGGTATTTGAATCTCCTGCTCAGAGCAGGAATCTCGTTCAGTTATTCACTGGAATGATAACCGAAGTTCCCAACTTCTGAAATCAAATATAGATTATAATGATTACCGTGATTTTGGATATTTCAAAGATACAATATGCTATAAGGGTGTTTGAATGTCTAATATTAGCTTCGAGTGTTTGACATTGTAAAGGACTAAAAATGGTATACATTCTGCACACTATGATTGGGCAAGGAATTTAACAGAAAATGCAATCAAATTGACATATTTTATGTTTGAAATTATCATGATTATCATTTACCTGAACAAATAGTAAAGTTTCCGACAGACAGACGCTAGTATACTGATGAATTAGATTTCTCAGACACTTGCAGGCGTAGAATTTGTGGAAATTCTCGTAAAATCTCCGAAATTGCAATGAGCTAGCTCCCAATCGAAGAGATAAGACAAGAATGAGCGTGTGTTGATGCGAAGCTAGCTTACTACAGTATGCGCATGCGCGATCACCATGACATAAACTTTCGACAAACCGCGCACAAGGATAGGGCAGTTATATGAATATTCATATGTGTGTATCATGTGCGCAGAGCTCTTGACGTAACAATGGCCTACGCGCAATATGTTGGAGTTTTGGAGCTACGCAACAATCAGTATTTATGCGTTATAATGTATTCAAGAGGTCGCTATTGGTGTAACAAATTATTTTGTAAAAACCCACGGATATGAATACAGGATGTTATGTATTAATCCAGATTTTTCTTAAAGTCATGCAGTAGCACCACTCTTATGTTTAAAAGCTCTGAGGGTACATGTGGTCATTTTTACCATAGAGTTAGGAGAGCTGTACTAACTTCTTGTTTTAACCAACTAACTACAAAATTAATTTCTTATTGAGTTAGCAAGTTGTGCTGCTCAAAGTACTTTAAAATCGAAACGTTCACGTGTGTGAAAATTTCATATATTTTTTTTATAATGGGAGTGCTATAGAGAACCAGCAATTTCTAATGCGACGTATTAATGATTTTTCGCAAGTTCACGGCATTTTTTCTTCGTTTTTAATATCTCTTTAATCTCTTCTTTGCTACCTCTTTTTGTTTTTGGTCTATGCTCATCCATCTTTGTATACCTATTTCTTTCCATTTACCACACTTTACCCGGCCCCATCTGTCTCTACTTTATATTTTCAATGTCTGTCTCTAACTCTGTCTCTCTCTCTCTGTCTGCTCCCTCTTTTCTATATTTCTCTCTCTTCTTCATTTGCCTTTCTACCCCTCTCTTTCCATCTCTCTTTCTCTCTCTACCTTTCTAACGCCATTCTCTTTCTCTAATTCTGTCTCTCTCTCTTTCTCCTTTCCTTTCCACATGGGGGGGGGGGGGGGGGGGGGTCGTCCGGTCCGATAGAAAACATATTAATATGAACCAAAGCCATTATAATTAATATCTTTGGTCCCATGCCATTTTGAATCATCATGAAATACATAAATACTACATTGTACAAGCATTAGCTTTACCAATCAACGCTGTATAATAAATTTAAGAGGTAAATGGTTCATGTGGTAAAAGATCTTTAAATAAGAAGATAGAAAATGCAGGTAAAATACGAAATGACGAACAAAGGAAACACAGTTATATCATCCGTGAATATCACTTTAAATAACATTGATTTTAATTCCAAATTATCAGTGGTCAAGTTTGAGGCCAAATCTGTGAAAGTCTGCTGAGCACCTACAGATGAATGCCCTATTGTGTAGAGATGTCGTGGTGTGGTGGACAAATCACCAGACTGTGGACAAATGGTTCCTGGTTCGAGTTCCGTTCACTAAGACATTAGTCCTTTGGTAAGATATTAATCTACATTTACCACTCTCTATCCAGGTGTAGGTAAAAAGGAAAAAGAAGAATTCATGATATTAACAGCGTTCTTTTAGATGAGTACGAAAGAGTTATAGTTCATAATTTGGTGACATCATATTGAGTATACAGTGAATTTTTTTTGATACATTACTACTTTGGAGAAAGTTAATAATCAAGAAATATCAAATTACAGAGTTATGAAGAATTTAAACAAAAATAGCACAATTTCCCCAACATTCAACTTTATTACGTAAACTTGACCAATTGTCAAGCGCTTGAGCTTACGATGTAAAAATGTACTTTTTACAGCAAGAACTATACACTAAAAAAAATGATTTGATAATCTGTCCCCGTTGAGCTAAATTTGTGGGCTGGGCTTTTATGGTTGTCAGACCGCCACAACCCATTAATGTCCAGTATTCATTGCAGAGGCAATTCATGATACAGGGAATAATGGTATTTTACACGAAATGTTGTTTCAGTCTGTTCACCTAACTTTGCCCCAACACAGTTTGAGCCGACGGTTCACCACATTTTGCCCGTCCATTCTCGATTGCTCGTTGCACATGAGATGACCTTGTCTTGCCAGTTGCACGCAAGGCCTATTTTGATTGCGTTATTACACATGCGCTAATTAAACCTACTAAGGCAAGTAGCTTATTCGCCAGTATTTCAAAGTGGTGGGTGCACTTCCCATTTTGAATTTATTTTGTACGATGCCGCTCGCAAATAGCACCTCAAATACCGCGCCAGCCCCCCCCCCCCACCCCCACCCCCAGTCCGTGAACGGAGGGATACCATGCGTGTTACCAAAATAAATGTCAGGTAAAGGGGTACTTTTCACGCACCAAAGTCCCGGCCCGTAGTACACAAAAAAGATTTTACACACCGGACTTAGGGGGTGTTTTCAAAAGGAGGGAACATGCATAATTATGTGTACCCTAAATAACACTGAGTGGAGGGGCCGGGCGCGCCAGTCAGTCTTGCGTCAATTGCGCCTACTGTGCAACGGGCATTAGTGTCTGTCCAGATCTTTGACCTCATACAAAAAAAAGAAGGGTGAATGTGAAGAAACAGTTCAATTACTGGGGTGTGGACGAATTGCCTTCACAAGCTTAGATAGCGCAGGTATAATGGCGCAATCGAAAAACGCCTCATGCGCAACGGGAGTGACGTGGGTTTGTATTTTGGAGGCCTTCATCGATAAGTTCTTATACATGGAAAGTGGTTACTCTTCCAGGGGTGTCAAGCATGAAAGGCATTAGTGCAATACTAGAATCCAGTGTTATCATTTCTATTATCCCCTCTTGCTCTTAAACTATTCCTCAGGTTTTACCCCACCACCCCCCCCCCCCAAAAAAAGATAATTACAAACTTAATAATTTTTGTTTATTGCAATACAAAGAAAGACACGAGGAGAGTAATGATCAGAGTTAAAATGGACAACTTCGTAAGAGTATTGGCTGACGCCCGGGTAGAGGTCGTCCGTCCCGCAGAGCACGTCAAACCGACAACCTTTCGAAGATGTCTCGAGGTGCGAAACAACGTCGTCGTATGCGCAGAAGAATTCTCCGCAGGTGCCGAGCTTGATCGGGATTTCGTTGTGAAGGGCGAGCACGCGGTATTGGTCACTGGGGCACTGAAGGACGTTAAAGCTGACCTGGGGGTGTTTCATAAAGCTGTTCGTAAAGTTACGCATAACTTTACGAATGACTTAAATATGAAAAGCCAAATGGGATGCTCAATCACTATTAACTGCATCAACTAAAGTTGAACTGTGCAGATGTAGATTAACATTCTTATTTTTAAAAACATTTTTAATGCAAAGTATATTTTTTTGCCATAATTTAATTGAGGATATTGGAAATATAGTCACACTTTGTTAAAACATCAGGAAAAACTTTGGGCATCCTATCTGGCACTTCATATACAAGTCGTTCGTAAAGTCATGCGTAACGTTACGAACAGCTTTATGACACACCCCCAGATCGGACATGGGCGAGTTATGACCGCTGCGCCAGGCGCGGTTGACGATGACGTCGCAGTTGTTGGCGAGTAGTTTTGGAGTGTCCTTGTAGATCGAGACCTAGTATCGGCAGGAAAGGCTGGAAGAGTTGACGAATGGCCGTACTTGAAAATTCCTCTGCGTGTGCTGCACGGGATTAAGAAAGGGAATGAACAAGAGATCCGAAGTGAGACGATTGTAACAGAGTACTTTTAAATAAGAGTTTTGTCCGTGGATAATTTATGAATGAACAATGAAATACATAGAAAAATCTATGATCGACCAACTTGAATATAAACAAATGTTATCTGATCATAACGCATTATACGCTATCATCATGCCAACCATACTAACTCTAATAGTATTTAGATATTACTCAATAATATCTGGACAATAGAAGGGAAAAAGGAGTGTCGATATGATGACAATGAGATGACTTTAGTAAGAGTTATTGATAAAATTCGAAATCGAGATTTTTAAAAGCTTCTCAAGAATTTATTTTAAATGTCATCATTGTCATGTACTACTTATCTACACACGATATTGGGCCCGGCCAGATTAACCTCTCAACTGAAACATGACATGAACTTGAGGGGGGGGGGGGGGGGGGTCAGAAGTTTCTTGACGGAGTATAGAAAACTGCTCCTCAAAAGTTGAGAAAGGGATGACAGGCTAGTGTCGCGCACTCGGTCGTAAGGGGCGTATTCACATCGCAATGCGGTTTGGGCCTACTATCTTGTTAATTTGTTGATAAACAAGATATCATTAACAATGTCTTACTGAATTAATATCAAATTCGATACATAAAATAATAAATCCAATGGTCTCCCTGTAAATATCATTCATGGAATTTTCATTCGATTTATGTTACAACGTGTGTTTTATTTATCTATTTTTATTGAATGGTTTATTAAAAATACTGAAAATAGCAGCACGAAGCTGAATTATATTTAGTTTACAGTAAAAGCACATGAAATACATAGCAATGTTACAAAAAAGATTACATGAAGCTTACGAGAATACATTCAAAGATAAAACCAATCAATAAGATACAATAATATACAAACAAAAATAGTGACTAACACTTTTCTAATAGTTAACACATACAGCTGTGACATAGTATCTTTCTTAGGCCTATTTCTCAGTTTGAAAGCTTTAATACATTTTTTTTCAAAAAACCGGTAGAAAATAAATCTTTTATAAAAAGCCGACCGTGTAGATTTTATTTATTTTTTTTTTTTTTGGGGGGGGGGGGGGGGGGTCGGTCGCAAAGAGCAATACAACATTTTTTGTTTAGGCCTTATAATACTGAAACACAATCATGAGAGAAGTATTGAGGAGAAACAATAAAGCAATTACAATGCTTTGAAAGATTCGGCAGTAGATATGCGGAATAGAAATACCTGAAAAATTAAAACCATGGGAACATAGTTGCAATTTTGTAAAGATTCCGAACCATGGTGATGAGAGAATTCTGTTTAAGCCCTACTGAATTACCTATAGCTACTTGCGCCCTCTTTATAGCAAACAATGCTAATCGGTGCTTGTTAGTCTCCCGTGATCCTCTTTTTATTATGTTAATTGAGAGCTGATTTGATGAGATAACCACCTGTCAGTGACCTCGCTGTGTGGTCTAATCCCTACTAGCCCAGTAGTGTTGACGGTCTTTAATACTGAAACACAATCATGAGAGAAGTATTGAGGAGGAAAAATAAAGCAATTACAATGCTTTGAAAGAAGATATGCAGAATAGAAATACCTGAAAAATTAAAACCATGGGAACATAGTTGCAATTTTGTAAAGATTCCGAACCATGGTGATGAGAGAATTATGGTTAAGCCCTACTGCATTACCTATAGCTACTTGCGCCCTCTATATAGCAAACAGTGCCTAATCGATGACCATTGGGCCCCCATGGTCCTCTTTTTCTTATGTTAATTGAGAGCTGATTTGATGAGGTAACCACCTGTCGGTGACCTTTCAGGGAGCAGGCACGTAGCCAAGGGGGGGGGGGGGCACGGGGGGGGGGCATCAACATCAAGCCCTGGCTACGTGCCTGGCAGGGAGGTCTAATCCCCCTGGCCAACCTATAGTACAGACGGGTTCTAAAGAAGATCAGCAGAAAAAACAAAATCGATTATAAACATAGAACTGTATATACGGCATGTAGATTCTTCATTATATGCAAAACCTACAAATATTATGAAGAGAGTAATATTCAAACTGTTAAAAACTACATTTTTAAGTACATGTACTAACATTTGGTTCTCATTTTAATTACTTGGACATTTTCGTCATCAGTGTTATTTCATTCATGTTAATGGCACTAATCATTTCGATGTAATGACAACATATCAAAATAAGTTGTACAATAGACGATTAAAAATCGCATGCCTTAAATAGATGAAACCATGATCCGCCGATAATTTACCAAACAACAACAACAACCGCTTTCTATGTACCAGTACTATATACGGACTATACAACATTATTCGTACTACAGGGAGACTATATTACGTTACACGTAATTGACGTCTAAACTGCATAGACTACACTGCCAATAAGTTCAAGTACACGATTCCTTTGAATTAAAAAAAAGATGAACACAATCTATTATCCCATTGTCAACGCCATAATCCTTAGCGAATAACACTCCTTTACAAATCCCATTCTCTGAAAACCACGATGAATCTCTGCAAGGGGGGCTTGTGATGATCGAATGAGGAGTCAATGAGATTATACAGGTAGCACAAAGACACTATTAATGCTATGGAATGCGTGTATTCATGCACGGCGTCCTATTGCCGGACCCCACCCATCCATGCTATAAGCACGGCTCTTCGTTAGATCAAAAATGAATTTTCGACCCGGGACTTTTCAATGCTTTCATTGTGAGGTGTCTCATTGAAGACTTGCCGATAATTGTATCACAAAATGTTTTATTTGCCAATGGATTGGCACAGCGTATGTAAACACATGAATGAATGGGAGTCCATGCACGAAGATGTGAAAATATGTAGCCGATATTCCCGATAAACAAAAAATTGATTCTTCAAATCACGCAATAGTGGCCCTGCTTGTGCTTCCACAGGGCACAGGCAAGAGGCATTCAGCCATTTCTAAATTTAATTTCGTGGAAATGATACACAAACTGGTGTTTCTATATATCTCACAATGTGGTCAAAATAATCAGTCGGTGCTGTTAAACCTATTTATGTTATCTGTTGCACTGTTTCATCTAAGGTACTTTTCAGTTCTTTAAACTGAGTTACTGATTATCAAAATTAGTACCTATATTATTTTGTAGATATTCGTTATTCTACAATAAAATATCTTTAGCACATTCGAAACTTTTGGAATACTTTCTCTTCACACAAGTTAACGAACGTTTCAGAATAGAAATATGACAACAGATTAATTATAACACTGCGTGGTCCATTATTATTATAATGAAACGATATTTATTATTAGACGATACAAACTGTCTTTTAAGAGCAAGAGGTCTTCATGTAGGCCTACAGCTTTGTTTTCTGTATGAATTAATAGGAATTAAGCACTTATAAAGGGAATCAAAAGACATTGTCTTTATAGACAGGTTTTTGTCTTCTATACAGGCGGTCGCTTAAGCAGATTTGACTGTAGTTTTGGAACTAGTTATTGTGTATTGATTTGAATCAGTACCGTAGAGTCTAATGGCGTTATAGCCAGCGTATATGAACAGTATACCATTTACAGTTTTCTGATAAGGGAATCGGCGGTGGTCTCCTATTGATAAGCCTTAAATCATCAAGTTATTACATTTCTTACCCTGATAGGGGCCCTTTCAAAGACCCCTACTCTTATCCATTCTTCTTCTTCTCCTTCTAGTAGATAGTACCAGGCGCGAATCCTCGCGGGGGGGGGGGGGGGGGGGCGACGGGCCCGGCTCCATGGCCTTTAAAAAAAAAAAAATGTTTGACATAATTGTTTTAGTTAGTGCTCACACTACCCCCTCCCCCTTATTACAAAAAAGGAAATCAGATGTAGGGTCGGGGAGCTTATACAAAACAATTTTCACTCGGTCGCAGCACTCATTAGCATTACAATTTATTTCTCATTGCACTTCTTATAGCTCCTTTCGTACATTGCCAACGATGCCTAAGCGGTACATCATATTCAAAATCACATTTTCTCCCGTAAATACTTTTTTCTTCTTCTAGATTTCATTTTATTTTGATTGAGGGTTTCCTCTCCAAAACCTGCATGGACAAAGCCAACAAAGCCCCCAGAAATAGTTTCGAAAAAATCATAACAATCAATTCTCTTCGAAACACATTACGATACCAAACTCATCAAAGTAATATTGGCTTTCGTCATTAACTTTTGGCCTGCAAATTTATCATCTTGTCAGTCTCTCAGCATGATAATTGTCGCGCTCGCTATGCCTTTAGGTCTGGTAAATGAATTAAAAGGATAACAATAGCTATATACATGTATTAAGGTACGCGTATGCATGTTCCCTCTTTTTGAAAGCACCCCCTCCCCCCCCCCCTATCTCCGGTTTTTTAGACCCCTCCCTAGGGCGTCGATCAATTACATGTATGTGCCCCCTCCAAACGTCAAACTCTGGCTACGGCCTTGCCGGGGGGGGGGGGGGGTGCTGACTACCTAAAATGGGGCGCAAATGCGTAGGGTCTATCTATAGGTGCGGGACAGGATTGCCTGAAAAGGGTAAAAAAAAGTCATGACATAAATACCATAAAAGTCTCTGATATCTAAACCAAACAAATCATGATTGTTTCAATTTAGTTTTGAGTATCGCCAAAACTGTAGATAGCATCGATTGTATTGATTACTGATGTATACAAATTTGGAATGACTAAATTTCTACATTCGATAACCCTTGAACAAAATAATGTCGACACCCGCCATTGCAAGCATAAATTAGGTAAACTGAGGGGATCGAGGAGACGGGCGCTTCGTTATTGTTATCATTATTATCTTATTATTATTAGTAGTAGTAGTAGTATTATACAGTATTATTACAAGAAGCAACCCCCCAAAATGTATATATATATAATTTATATATATATATATATATATATATATATATATATATATATATATATATTATAATTATATATTTATAAATTTTCGGCTACGGGTCTGATTGTGTAAATAGGCCTATAGGCCTACTTTTGTCAAGTTTTCCATTCTTAAGAAATAGGCCTACAGGAATAAGGCTTATAAATTAATGTAAAGCGGCTATTTCGAGAAAGATTTTTAAAGGAATGCTTTGGCGTGGCGTATTTCTATGTTAGGGGCGCGGTGGCCGCGGGGCACTTGCCCTTAAAACGAATGACGAAATAAAGAGAGAGAACGAAAGGAAGAGGAGAGGGAAATGTTTACACCTCATCCTTCTAAAAGCCCTTTTCCCTTTGTATTTTAAGACCAGTGCCCGGCCTATCGAGTGTCGGACACAGTACGGCTACGTCACGTACTAAACATCTGATAAGTCCCGATTATCGAAGTCAGAACATTGTAAATTCTCAACTGTAAATCATTTTAATTATCAAATAACTATTTATGTGGAACTTTTTGGAACTCGATTACTTTTTTAAGCTAGTTTGTAATTCATTTTACCTAAATTGTATACATTAATAAGTTGTATTTATGTCAAATGAATTTTGGTAATGAATGATCAAATCAAATCAAATCCACATGATCATCTACTCTCCCGCCCAGCCACCACCCCGCCCCCTTCGCTACCTTATTCGCGGTTGTTGAGAATAGGCTATTCTGCGCTCTACATCCAGGGCCGGCGGCAGGGGAGGGGGCCAAAGAGGGGGCCCAATTCGTGAGAAAATATTTAGCGGCGAAATAGCCAACCGGTGAATAAGGGTGGGGGGGGGGGGGGGTAAGGAGCACTAATATTTTGTTTCCCCCCCCCCCCAAATTGAAAATCGCACCCTCTACCCCTTGAGCACCAGGGAAGGGGACCCGTCTTTAAAAAAAAAGGTAAAATTAACGTGTTTTTACCTGTTTTTTGCCAGGGGGAGGGGGCCCGGGCCCCTTGGATCCGCCACTGTCTAGATCTACAGACACACAGACTACTCTTGTTATTGCATGTATTTCTCCAATAATTTTTATGATAAAATACACTGTTGTAGCAACTTTCGTTACACCATAAACTCTAATTTGACAATTACATAATGTCTTGAGCCAAGCTAGCTAGCTTTGAGCAGATCCGACGAGCATTTTTCCGTAGAGATCAGTGGGCTGCATACTAGTAGTCTCTCAGTTCAGACAAGCTTGTTACGCACAAATGTGTTCCTGTAATATTCGCAAACTATAGCTTTGCATGCACTTTCTGCACTGCAATGATATGCGTACACGAATTGTTATTCCCCTTTTTTCGCTCGCATAATACTAGTAATTGTCGTACGTTGTGAGTTGGGGCCAGAGAAGCTAGCCTCCCGAGTTCTATTGTGTTTCGACCGCCAAGAACGCTTTGAATATTCAACAGGGACCCATGGTGTAAAAGAATGCGTGGGCTTCTATTGTTTGATGGGAGAACACTATTTTATCGTCCATACACACCCGAAAATGGGGGCCATCGCCTCGCTCGGAGATGATAGCTAATGTGTGTGTCTGTTGTATTATGTGTGTATTGACGATTCTGTGTGTGTGTAAAAGATGTGTGTACTGTACTCGACTAGACTAGTATACTGTGTGCGCTGGTTGTTGGGTGCAGTGAGCCTAGCAGTTTGATTTAGTACAGCAGTGGCATTCAAGCTGAACGGCTAAACACGGCGCTGAAGCAAGTGCTCTCTCGGCCGCCATCATACGTGAGTACATGCATAGGAAGATCTGCATTAATTTTAAACACATTATGCCTACAATTGCTTGTTGAAATAATGTATGAGTCTTTGAATTTGATTAAATGTATATGTTTTGTTTAAAATGAGTGTCTATCTGCAAATTGCTCGTTTGATGTTCCCAAAAATGAGAGTAACATGATTGAATTGTTGAGTGTGTACGATTACGGTCAAACGCGCGTTTCGCATTTACGACGAGATTTCCTAACCTGGCTCTGGCTGAAACCACCCAATTTTTTTGCCTTGAATTGTCCATCTCTGCACTCTTTCTGTGGTTGCCCGTGTCGGAAATGTCCTCCAACTTGGGGATGAACCTTCTTGCTCCACGATCGCGGCGATAGTGAACAGTTTTTGCTTGCTTGACTGCAGAATCACGATCCAAGAATCTTGAGCAGCGTGTTTGTAAGCAGAACCTTTGCCCAGTCCGTATATGCTTCAGTAGACTTCATATCAACATTGCCCCCGTATCTATCTAGTCACACGCTATGCGCTCACCTGTGGCAAGTGCACACAATTCCGTCGGGATAGTTTCTTAACTTTGAACCCCTGGAGCAGTGATACTTCTTTTGATTTCGGAGGCTGACTAAACTCAAGGAATTTTAGATACAGTCTGGGTAAACTTTGCCAAGATACGGGCACGATTTGAGTGCACCGGAGCCTGCCTTGGGTAATTCCCTAACTCTCTCATGCTTGGATGTTCCGCGGCCGCCGAAAGTATAAATTACATTATTCTCCGCCGCGCCCAATGATGTATAATTTGTAGATCATCTGAAAACTTAGTATTCTTAGAAAGAGAACTGATGGAAAATAATTCATCTGAGGTATCTGACAAATCTTTACGTCACTCATACATGTAGCTTACCAACAATTGAGTTTTGTATCAATTTGTATGTGAACGGATAAAGGGTATCCTCAAGATTTCAAGATGTATTTTGAATTTCAACCATTTTTCATTTCCCTTTGTTGCAGGTTGATCATCCTCTCTGCAATCCTTCATTCTATTACATCCAGGAAACTCAAAACAATCAGTGCTGTAAAAGTATTACTAATCCCAACCCAAAATGATAGAAGAAGCGCATATTGTACACCAAGAGGCATCATTGCATATCCATCAAGGACCACCAGTGTTGCAAGTTCAAGGGGAAACAATGATGCATGTTCATGAAGAAAGTAGTCCAGAAGGGGAAACACCAAAAGCTAAGAGGAGAAGACTATCAGGTCAGTGTGTGCACTTATTATTAACTTATTATTACAGATATGTTATATGGATGTGTAGTTTAAATAATCAGAATATCCTAGTTCATATGCAGTCACTTCCAGTGCATGTTGTGTGTTTGAAAGTAGCCCAATATTTTGACAATTTGTATGTTCACACTTCACAGTATGGTTTGGTTGCTGGTTTATTTGTTTGGTTGAGATTTAGACCTACAACATCGTGTTTTAAAGTTAAGTTAAGTTAGTTAGTTAGTACATAATATTTAGCTCAAAGTGTTTCAGCTTTCATACGTTCATGAGCAATCACATTTCATTATTTCATTTTGTTATTGTGTATGTGTGTTTTCCATTATGTTTGTTTGTTTTAATTTTAGGACTATTAGTGTCTTGTTGGGTAATCTTGAAGAGGTATGCTCATAATTCCTATGAAAAAAAACCCATGTTAAACAGGTCTTCTTTTTAGAGAAGGAAATATATATGTTATTTTTTAATTGAAATAAATGATTGTTAGAGTTTTTTTTTAAATGTTGATAATAGTATCAACATTGACTAGCAAGCACATTTATAATGTCATCGTTTTACATGCCATCATTGCCTTGGCAAACAAAATGCATGTGTGTTGACCAGCCCTCCTTTGTAGCACTCTTTCAAAAAGAGGCCATTTATGTATTCACTTAAGTATATGACCCCATCCTGTCTATAATGAGCCTTTCAGCTTGCATCACAATAGAGGTTGATTGCTTTTAGCCTCTCGGCTGCAAGTGGTTTTGTTTAGGCAGAGAGTTCACCTTCTGATGAATGAGTTTTATGGTTTCAATATTTAAATACAGCCTTCCAGCTAAGTTGCAGGATGAAGCAAGCTAAGAGGAATTCGGGACATCCTGTTTCTAAACAAAGGATTGAAACAGAGAAAGTAAAAACTTAAGGTTAACTTGTTAATCCTCGTTTGGAATTAAAATAATCCACTCCTGCATTGATCTCCTTTATGTTAATTCAAGCGTTCATTAATCTAGATTATCTCTAAAAGAGTTAATTTACTCTGGTGGTTGTATATTTTGTAATACCACTTGGCCATTTATGTAATCTCATCAAATTTAATGCCCAAATCTTTGTTTGTGCCTGTTTCAAATTATTTCATTCCATGTTGTTTCCTAGTAACAAGCCAATGTTTGTCCTACCTGGCAAAAAGTAATATATACAACTCGTACTCTGACTATTTAATACAATTGGTTGTAAGTTGTAACAGGTGAATGAAATAATTTGTAACATGGCACTTAACAAATATGTACTATACATGTATCATAAAATTGATAACATTTTATTACATAACGAAAATTGTCTGTTGGTATCGGCCCGTTTTTCCAAAAATAAAAGTGTGTTATTATGCTTAGATATAATTACGAGACACAACTTTCATGTTCTTTTTCTGCCACCAATTTGCGTACAACACGTGTGCAAGTATATTAATGACAATGTACTGCGAATCCAATTATGATGTCAAGCAAGCGAATATCAATATGTTTCATTCATCTCTCTAATTATTAAAAAAAAAAAGGGTTTTGTGATAGGTGAAACATTTTTGGTCCGACTTGAAATCGCAAGATGTGTGGTTGACACAAACTCTGGAGGCCAGAACAGTTTTTCGGGGATCGACACACATTAATACAATGATTATGTAACATCACCCAACCCCCTGCCCAAAGAATTCAACTGTTACAGATCACATTCACGAGGAGTTATAATTTCTGGATCCATATATAATCTCCCGAGAGTGCAGCGACTTTTACCTTTCCAATTCACTGCACGAATCAGAAGTGCGCTTGTAAGATTTCAAGGTGAAAGGAAGTCCGATTACCACTGGACCAAAGTAAAGAGAGAGAGAGAGACAGACAGACACAGAGAGACAGAGAGAGCACGTATTCCCTACTCCGTGTATGGATGAGATACATGTACATGTACATCAATTTAATTGATAATTTTGGGGAAAAAATGGTCTGCGTGACAACGTTAATGCATGACAAAATGTTCTTAATTGAATGAAAATGTTAACATAGAAAAGGCTACCAGCTTTATTTTCGAATAATATTCAATCTGTTTTACATACATTTTGTGTAATTTTGTACCATATTTGCTTTCGAATGTTTTCCGTCTAAAGCGTTGTTTATATATATATTTAAAATAAATCGCGGCGGGAGGTATTTGGCGAACAATATTCATGATTAAAACTGATATTATCGTGGTCGGCGTGGAAACAGGCGCGGAGAGCCAATGCTTGTCGCAGGATAATACCCCCATTGATTTTCGAGTACAATTATCAGATCAATCTATATTTTGGAGCCTATTCTAGGTTACTATAAATGACTTGGGTAGAAAATAATCTCATGACAAGAAGCTACCCCGAACACAACGTGAATGATTGATAGCAGTTCAGATATCTATATAAAGTGACGGGAAAACGTAGGGCCTACATACTTATGTCTCTCAATTATACAATAGTATGACCTTGCAATCTAAAAGAAGTTGGACCTTTAAAAGCATTGGCATGCTTATTAAAGGCTTACTCCATTCTTATGTCAGTTTAATGCTCGGGTGTGTAACACATAAGTCACCTCCGCGGAGACATGAAATGATCAGCAAACGACGTTGATTCAGTATGATAAGCTGCACTGAAAGGCAGTAGCAAATATGACACTATCATCATACAACTACTTTATTAGGGCTTTAATGTCAGCCGCCCCCGACCTACATTTAACCTACTGATAATTCTTTGGAGCGCCAAGTGTCAACCTCTCCCTCTTACACAATTGCAGTCCTTTTTCTTACGAAATTGATTAATTTAATCATCAGAATTTGTCATTTGTTGTCATTTTCCCCCGAATTTCATCAGTACGATTTAAGAAAGTATTTGTGAAGGTAGTTTGATGCTCCACCTTGAGTTGAATCAGGTTAAACCCATGCTCAGTCTGATGATATTTTAACCCCAACCTGTAGGCCAAGTGTTCACGTACAGTCCAAAGTAAATGTCGCCATTGGTGAGATAACGAATATACAGTATTATTCGCATAGTATACTCGCCAACCAAAAGACATCAGTAAGCTATACTAAATATACTAGATGTATACACATTTGGGGCTTGTGGGATAATGTAGGTGTATCTGTTGTTATGAGGGAAAATCACCCAAAGCAGTATTCTCTAATTTGTTCTGTGATAAAATCGAGTTATACCAATATAAGGGCGAAATATTCACTCAATACTCAATAGATACATGTACATTCTCCATTTTATCTCAATTCTCAATACATCTTCCCATGTTCTGTACAGTATTAGCTTTATAATCAACCTTCTCTATCTACTCTCCCATTACCGATTTACATTTTGCGGGAGAATGGGTCGTAAAATCAATGCTATACAACAGAAGAAAAAAATCTCCTCAGCCAAACTGAGCAAACAAGTCTATTCATCGTGGAGTCGTTTTGATGAATCCTGGCGAGAGGAGGAATTGAACCTCAGCGGTTGTTTTCAACCAGCCCCAAAACCATTTCATCGCTTGACTGGGGGTTAGTAAAGCGTGATAATCACCAACTACCATTCTCTCCAGCTCCACCACATCTAGCCTTCTTTCGAGTAGTTTGTATTAAACGGTTTTTAATCTGTGCATTTGAATATGAGAATCAACGAGAATTTTATACTAACTTACATAATCTTGGATTTACATAGTGGTGCGTAAGCCTCGCTCGTGTTTTTCTTTCTCTTTTAATTTTAATAATGTTAAGCCAACGATAAAATGGGACATTTCCAATTCATTGTCAATTTATTGGACGTAAAAATGCTAGTGAACAGAAAACATCAAGTCGCGCAGAATTATTATCCAATGCCGATTTAAGCAAGAATGTCCTTTTGATTCTATTTTCTTTTTTCTTTTTCTTAGAAAATGTAAGCTTATTGAAAGGAGGCTACTTATTATTTGGTCAAGATAGTTATCCTCACTTCTACCTTTTGATTTTTACGTAAACAACCTTTATTCGTCGTACTCTTTTGACTCTTTTCATGGGAATGACTTCTTTCCTATTTCTGCCTAGTCTACTAACCTATGCCTCATTTGATTCCAGCTTATGGATTTTTGTAAAATGGAATTGAAATATATACGGAGGACAATTTTAATAGAAGCTGCTGCTCGAAAATGTTTTTTTTACCCCCCTTTTGGAAGAACTTTCTTTTAATGGTGTCACCTTTTAAAACCGCCCTTTCGGTCTACTTTTGAAGAGCAGGGGGGCAACTTGGCCTCGGCCTCCGCGCATTATAGTATTTCGAGCTTGAGCGTTGTTATAGCGCCACCAACATAATAAGAAAACATTTACAAAACGTTCATTCGATTCATGTTCATCATGTTGCATTGACGATGTTTCTATTTAGTTTTATAACGTTTCCAAGGTAGATAAAATGGCAGAGATTATAGACTACAGTTTATGAATGCCTTAAGATGTAGGTATTGTTCGGATGCGACACATGATTTGTCACTCAGTAGACGATATCGCCTGCTTTTTTGTGACACCACTGGGGAACAAAAAGGCGAGTGAATAGAAAGAAGTGCTGCGAACTCGCTCAGAAATCAAGGTTCCGCGTACACTAATTCCATACTAGGCTATAATTTTTTTCTGAAATGTTTATGAAAATATTTTCGTACTTTTGCAACATGCTATATGTACTATTTTTGATGCCCCTTTGCAGCTCAATCGCGTGCTAAAGTTTCCTTTTATTGCAGTAATTCAAAGCAGATTCGAAATTGTCCATATTCTCCTTCATTTCCTCTATAGTCATTGCAAATATTACATGCTCAAGGGAATATTTTAGGGTACAATAGATGAAAGGAATTTGTTTGTGGGAAGATTCCGTGTTATGATATCCTTTATGAGCGTGAAATGGAGCGATTCTTGGCTATTTGATCCTTTTACAATTGAGTTAGTAAATCCATGGTTTTCACGAATCCTCATTTATTTTTGCCATTCTTAATATCTGTCGGGGAAGCCTTAGTTGAAAGTGAGGTTTTTGCTGATAAAATTTGCTTACTCCACTTCAACATTAGCTCTATATATGTAAATGTCTGCCCCGAGTGGAACTTATAGAATTCCCGTGATAAGTATGTGTGATATAATTTTAAACATTCAATTGTATATGCGAACGGTAATGATCACACATTCTCAAATATAAAAGATTGAGATAACCTCTCCTTGACCTGCTACTGAACCCTTTTCTCTTGATTGAATATCGTTATTGAAACTTTGAAAGACCATTGTAAGAAGAACTCCACGTGAATCCATCAATGCGTTGAAACCACGAAGCCTGTACCATTATGAACAACCAACGTGTGGGGATTAAGTGGATTTAATCTTGGCCTTATAAGTTTTACGACCAACGAAAAATCGCTTGAACGCAACCGTGTTTTAAACTAAACGTCTTTGAAAACCGTGATGCTAGGGTGAAAAAGTGTCGACTGAACGCACCCTTAGCCAAACACCCCGACAAAACGAAGCCCTCTTGCCCCCTCCTCCATTTAAGGCCTGGCTCTAAATTATTATGCTTACAAATCTGTGCAAAGCGTCTCAGGGTGGGGAATTCTGAGAAATTACGCAATTTCGAAGCTTATTTTATATTTTTCATTTAGTTATTACCCATTTGGTTTCCGCAACTAATACTATTTTGCACTCAGGGGTTATCGTATCAGGATTGTTATTTTCCCCCCATCTTTATATATTTCCGATTTGGTATTTTCAACCAAGGGAACAGAAGAAGTGTTATCTTCTGACCTGCTGAGTGACCTATTTAGTTTTAGCTAACCCTTTCCCAACAATGTTTTTTCAAGCAGTAGAAAGATTCATGCACAATCCTTTTTGGATACACAAAATACACGGGAGCACGGGGCGAAATAGCCCCTGAAATGCCCCAAAGAGCCCCCCAAAATCAGAAAAGAGCCTCTGTAAATTTGCATAGAGTTCAATGCAAAACAAATTTTAGAGTATTAATTTCATGCAGGCAAGTTTGAAAAGTAGCCCCCGAAAAATAAAAATTAATTTTTTCCCTGTATTGTATGTTCTACGTATAATGAAACAGTACGGGAAGGTCTATCGTTAAGTAGACTATCTTCGGTAAGGTTGAAGGGGGCGGAGGGTCCCGCAGGCGCCGATCCGAAAAGCCGATTGTTCGATGCTATAGAATGGTATTATTGGACCTCACAATACCTTCCAGAGATCTGGATCCAGTTTGTAACCTTTCATTTTGAGTCGAGTGTGTAGGCTTTATACAAAGACGTGAAATCGACGCCCGGTCAAAGCCTTTTATGGTTCGAATTAAAAAAAAAAAGAAGCTACCAGACATAGTGTGGGGTGGGGTCGTATAGATTTTGGTAAGAAAGCGACGGTGATAGTATTTAGAATCTTAAGTAGGGTATGGATAAGTTAAAGGATAAGGGACTATACTATGGCGCCTGACAATACATTCAGTATATAGTTCTTTCAGGTAGTGATTTTGTGACCGTCTGTTGTATCCTTTAAGAAACACTTCCTTTATACTCCCCAGTTATACTCGGAATCAAGATAATCTTGCGATTAATGAAAGTTATACGAAGGATTACGGGTCACGCAGGACCATATTAAAAGCTGTTATGAATAGATTTAATTGGGTATACCTACCTTAGCTTCTTGAAACTGTTTTGGCTTATTGCGAAAACAACCATGGAATAGGCGCGTTCATCTTGCTTTAGGAGGGGTTGCAAACGCATTAATCGTATTTAAAGGGGAAGTCCACCCTGATTATTATCTCGGTTTTATTAAAGGCAGAAAATGAGAGAAACAAATTAGTGAAAGTTAGGGCATTATTCGATAAAAATAGTCAAGCGATCCTTCGGGGCCAGGTTACTCACTACCCCCCCCCCTTTTTTTTCACCGGCTGGCTGTTTCGCCGCTAAATATTTTCTCACGAATTGGGCCCCCTCTTTGGCCCCCTCCCCTGCCGCCGGCTGGATCCGCCCCTGTACCAAGCAACAACTTATTATTCCCGTTTTCGTCAACCCATGCCAAGTTTGCATTTAGCCCGCTATTTTGCGTTTTTCTTCTTTCTGGGCCCTGTTTTTAATGAAACTTGCTATCAAACTTGCTATCAAATGCTAAATTTCTATGACAAATCTCCCCCCAGCCTCTCTGCCAATCAAATGCTATTTCAGTAGCTTCCAACAGTATAACTGTCACTTGTCTTGCTAACAATTTTTTATGACACAGGGCGCAGATCCAGAGAATTTAGACTGCGGGCCGAGCCTCATTTTCGTTCAGTTTTCGTTTACAGTTCGATTTTGTTTCCATACTTTCAAAAACTGCTTAATAGTAAAGATTCGAAAATAAATTGCTTCTATGGTAATTTAGAACGAAATTTCCCCATGCCTTTGAACGATTGTATATGCGCCGCATCGCAGCCACGCAATGTGATTTGTGAGGGGATTTATGCGAGATACACGCACAACGTATCAGCGCCGAAGTGAAAGAGCGCGACACCCTTGGTTTGGGACAACAATACATGTACATAGATTATCAGTACTGCTTCAATGAAATACAGTACTCGTGTGAGTCATGCACTTTCCGAAATTAGTTGTGATAATTAATAATGAATATTCCAGAATATACCCAAGATTGAAAAAATACAGCGCGTTTGTCAAACTAAATATAGCAAGCAGAATTGTGATTTACGTTGCCAATTTAGCTGTATACACGGATCATGCGTAGTATGCCCAAGGTGCTGGTAAACCCTCCTTGGTATGACCGTACGTACGAATAATGCAATATGACCAGTCACATTTTTTATCTCGTTCTCTTTACCCTCCTTTTTTTCCTTACCCTCCTTTTTTTCCTTACCCTATCTCTCTCTCTCTCTCTCTCTCTCTCGTTCTCTCTCTCTTCTTCTTAAACATACACATATTTTCTCCCTCGAACAAAAATGATTTAGCTTTCTTATAGATCTCCTTTTCTACACATTTCAACTTTCTTTTGAAATTTATACACTGTCTTGAGTACAGAAAGGACATGTGCCATAAAAAAAACAATCATATTACATGAGTATCTTTAAAAAAAATATCTTATTATTTATAAAGACATTCTTATACATGATAAGTATATGTTTTATATAATAATGAAGCATTCCAAAGTATGTTTGTTATTCTCTATGTAAAATAATTATTAATTGAACTGACATTTTAATATATATACTGAAATCACAAAAAACAGGACTTCATATTTAAGATCATGAAATCCATACCCTTTAAAAAAAACACATCAGGCACATTGCTACAGTGTTTAGGTCTGGTTTTGCCTTTCTGACTACGCATGGCACACATAGTTATCAAGAAATGGCTATGCCCATGTCGTGCCAAGAAACTGTACATTATGCTAAGAAGATCTTGCTTTATACCTCTCTCTCACACACTTTGGTGGGGAATCTTGTAGATTAATGGGCAAGAGTATAATTACTCTCTCAGAATAAGTGATTTCTTGTGGTGAGGTTTTCTTTAATATTGATCACCTTGTTCTTTCAGTATAAACTCTCTTACTGGAACATACAAGGGTATTCAGTCAGTATAAACCACATGCCTTTACCGAGTGGTCGAGTGGTTTAAGGTGCTTGACTGGAGGTGCGAAGGTCGAGGGTTCGAATCCCGACACAACACTAATATCCTTTGGCAAGATATATACCTGCACTTGCTACTCTCCACCCAGGTGTTAAATGGGTACCAGGTAGGATGCGAAAGTTCATATGGTTGGACGAGCAAGTGTGCGCTTGTAAAATGGCGACTGGCTGGAATGCTCCCCAGGGAGTGGAAAATGTGCATACATTGTGTGCGGGTAAGCCTGAATCCGATGACCGGGGAATAATATATCTGTAAAGCGCTTAGGCACATCATTGGATCGATGTATGGAGCACTACTGGTATATAGACACAGAATATTATTATTATTAACTATATTTCATGTTTTTACATTTTATTAGATGCCGAGGGAGTAAACCAGTTAGGAGGATGCTTCGCCAATGGCCGCCCTCTCCCTACACAGATTCGCACACAGATCGTGGAGTTGGCACGGGAAGGAGTACGACCATGTGACATCTCCCGACAGCTCAAAGTGTCCCATGGGTGTGTCAGCAAGATCCTTGTCAGGTACGTCTGAAACAAGTCAAAGTCACACTGTCCTACTTGTAGCTACTTGCTCCCTCTATATAGAAAACAATGCCTAATCGGTGACCATTGGTCCCCCTCTGATCCTCTTTTTCTTATGTTAATTTAAAGGTAAAGACCAGTTATGGTCATGCGATTGCATTGTGAAAGAAACGTTGTGGAATCGATCAGAAAAGGTTGATCATCTAGCATCTAGCATCTGCAAGGTTCTGGGATCATCAAAATGATAAGAAATTTGGCCCATTCTTCGTAAAGTTACAAGCACTATACACAGAAAGATGTATATGGGACTACCCTATTTCTCTCACAGACCATGAGAGAAACAAATTTACCAATATATGAAATAGTAGGCGGTTTCCCGGCAAATTTTTTATCATCATGTATTAGTCAAAACATATTCTTTCACATGATTGGTAATGAGAGCTTCCATTTCATTTTTTGAAATTGGGGCGTTTCCAATACTGGTCTTTACCTTTAAAGCTGAGTTGATGAGATACCCACCTGTCCAGTGACCTTGCAGAGTGGTCCTATAAACTAGTACAGATAAGCTTTAAAAGAATAAGCTTTCATTTTATGCATACGTGTATGTCTTCATATGACAAGGCCCTTGGGGGTGTTTCACAAAGACTAAGATTGACTTTAAGTTGGACTTAACTATGGCAGGCTGTTCATGCCACTGTTTGCTCTTACCATTGTGATCTTAATAATTTTTCAAATAATATTTTTTCCTTCAATAATGAGTTATCAAAAATTGTAAATTCTGTGGATTTGTGACTTGATTTGTACGTCCCTTGAGAGAACTATGCAAGTAAGTGGTGAGAGCAAACAGTGGCATGAACAGCCTTCCATAGTTAAGTCCAACTTAAAGTTGATCTTAGTCTTTGTGAAACACTCCCCTGGTATGATAGATGGCTAGATGCTATGTTCACATCATTATATACAATAACATTATGATCTGCTCACTGCTTGGCAAAGAGATGGTGCGAAGTGTGGAGCTCAGGAAAAGTTACATGTCATAACAGAATCGTCTTACAAGTTAAAGAGATGGTTGAGTTCTGGGAAGAGGTGAAAAATAATTTGTGAGCGTGATCATTCTTATTATGCAAGTGTGGAAGAACATCAGATAAGACATGTTCCCTGAAAAGCATGGCTCTTCAAATGCCTTCATATTCTAAATATGTCATGTAACATTGCCCCATGTGTTCGTGTAGTCCCATAAACATCTTTCTGTGTACAGTGTTTGTAACTTTACCAAGACTTGGCCAAATTTCTTATCATTTTGATGATTCCAGAACCTTGCAATACACACAAATTCTTATATGCTAGAGGATCAACCTTTTCTGGTCGATTCCACACCCGTTTCTTTCACAATGCAATCGCATGACCAGAACTCAACTTCATCTTTAAGCAACAGAAAAGAGCAAGAACATAAAAGAATCTGCTGTTCCTTCCAAGTTCATCTCTAATGATCCAAAAGAAAAAGGCTACATAGTTCAGTCTAAACACAAAAAGGGATATAATCATCAATGGTTTAAAAAGAATTATTCAACACGATACATATTGCATGCTTGATTTACGTATTCATATGTTCTAATGGTGTATCAATTTGGGAGGGGACAAATGATCAGGAAAATACAAGTAGGCCTCTATCCTAGAATAACCTCTTTACCATGATGGACACGACTTTTCCTTCTATCAGATTCTACGAGACAGGGTCCATCAAGCCAGGCGTCATTGGTGGCAGTAAACCAAAGGTGGCCACCAGAGACGTCGTTGACAAGATCGCAGACTACAAGCGCGATACCCAACCATCTTTGCCTGGGAAATCCGCGACAGGTTACTGTCGGAAAGCATTTGCGGCAAGGAGACAGTTCCAAGCGTCAGCTCCATCAACAGGTAATGTTTATTGTAGTCAATTCTGTCTTACGCAATATCAGTCGTTTCCAATTTTTCATTATTGTCGTTCTTGTTATAAACTTTCTATGTCCACCCTGTGCACCTTTGGTCACACCAACTGTTAAAAGACCTCCCCCTCCCCCCCCCCCCCTCCCCTGTGAGCCGGAGCTTACACATAGTTACATGACCACCATGGGTTGTAAAACTTCAGAAATAACCCTTACATCTTTGTGGAATTAGATATTGATTAGAGGTCACATACTAAACATTTTCATTTCTATTTGTAACTTTCATCAGCACAGATATCACACTTTTGTTATTCCAAATCCAACATTGAATAATAATAATAATTAAGACATTTATAATGCGCAACATATCCCCCAAAGGGTGCTCAAGGCGCTTACAGTGAGCTACATAATATACTTTGATACAATTATGCTTACATTACAATTATACATGGTAAAAAAGATTATATTAGTTAAAGTTGGCCATTAGATAATGTCTTCTTTCCATGTATTTTTAATATTTTATTCATAGGATATTGCGGAATAAGATTGTGAACGGTTATGTTATGGAAGAAGCGACACTGACCAGAAAGAAACAGCAGATCGCCGAACTAGATCTTCCCGATGAAGCTCTTCCAACTCAAGTCACCATCCAGCGCCCGACCCCGCAGCAGCTTATGGCTCACAACTCGCAGCAACCCACGACCATCACTCCTGCCCAGTTCGCGCAATACTACAGCAGCCTCCAGCAGCAGAGTCCGCAGGCTGGCGGGTATCCCATTCACGTCCCAACGACGTCCCCCCAAGCAGCGGCGGCGGCCACGGTAGCCCCTAGTGGTGCCACCGTCAGGCTCCCGCCGGCCTACACCATAAAGGAACTCTTGGGTAAGCAGGTGGTGGTGGTGCAGGCTCACTTCAACCCTCAGCTCATTAAGAAGGAGAAAAATGTAGAAGAAGGTATTTCCCACCTCTTCAACTCATTCGCATGCCCAATCTTATTTTCTTGTATTTGTCATGTTGGCCAGATTTGTTTATAATAATAATAATAGCTAGTTCTTATATAGCACTTTTCAGGATCGAAGGCCCTCTCAAAGCGCTTTACAGATATATATATTATTACCCCGGTCATCAGATTCAGGCTTCCCCCCCCCCCCCCACACGATGTATGCACATTCTCCACTCCCTGGGGAGCATTCCAGCCAGGCGTCATTTTTACAAGTGCGCACTTGCTAATCGAAGCACATTAGCTATATCCATGTTTTGCATCCAAGGTCATTAAAAGCATCTGCCTTCACTCTAATTATATCGGGCATAAATTGGATATCTATATATTAATTGTGAAAATGGCACCCATTCTTAAAAAAGATGCCAACCCTCTCTGATTTTCAGGGAGGCTCCCTGAAAGTTTTAATGCCTGATTTTAATCCTGATTTTTTGAAAGATTATTCCTATAATGCTGTATGCAATTGATAAAACCTCCCTGATTTCTGAATGAATCCTGCCTAAAAGCTAAATGCAGGGCTTAAATTAATCCAAGGCCACCAAGGCCATGGCCGTGGAAGCCCTTTTGTTTGGCCTCAATGCCCCTCTCATTTCCTTGGAGATTTTTTGTGCCCTTTCTAATTCTTCCTATTTATGCTGTAATATAGGAATGTGCCCCACAGAAAAGTGGCCTTGCCCTGAAAGTATTGAAATTTAAGGCCTGTAAATGTAAAGGTTGGCATACATGGCGACTGGCTGGAATGCTCCCCAGGGAGTGGAAAATGTGCACACATTGTGTGCGGGTAAGCCTGAATCCGATGACCGGGGTAATAATATATCTGTAAAGTGCTTGGGCACATCGTTGGATCAGTGTATTGAGCGCTGTATAAAAAAACGGATTATTATACCTGGTTTAGAATATAATCTACAGACTTGCACTAGGTATTATTTTATTTGAAGTTAGATGTGATCGAATCAGATCGAGCACCACTTTTTGTAAGACAGGGCACTGTTTCTTGAAAAGTTGTGATGAAACGTAACCACAAAATCACATATAAATATCAGATATAGCACGATTTTCAACCAATTGCCCCTTCATATTTTTGCCATGTGTTTTAAGTATTCATTTGGTCACTGGATTCTAGTGGGCTTTTTGGGATATTTTTGCCTTCAAAAATCAAGTTTAATTGCTGGCGATCCACTAGATACTGAAATGTAGAATAAGAAAGCCATTTTTTCGCCCTTACATATAGAAGACATTGCACAAGTGTGCATGTTATAATATCTGTTCTATATTTATACTTCATTAATTTTACTTCATTTCTTAGTAAATAGTATGTGTGTGCTATTGTTGTTCCGTTGTATTTTTCATCTACACCTAAATACCATTTTACCATTTAATCAACGCATTTAGACAATTTTTGAGAAATATGTGGACATATTTTACAATGATTTCTACTGCTGATTTGATGGACGTATATTCAAGACATTTTTTGAAAAATATGTAAACATATTTCACAAAACATTATACATCAGAGTCAGGTGGATAGAACTCGCCAATGGTTGTTTCTTGCTGAGAAGCTTCGGCAGATGTTTTCAGAAATTGCGTGAAACATGGCGTTACGGCGTTAAAGATGAATCAAAATCGTTCATCTGTGCAACGATTTTATCTAAAAATTTAAACTAAAATTGCCATCCATGCAACTATCTTATACAAGACTAACTTTGTGTGTATGTGAATGAAGCTGCATGTACTGATTTTATAATTTTTTTGTATTCTTCATACATCTCTCATCTTCATATTTATTTTCATGTGATAACTATTCTTGTGATTGTTTTCACTTGCCTTGCCTATTATTTTTTGAAAATTATTTCATTCACAATTTTAGTGATTAGTTGTATGATGACAAAAATGTTGAAATGTCAAAAAGAAATTGCTGTTAATCAATACCGGTATATCAGAAACGTATCTGTATGAAATAAACTGGTGTAGAAATGAAGTTCTTAATATACAAGTAAGATTTTAAAAAAGTCACTTCTGTCATCAAACAATGTCATGTGAAGAAGTCAGTAAATTGGCAAAATTTAAATGATTTAAATGACTGAAATCGCTGAAGGGACTCGAATAATCTGTTCATGTTTTAATTCCCCGATATTTTTCACTGCTCTACAGATGCGCAAGCATTTGCCCAACGTAACGGCGTCAGTCCTCAGACCAGGCCGACGATGGCCCAGCTGTCCCCGGCCAAAGGAGTAGAGGGTGTGCAGATGGCTGAACCTATGGCCCACGTCCGCACCGTCCAATTGGCAGTTCCCACTAGACCAAACCAGCCGAACCCGGTCAGAACAGCCGTCACCGCCAACCAATCCCCTACAGCCATCACTCCCGCGCAGATGACTGCCTTCACCGGCGTCGCCATCAAGACAGAGCAACCTGACACCGATGCCAATGCCAACGCCCGGGCCAGCAGCTTGAAAGGTTACTACGAGAGCTTCGCCAGGGAGCTAGCCATGAGTGCCGGAGCCATTCCGTCCCAGGAGCAGCGACTCGTGGTATTAAAGATTACCTCTAATTTACCTTTGAAAAATAAACGGATCGATCAACCTTTTATGAAAATTAGAGCCCCAAAAGCAAGATGCCTTGCGCCAAAGGTCACAAATGCGTCTGTGATCCCGACCGATCTGTCCACAAAAGTGACCGTCGCTTCTGTCCAGCCTACAGATCTATCAACTAAAGTAAAGGTCACTACGATCATGCCAACAGATTTGTCGACAAGACCAAAAAGCTCATCGATGGTAGCAAAAGACTTGACAGTATCCAAAAGGAAAAACATTCCAAAGGGACTTAATAATACTGATCTAGCAACTACTGTCAAAGTAAATGAAATTTCTGTTGGGGTAGCTCCAACCAAAGCAAGCTCTGCAAACTCATTACATGGGCAAATTTTATCACAAGACGTTGTTGTGTTAGATCCAGATGATGTCATTAGAGACTATTCTTTGAAATCGATTGACAAGATAGATAGAAAAGAGAGCAAGTCGAATGAAAATAATGATGATCTTGATAACAACTCAAAAGAAAACACATGTCATCATGAAATTAAATCATCGTAATGATAATCAATTCGATATCAATTTGAATATACAGTCGCATGTTATGTTTATTTATGATGGTTCCAAATAAGGGTTAGTCAGGGCCAGTTTGAAAGATAGGATAGTTGACCAAATTCACTATCACATTTGATTTTTCACATCTTCGCAATGGAAATTTTCCCTCGAAAACATTGGTTGTATGTATAATGCCTTAAATGCATGCATTAATTCACATTTCTCTTTTCTGCCATAACTATTGATGAGTGCAATATCGGGTCAATGCCAAAGGTAGTGGCGTTGTTATGCACAGATTTTGTGAATCCTTTTAATTTCACGCATATGTAAGATAGTATGTTTTTTTTAAACTGAAATAATGAATGCTTGCGCTTTTATTTTCTTCTTTTTTATACTTTTATTATCCGTTATTTTGATTTCCGACGTGAACATATGTTTCTGTCTAATGATTTAATCATATGGATGCTAATTGAAATAATAATTCAATTTTATTTCTTAAATAACGCAAATTTTATATGTTATCATATAATATTTTTATATCTTTCCTTCCGAATGATGACACTATCACATATTTCCATGCAATCATATTCTCTCAATTTTTATGGTCATACTTGTTGTATCTTATAATCTTGTTTAATACTCATGGTTGAGGCACACTAACCCAATATATGTAGTATATCGTAATACTTCTCATCTAATGTAATCTCAAGTAGTTGGTGAAGATGCACAATCTATTTAACATTCCATTAACCATTTGAATGTATGTCTGTCAATTTAATGAGGGGAAATTTTGTTTGACTGACAGCAAACAAGAGTGACGTTCAACGAGGCAGACGGCCCCAGAAATACTTTCAGAAGGTCCACATGTTGGTCCGCTTCCTGTTAGTCTTATAGTTAGTTGCTTTCGTGAGCCCTCAGATTTTTTTCTTCAGGAGGCTAACGAGTCATAGTTTGCATCTCGTGGGCCGTCTGTGGTCAACTGAGCTATAAACCTAATCCTAGACCAACAATAAAGTTGCCATTATAAGAAATTGTGATCCACTATAAGTGGTGATTCTTTTTATCTAATTCTTTTTGTGCATATTGGCCCCCAAGTATAACAGTATTTTAACCACTGATGGGAATACCCTGTTGAAATAAAACGAAATAAATAAATAAATAAATATTTCCATATAAAATTTTCCAAATATGTTTATCTCAAGGAAATACTGTGATCAGATGCTATGTGGACATGATACCATTTTAATTTCCTTCCATGTGGGAGTATGTGTTACAAATTGTGTCACCAGAAAGTACCATCTTTGTAGTATACATGTACTTATATGTAGTTTCTTTCAGATGTATTGCTTTGTGTTACTTATGTTCACCAAACACTGGAATATAACGACAAACATTTTATTTTAACTTCATCTGTTTCACGAGTGGTTAGTATTGGAAGGTAGTTAAAGCCTTGCCAATCTGCTTCTTAGAACTGCGGTCTGATAATATTTCTTAACGCAGGCGTATGTTGAAAATGAAATGTTTGCTCGTATATCTCTCTACAATTTCTTTGTGCAATGTGAAGGATAAGTATCTAACAACATCGTAGTCTGTACTCGTGTTTCTTCTTGGGTGTACTAACACACTGGGTTGTCAATGGTTGTGTATCTTTCCTTCTCGGATATTCTTAGCACTTTATTTCTCCTTGAAATATCTTTCTCAAATCGCATATTCATCCAACTTTCCAGTCTCTTTTCATGTTTTCTCAGGAAAACACTAATTTGATATACTCTGGTAATTTCCGGATTTTTGGTATCATTTTTCATAGCACATCGATTAATTCCTAACCAAACTGTAGATACTTTCCTGCTCACTCCAAGATACATTCTTTAATCGGCACTCCATCATTTGTCTAAAAAAAATGACAAAAGTGTCCTCTTTTTCTCTGCACTTTGTGATCATTTACCAAATTCTCTAACAAACTTCAGGAGTTGGGTTTTTTATTAACCACATTTGATATTCTTTGGACGGAGAGGCCTTCAAAATACCCAAAACTCATGAAACTCTCCCCACTTTTGTGCTTCCATTTTTCGTCAGATTCCTTTATCCGAGTCGGCAGGGTTGCACACATTGACACCTGTGCAGAGTGATACGAACGTAAGGGGCGCTTATACGCGAGTGGTTGAAAGTCCCAAAGCGGAAGAATTGAGATTAGCACGAGGTGAATATGAACATTTCTGTTTTTAGTTTATACCATGGTGTCGTTTTATTGTGACTTGTATTCTTTGGGTTAGAGGTGGTTGAGGGGATTTTTGAGCGTTGAACTTGGGGCCCCAATTCATAAAGCTTCTTTTCAATAACTAAGTACAATCACGGATATGGCCTACTGATATCGTTGTATTTCATTGGCTGTGAGCAAACTTATTATTGAATGTGACGCTTGTTATTGAAAAAAAGTTTAATGACACATGGCCCAGGATATGTAAAAATTGGTTTGGATACTATACCGAGGACGATTCGCGTATGGGAGAAAAATCTGCCAATGCCCTCTTGATATAGAATACCACATCTCCCTTTTTGGCAGTCCGGGATCAGTCTTCAACTATAACACCATTGCCGGTGTATGCGAATTGCAATGTTAAGGTGTAAACCTACAACAAATTCATCAATTTGTTTCAAATGGAATTTATTAATGTTTAAGAAACTGAATAAATGAAAATGACTTGATAATGTAGTTTTGATCTATTAAAAAGCATATGAAGAAAGGGAACTGTTTTAGTGTAAATTAGATAAATGTTCTCTAAAATCTTAATTTTTCCCTTTTTGGAGGAAAGAAAGGAACTCCAACTTTGTTGTCAACAGGTGACTTATTATTATACATGTATATAACACTTATTATAGCATCGGCTAATTGACCAAAAAATCGTTTAAAGTGAAATCATAGATTTACTACAAAAGTCGGAAGTAGTGAGTAATAAGTCTATGGTGATATCATGTATTGTGTCATATAGTATAGAACCAGTTAATGACGGTTGTCGTCATTTTCAACTTTTCCTCCTTTTCAAATTTCTATGAAATGTGATATGTTCTTGCCTGTAATTGTGATTCCGAAGAAACCGACAGTTATTTTTTTCTGATTGAACATTGCACATCGAGATTTAGCACTATATATGTATTTATAACTTTCTTCTCTCGTGTGTACACTTATTTTGATAATAAAAGAGGGGTGATTATGACGAGTTGTACAGGATGCGTTCAGAGTTACGAATTAGGATCGCTACTGTAGCGGGCCAAATGTGTGCATGGTAGCGATTGCCGCCTAAAAAGAAATCTCATGTACTTCATGCACACATGTGTGCTCTATCAAATTTCCAAACTCATTTTTTTTTTTTTTTTTTTTTTTTTTTGGGGGGGGGGGGGGGGGGGGTTAATATCGAAGATTTTAGACATATATGTTGTTATTATGCCCCATCCCCAACTCCCGGACAACTAATCATGTGTCTGCCTCTGAGTTTGATCTTAAAATGCATGAAAATTAACTCTGCTAGATTCACATCCCGTGCAAGGCATTGTAGGAGCAGTAGGACTGAAGCTGGGGCCGACGAAATAATTATGATATACGAAACGTTAGTGAAACATTGACTTCTTATGGGCAGTCACGGATTTTTCTTGTGAACGTTTGTTGGTTGCCGTTTTGAAAGTGGTGTTTGATAAAGAATGGTAATGTGAATGTTTGTTGATATGAGGTATACAGAGACGGGACCCTATGGTATGGTTGATCTTAGCTGCATGGTCGGGATATATTTTTTCCTGTGGGGACTGGGTAGAAACTAGAGGTCATCATGTTTATAGGGGCGGGGGGGGGGGGGTTTGACGGTCTACATTTACTTATAATATTGCTAAAAATTAACTTCAAATTCAAATTATTGAAATGAAATCCTCTATACAAGGCGATTTAAATCGCTGGAGGGGGGGGGGGGGGGGGGGGGGGGGGGGGGGGGGGGGGGGGGGGGGGGGGAGGCGCACGTGCCACCTGTCGTGTTGGGTTGACACGTCTGGATTGCAGATGCGGTTCCAGAAACATGATTGGGGAGGGGGGGGGGGGGTTAAGGGTTCTTTCTCTCATTTTTTCATGTGCCGTGCCTAAATTAAAATTTTAAGAAACTCGGGAGGGGCACATCATTTTGGATAGGAATGGTTTGAGCCCCCTCCCCTTCTTGAAACGCTACCGTTGGCTCTTGCTTGTGTGTGGAGGAGAAGTGTGTTATGTATGTTTCAGCTTGTGTTGAAGGGACAGTTTAGATAAAGCAAAACTAGAAAATGCCCTAGAATAAGTGTAGGTTTCCTGAAAATCTGCCTTTTATGTAGGCCTACACTGTTCCTTACCAATGAGTGTTCAGAGAGACATAAAAATGAAGATATTCTTGGCATAATGTAAATTCATGCAGTGGCGGATCCAGGGGGGGGGGGGGGCCCGGCCCCCCCCCCTTGAAAAAAAAAATCATGTAAAATCACGTTTTTTACCTTTTTTGGGGTTGGGTGGCCCCCCCCCCCCCCTGGCGCTCAAGGGGGGGGGGTGCAAATTGAATTTTTTTTGAGGATCAAAAAAAAAAAAAATGTACTCACTACCCCCCCCCCCCCCCCCCCCCCCCCTCGGGAGCAAAAAAAAGTTGGGCCCCCTCCCCTAAGAAATCCTGGATCCCGCCTGAATTCATGTAATGCCTTTTAGCATGACATGAACCCAGCAATTTCCTTGATAATGTGACGTACCAGGCGAGAGTAGGTTGAGTTCTGGGGAGGTGAAAACTAATTTGTGAGTGTTTTCATTGTTATTATACAAGTGTGGAAGAACATGAGACAAAAAATGTTCTTGTTTTTTTTTTTTCAAAGAAATTTGATATTCAATCATTCTTGAGCAAGAACAAAACAATAGATTTGAGCAAAGTACATGTTGTAACATTTCGGTAAAACAACATTGTTACATCAGTTGCACATGTCTCTATTTCTCTAGTACTACAACAAATTTATTGCGTTTGATAAAAAGAACCAGCTCAGCGTCATAAAACGTTTAAGCATCTTCTTTTTTTTTTTTTGGGGGGGGGGGGGGGGGGGGAGGAGGGGGCCCAATTCGTGAGAAAAAAATATTAAGCAATGATTCATCAAGCTGGTGAATAGGTGGGGGGGGGGGGGTGCTGAAATAATTTTTTCCCCTTCTTTTTGGGGGGTCAGGGGGCGCTTTGTTTTTTGTTTTAAAAAAGGTAAAATTTTCGTTACCATCCTTTATTTTTAACCATTTTGGGGGGCTAGAGGGGAGGGGGGGGGGGGGCGGTAGAATCGGCCCGTGGATCCGCTCCTGGTACATACCGATATACTTTATGCAATTGCTACATGATCAACTTTTTCTGATCGATTCCACTGATGGGAAGAAAACAACAATACAAATATTTCAAACACCATTTCTAAATACCCTTCATGACCCCTGTAGTCCGACAAGCAGGCACCCCTGTCCTAAGCGCCGGTAGCCCTGGAGTAGCTGACAATGCCACCTTCACGGAGCTAAAGCCCGCCAGTGTTCTCGGTTATCAAGAAGTGTACCCGACTGCGCAACCTCCCATTCAAAGTGAGTATGATTTTATCAGATGAAATTAGAAAGGAGGGGGGGGGGGGGGTGATTTAATTTGTTGTTCAGTGCATCGATACTCGACTAGTTTGTACAAATGCTTATTTTTTTTTCAAAGGGGGCTTCCACCCTGATTAAATTGGTTTTAATAGAAGCAGAAACATGAGATAAAAAAGGTTAGTGAAAAATTGAGCAAAAATTGATAGAAAATTATAACATTTCTATTAGTCTTTAAAGTTTTTAACCAATTTTCGGGACGGAAAGCAGTTTAAATATAAAACAAATCTTTAAATGCGAATAATTCGAAAAGTGGCTCGCGCGCTTACGCCCTTCTGCCAGTCGGCCGACGAACTGAGTAATGAAATTTTTTTAAAGGTGTGATCAATCAAATACAAATTGGCAACTCTGTGACGCATCTTGGGAGCTCCCCTCCCATTTGCCGTGCACCTTCTTTTCTTCTTCTTTAGACTTTTTTAGACTATCTCTCTTCGATCCCCCCGTATTTCTCTCATCTTGCTCATGATCGATGATTCACAGATGCTACCACACTCACGACAGCCGGCCAGACCACCGGGATCACCACTGCCTCATTAGCGACCTTCTTGCCCAACACCACCACAGCTCCAGTGAAAGCAGGTAGGACCCCGCCCTAACCACACCCTAACCGCACCTAAATCACGCCCTCTCCATGCTAGATGTAAATGCGATTTTCTATTGAGTTTGAACACTTTAATCCTAGGGTATTCACTATCGTGTATGTGTAAAAAAAAATCACTTCTCCATAATTTAAAAGTTATTCCCTGTTCGTGTAGAAGACGAGGATTTCTTTTTAAGGAAACAAAGAATTGCTAAACGCATCTTTTGGTAGCCTTTTTGAGAGGCTCGTTGTCTAGGAATTGTATCGCGGGGCACTGAAATAATACCTATATTTATATACGGTATATTTATATACAAATTCAAGAGGGGAGGGGGGGGGGGGGGTAACCCGCCGAACCCCCCCCCCCCTAGATCCGCCCCTGGACATATTACGTAATCTGAATATGATTTCTATGGGACCTTGCCCTTGAGTTGAGTTTCGAAAGTAGTTCCGATCATGTTCATGGTAGTTTTTTTGCGTTTTCGTAGATGAAAACGCAAGTATCAAATCCCAAATCAGTTATTGTGATTGCATTGTTCGCCTCGTTGTTCACACCTTATTAATAAGATTTATTTTTAAAACCACCAGTTTGTCAATCTCAAAAAAAAAAAAAAAAATAAAAATTGTTGGACATTTGCAGGGATATTGTAGCATGCTCTTGATTTTTGTATGTGGTTTTTAGCGATATTACAAGCATGTTTGCGACCGGGTTTCACTATTTCTTGTTTCTTCACTTTATTGCTTTATTATTTCTGTATGCCCTTTTTTCACTCGTTGATAAGAATTCATTTTCCTTGTAAATCGCCCTCTATTTCTCCCTCACGAATATATTTATTCTAGTATATAAGGCATTCTTTTTTAATCATGCATAACATGTTTTCAATTCAAAATGATGAACATTGAGAGAGAGGGTAGTGAATGTATTCCACACATATCTGATAATCGATGCTGATATGGAAATCATTTTTCGAATACTCCAATGTCAGTCATGTAAATTTTCTATACGCTCTTGTCTAATCGTCTAGTCATTTAAAGCAACTTTCTTTATTTTGCAACAACACTGTATGCCTGTCTCACAAAGCATTTGCAACCAGTAACAAATAGCCTTTCTATTCATTTCACTCTTTTGTTTGCATGCCTCTGTTTGTTAATTGATAAATCCCTAACATTCTTTTTGCCGTGCTTTTAGTTTATAGTGCAATTTTCTTTTACTCATAATTCCTTCCTCCTTCATTCCCCCACCCACTGCGGCCCTGCAATCTGGTCTTTGTAGACTACGCTGCCCAAATCCATCACCTACAACAAGCCAGTCTAGCCCTGGCCCACCGGCAACAGCAAGAGCAGCATCAGCTCCAGCTGCAACAAGAGCATCGTCAACACATGCAAGATGGAATCCCCCACGACATTTCTTCCCCAAACAACCCGTGGCCCGCTCGACCGAGTCTTGTCTCCTCACACCCTGCATGATATCATTATGTGTTTCACTGTTTTTCATTTTGAGGTGAATTTCGCACGCAACTCCATATGATTTTTGTCTTCTTTCTGCCTTGCACGTACATTACAGAGCTCTCATATCAAGAAAGGTGTTAATGACTTGTATTTTGCATGGGCGGGGGACTGGACCGTTGCTACGCCCAGTATATTAATGATTTTTTGTTTTGTTCGTTGCTCTTTTCCCTTTTGGGAATCCTTATCATATATCCTTTTTTAGTTTCTTCTATTTCTTCCTTTTCTTTTTCTTCACCATCCTCCTCTTCATTTAATTCACTCAACTTCGCCCCGGTTTCTTCTTTTTATCATTATGATTATAAACATAAAACCATAATTATTGTACCATGGGTGACAATTTCACGTGTTTACCGTATGTGTGCAATACACGTTTTTGTTTTAAAGTTTTTGTTTAGAACATTTTTACCTTGCCAAAAAAAGTGTAAATATATGGACAAAATGATTCACTAAGCTGTCGACAATTATTTGTGTCTTGTCAGCCGGCCAAGCAAATATTCAGCAAATTCCATCCCATTCCCTTTTTTTTTCTTGCTATGAGAGATCTGTTGACGTGCTACTTCTTGCTTTCTTGCATTTGCATAACTATTTTATTATTATTATTATACTCGCATCTTTGTTTCAGCTTGATGTTCTTGCATTTAGTTATAGTTTTAACCATGTTTAATGATTAATTGCATTTTAAATTTCCTTTAATATCTCCTTTTCTAATGCTTATTGCTTCACAATCTTTGCTTCGTTCATGCTTCTGGCTTAAATTATGTGATCGGAGCACACATTCAGCATTTTCTCGCTCCACCCCCCCCCAACATTTCTTCCTCGCGCTCCATCTGTTTCTCTTTTTCTCTCTTGTATTATGAAAAGGGCCAACCTTCCTTTTATCTCATCGTCCTTCTTTCTTCTTCTTCTCCTCCTTCTTCTCATTTTCCTCTTCTTCTTCCACCTCCTCCTCCCCCTCTTCCTCTTACTCTCCTTCTCTCCTCCCCTCTCTGTCACACTTCCATCTCTTTATTTACTCTTACAAACCCAAATTAGTTAACGTACTCAATAATACCACAATCTGATTAAGAGTTACTCCTTAACATTAATTTCACTATGACATTAATTTTTACTATGACATTAATTTCACTATGACATTAATTTTTACTATGACATTAATTTTTACTATGACATTATTTCACTATGACATTAATTTTTACTATGACATTAATTTCACTATGACATTAATTTCACTATGACATTAATTTTTACTATGACATCAATTGAAAAAAGGCGAATTTATCTTTTAACCATTTCGATCACTCGCGTTTTTAAGGACAACAAACATTGTCATTACATTTGATTATCTTGTGGAAAGTATAAATATGAAAATAATATTTTTTTCTTCTTGCTTTCTCCCTTCTGTCTCCTTAATTCACAGCCGCGTCATCATAATACCCGTCTCCCATCGACTAAATACAGAACTGATGACAAAACTGAAAAGGTCACTTCCAAAACCTATGCATCAAACGAACACATCTTGCTTCTTGCAAGAAAATAGTTATATATTTGTTAGTATTGCCAATGTGATACAATATTATCTATAATTTTGCTTTTGATTTTATTTTCTAAATTCGTCTGCATTTATCGCATAGAGCATCAAATATTATAACTTTTTTAATTTTTTATTTCAGTTATTGGTAATACATTTTATTTCATTTTTTAATTTTCTTTTGTATAGTTTTTTGGTGCAGGATCAGCTGCTGTATAGACAATATTTGTTGATTTTAATTATTTTGTATTTTGTATTTGATTATATATTATTAATTCCTTGAATGTAACCTCTGGGTTTGTCCGAATTCCAGTTTTTCTTCTGATGACACAAAATAATAATGTATTCATGACCTTTTATTTAATGTGATGGTTCAAACCACCCCAGAGGTATTTTTGACAAATGTTGAGGATTAAAGTATATAAATATATTTCTTTATAATGTGTTACTTTCAGGTTTATGCAAGAACGCCTTTCTAAATGTTTCAAAACGATTGGGTGATCAGTGTATTATGTTCAATGTCCTGGTTAAGCGGTGTGACTATTTCTACTAGTGCTTTCATCACACATTTTACGAGGTTTAGAAAGTAAGAGAGTAAAGTTTATATGCATTCATCGGTCTTTCTCATTTATTGCATTACCATAGTAGAGGCTTACCATATATTGTGAAACAAGGCTTAAACAGAGTGTTATACCTTTTGCTGCTTTTAACAGAATACATTTATATCAATTATCTGAAGATAACAATTTAGTTTTATATGAGAGAGTTTCTTTTTAACAGAAGACCTTATGGAATATATTCAAAGATGGATTTATAATGATGTAAAACTGAATCTGGAAAGTAAGAAGGTGGAAATAGTACTGTGAGTTATGCGATGTAAGATGAATTGTGTATATAGGAAAACAATAATGCCCACTACTCACAAGTCGTTAATTCGAACGCGCTAATTTCCTAATTTACTATACGCTAATATTAGCCATTAATTCAACGTAACGTTTCCACTATTCCTTTCGCATTCATTTTGTTTTGGTACGATGCCGTTTTAAAGTTGCGGAAAGACCGCAACAGCGGCTGACGCAGTCATAACGTCAGGCAAATCACGTAACAGTGGCTGACGCAGTCCTAACGTCAGGCAAATCACGCAACAGTGGCTGACGCAGTCCTAACGTCAGGCAAATCACACCTCGTGTGCACCATTGAAATCCAGTGCAGCAGAAGCGTGTTATTGCCAGCACACTAATAGGCCAAATTCAATGACTATATCAGTGGATGCCAAGGTGAGATTGGAATCAGGAGAGATAACATTTAACAAATCTTTATCTTTTAAAGTTTCTTTAATTTTAATTTCAGTAATGTTGATCTTTTTTTCTTCTTACGGCTTTCCCAATTCATACGAGTTCAAACGGTGCTTTTCTAAAGCAGCTCTCTTCTAAAGATTGTCTTTCAAGCTAATATTCAAAGTTACTAGTTTGTTTCTCTTCTATAATATTAATGTAAGATTAACACAAGGTGGAATTTCTGTTTGTCAATTGATAATAATTGTGAGGAAAAAGAGGGTGACTTTATTCCTACATTCTTTCAGTTGTAATAATATATTGATTTACATGGACCTTGAGGCATGTGAGACCCTATTGAGAAAAACGTGTTTATTTCTGTTTACTGATGCATGGAATATGTTATGAAAAGATGGCAGTCCTTAAAATAAGTATGTTGAATGTGTAATTATATTTAAATGTCTTTTCACCATTTAATGGCAAAATATTTGTATGTTCAATACATTGTATCCTTTGCAGCTTTAGATTCAAACTATATCTTTCAGTACTGGTTTGTGGTCAACGTTTCTTTCAAAAAAGTATCAACATTCCATTTAGTATGACGGTCAACCATGTAAAGGAAACTTTTCGAAAAAATACAAATATTTGCATAAATAATAGAGAACACACGTGATATAAACATTTCTTACTAAAGAAACCTTTTATTACCTTTCGTTCATGCATTTTATTACAATTTCATTACTCCCTAAAATTCTACGTGATTTCTCAATAAGTTGTTGATTTTGCTTTGCATTATTCATCAAACGATCTTTCCATGCCATGGTAAACAATAGGCAGACAAATCTATTCACTTTATCCATTTTGCTGTCGAATATAGGGCAATGAAATTCAAAAGGTTTTCACATTTTTACGTTTCTATTATTAGTTTTTTAGTGAAAATCATTACTTGGTGCTACGTTAACATAAACCAAAATTAGATTAGATGGCTGAACAAGAAAGCACCGGTACTTTTGAAAGTATTTGAATATTTGTTATCTTTACGCGTTTTCTTATACTCTAATTGTTTAATATATTTTGGAATATATGGGACATTGAAAGATGCATGAGTGGTACTATTAACTAACGAGCTACAGAGTATTGAAGTGCTGACATCATAACCGCTCATCGTCCATGCAGGTCATTGGTTCAAACGACTAAGCATGCGCATGATGTTTCCCGCGAAATCGCTCAAGCAACGGATTGGAGCCGGGTAAATTTAGTGTTTTGGGCTGGTGTGATCCCCACACCATCGTTTAGCCATCAAATAAATTGGAACCAGCAACCTTTTCAACATGGCCAGTATGATGTAACACTTCGGTACTCTATGAAAAGCATTTCTCGAATATCATGTAACATAGGCTGCTAAATGGAGAAATGAATGTATTCATGCATGTTTATTCATGTTTTCTTTTTCATGTTGATATTGCACTTATTAAGTTTTATGACAACTTAAAGATATCACATTCTGTGTGCTTCTGGTAATAAATTGTATATAAGGGTTTAGGAACAGACAATGTATTATGTAAATGATTTTGGGACAAGCACACAGGAAGGTCCAATAAAAGAACCATGTTCTGTAAGTTCATCATGAATATGCATAACCTCTACCTCGTATACATTTTGTTGTTAAAAAACTGTTAGATATTTTACTTATTCTCATTTTCATAGTTATATTGAAACAACTATTTCATGATTTATGTAATACTCTTCCAGTTCTTTCACTTTTTTTATTGGTATGGATGATCAAGCATATTGTAAAAGTTGATTTAAATGAAAGTGTGATCCATTGTATGTAAAACGAAAAGTAGATACCGGGTAATATTGGTAGTGTTATAATTTATCGGTTCCCCCTTCTTACCTTCCACCCTTCCTCTATCTCACTCTGTCCGTCCCTTCCTGTTTCTGTCTGTATATCTGTCTCTTTCTCTCTTTGTCAATCTTTTTCTCTGTGTATCTTTCTTCGTCTCTCCCCTTCTGCATGTTTTGTTTTATCAAGCAAACATCATACCATAACTCAAACCGTTTACATGTACTTGTTTAACTCATTATTCAAAATGAACTTTCCATTTCCCCCTTTTGGGACTACAGGCTGTTTCAGATAATAATCGCAATATAGTGGGCTAAAAGAATTTGAATGAAGGGGGTGGGATGCGCATTACATGGGTATAAGAAAAAAATATCGTCTAACATGATTATGGGTATACGAGTCAACACTTGAAATGTATTTAAAAAAATTATGTTTTGGTAAACAAGTCATGTAACTCTCTTCCAACACTTCAAATAATTTATGACGTGTTATAATACATGTATCCTCTATTCATGTTCTCCTGTGCAGTAGGCATGTTGTAGTTGGATAAATAGATTTATATTTAAAATCGCACAAAACTTTACCGATGTGTATATGCACTACCTGCATTACAACGTGACTATGTGTATATGCTTATTATGTATGTGTATATTTTGGCGAAAGGGGATACTTTTTGTAGATAATGGCGGTGAATTTTTATTTTACTTTCATCCTTTTAAAGGCATTTCTGTGAAACGAAACGATTAGTCACGGAGCCGTAGGCCCTTGTTGTCATCATGTTCAGATGAGATTCGCCTTATAATGATTCTTGAAAGGCAAAATGTGTAAGCTATGTTCATTCCAGGGGAGCGTTTCACAAAACTTATCATCAGTGACTAATGACAGTTTTTGTTATAAGCTACTGAAATCATTGCTTCTGATTGGTTATCGTCAGATTTGTCACTGATTTTTGTCATTTGTCATTGAAAAAAAGGCTTTGTGAAACGCCCACCAGCTGGTTCATTCCAGATATATGCTACTATGGGTTTCGGGGAAATCAAACGATGGTATGCCTTGATTTATGGGGATATTTTGTACTTTAAATTAAAAATGAAAATAACCGTAGTTATTTCATATCGGGTTGTCTTTGTGTGTGTCTTGATGTTCGTGTTAAAAGAAACCTCACCTCAAAAAATAACTTAACTTATTCTAAGAGATTTATTATATTATTGCCCATTAATCTACAATATTCCCCATCAGAGTGCAAAGAGCAAGAATAATGTACAGTTTATCAGCACATAATGCATGGTCATCGTCATTTTCCTGATAACGTGACGTACTATATAAAGTAAATGATTCAAATTTATGGATGCTTCCTTCCCAGTTGTGTGTGGTGATAACTGATAAGGCATTTTATTCAACTGATATTATTCTTTTGTGCTACAATTGCCAGAACGCAAGTTGCATAAATAAGTTGGTGCATTTCTGGGGTGAAGGTTTTTCTTAAATGTAATAGATTCGGCAACTGCTATAATTCAGTATTTTTTATGTTTTAGTTACAATAATATTGTTCCCCTGTTATATATTTTTCACTAATTATAATTTCTATCTTCTCAGGTATGATTTTTCCTCATTGAAAAGTAAATGTTTTGTTATTGATTTAAAACGTCTTTTAAACCGTACTGGACCTATTACCATAGACCTTGGGGGGGGGGGGGGGAGGTGCGACACCCCCCCACCTGTCAGGATATTGTCGGTAAAATTACGCTGCCGTCGGGAAAAAAGAGAAAAGACGGAGGGGAAAAAGAGAGGGAAAGGGAAAGGAAAGAAAAGGTAAAGCGAGGGAAAGGGAAGAAGAAAAGAAAAGAAGAAAGAAAGTGAAAAAAGAGGGAGGAGAGGAAAGAAAGAAAAGGAAAAAAAGAGAAAAAGGAAACAAGAGAAACGGGGATGAGAGAAGTAAGAATCTAAGAGAGAGAGAGGAGGAGTGGGAGTAAAAGATAGAGGGGTGAAGTCGGGTGAAGTCGTCTCGTCGAGGGAGCAAGAAAGACAGGCATAAATATATTGTTGTGTCGGGTCAGTTGTGTAGGTATTCTTGCTCGATCCTCGTGTTCTGTATCAATGCAGAAGTTTGAAGTCGGTGAGACGTATAATGTCGGTTCGCCGACAAGTTTTTTTTTCCCTACGAACTGTGACCTTTTTTCCGCTGTGACAAATTCGAGAGTTACTACAACTACAATATTTGTATTTTATCGAAGTTTCACTTTCATATAATATCAGCTAAAAAAATCAGAGGTTTAAAAATTTTCGGGGAAACTAAATTTAAACAAGGATAAAGAGTCAACAACGGTACAACGAATCGTCTTCCTTTCTCTAATATTTGGATGAAACGCGACAGCTTCCGCGCTTCACGCGGTAGGGGAAACTTCATTTAGACAAGGATTAAAAGTCGAGAACAGTACAACGAATCGTCTGCTTTCTCTCATAATTTAAGGAAACGTCAAAGCTTCCGCGCTTTGCGCGGGAGGGAGGGGGGGGGGGGAAGGGGGAACTGAATTCAGACAATTAGGGTTAAGTGTCGCGAATGGTACAACGAATAGTCTTCTTTCTATAATAATTATGTGAAACGTCAAAGCTTCCGCGCTTCGCGCGGGAGGGGAAAAACTGAATTCAGACAAGGATTAAGAGTCGAAAACGGTACAACGAATCGTCTTCTTTCTCTAATAATTTAAGGAAACGTCTAAGCTTTCGCGTATCGCGCGGGAGGGGGGGGGGGGACTGAATTCAGACAAGATTAAGAGTCGAGTACGGTACAGCGAATCGTCTTCTTTCTCCAATAATTTAAGGAAACGTCTCAGCTTTCGTGCTTCGCGCGGCGAAAGGGGGGAAACTGAATTCAGACAAGGATTAAGAGTCGAGTACGGTACAGCGAATCGTCTTCTTTCTCCAATAATTTAAGGAAACGTCTCAGCTTTCGCGCCTCGCGTGGAAAGGGGGGAAACTGAATTCAGACAAGGATTAAGAGTCGAGTACGGTACAACGAATCGTCTTCTTTCTCTAATAACTTGAGGAAACTTTAAGATTTCGCGTGGGAGGGGGAACTAAAATTCAGACAAGGATTAAGAGTCGAGAACAGTAGAACAAATCGTCTGCTTTCCCTTATAATTTAAGGAAACGTCAAAGCTTTCGCGGGAGGGGGGGGGGGAACTGAACTGAAGTCAGACGATTAGGGCTTATTAAGAGTCGAAAACGGTTACAGGAATCGTCTGATTTTTCTCATAATTTAATGAAACGCCAAAGCAAAGGGAGGGGTAGAAAACAAATTCAGACAATTAGGGTTAAGAGTCGCGAACGGTACAACGAATCGTCTACTTTTCCTAATAATTTAATGAATCGTCTAAGCTTCCGCGCTTCGCGCGGGAGGCCTTTCACCCTCCCCTCCCTAGCGAGCGCGCTTCGCTTGCTCACTACCGCTCTTCCCTAACATTGACAAAACAGTTTCCCTCTCTTGGGTTTTGTTTGGATGGTGTGCTCTGTAAGAGTGTGTCTTAAATAAAAACATCCCCAATGGGGAGCAGCAAAGTTGAAAAGCAGACGGTTTTGATGATATGAAATGTATTATTACTGATTCGCACACTTTCGCACACACCCATGACCTTATAAAACAATTAGAAAGCCATGATCTTTATAAGCCCTATGCGTTGTAACTTTGAAATATTATGAGGAAATTGGGGGAAACGGGATTTTAAATCACAACCAATCCAAATATAACCTTTATTTGGTAATATCAACATGTTTTTTCAAAATAAATAAAGTACACGGAACAACACTTTCCGATTATAAACCAGAACTGCACATCGATTTCCCACGATTTAAGCGCTGTATTATCTTCTGCGCATGTAGATAAGCAGTCCTTAATTCCCGGAACTGTGAGGAGTTAGAACAACCTGCCGTCAGGAACAGTATGTGCCACATTAGGGGCTTTTCGTTAGTGTGGACGAGGACGGCGTTCCCGTCCTCTAACGATGCGAATTGGCGTCAGACACCCGTCTTGTTCCCTACCTTATACTTACTCACAGATGGTTCATTACTGTTACACTGTATGACAGATTGGGAAAATGTGTAAATAATGGAAATTATAACCAGTTATATACGATGCGAAAATGATTCTTCTCCAACTTCCGGATACCAACCTGGGAATTTTTGTTGCGTGCGTGAGATTTGGTTATTTGGTGAGTCCAGGACGCACTGCGCAACTTTCAGCGACACTAATTGCTTATACATGTATATATTGCTCTAAAAAGCAAATCTGCCACAAACTTTAGAAATATGTGAGAGGAAGAGATGATACGGTACTCGCTTGTATTATATTTTAGACAGAAATTTTATTTTCACCTATAAAATGTACTTTAGCAAGTGTCTTATTTAAATTAAATATTGCTTCAGACCATGATTTACGTCATTCAACAAAAATATTGTGACCTGCCAGTGACACAAATGCGGCATCAAAATATTTGTGCTTAATTAAATTAATTAAATGCCTAAAACTCCTGAGCTTCCCGACCCTGAACCCCCAACACCAATTTACGCTTCGCTCGCTACCCTCTACCTGATCGTAAATTTGTTTGCCCCCCCCCACTTTGATAGACGTTCCGCGGGGCCTGTGTATCAGTGGCGGATCCAGGGGGGGGGGGGCCCGGGGGGCCCGGGCCCCCCTTGAGAAAAAAAATCATGTAAATTCACGTGATTTTTACCTTTTTAGGGGGTTGGGCCCCCCTGGCGCTCAAGGGGGGGGGGGGGGTGCAAATTGAAAATTTTTCGAGGACCAAAAAAAAAAAATTGGACCACTACCCCCCCCCCCCCCCCCCCCCCCCACTGAGCGACATTTCGGCCGGCGCGATTTTCAAATTTTCGGGAGCAAAAAAAAAAAAAAGTGGGCCCACTCCCCTAAGAAATCCTGGATCCGCGCCTGCTGTGTATACCCATAAAAGACCGATCGTTATGATGTCTCTAACGTGACATAGCTTCTTCTCCCCTTGCAAACGAGAAAGAAAACAAATAATGATTGTGATTTAAATTGATGCAAATATTTAGTTGAATAAGCACTGCTATATTCACCAGAATCTTCTATGTAAAACAACTTTTACAAATCTCAGCCATGCTTACTGAGTTGAGACGTTTCATTAAATTAATACACTTCTCCTAATCTGAAAGTGATCTTACAGCACAGTGGCAGAATTGCATGGCTGAGAATTGTAAACGTCGTTTTTACAAAGAAGATTCTGGTGAAAAGCATTGCTTATTCAAAAAATCTTTTCATCAACTTGAATCACACTGATTATTTGTCGCAAGATCCTTTTATTAAATAACCTTGTTTTATTTTTCGTTTACAGGGGGAGAAGAAGCTATGTCACGTTAAGGAATCATAAAGATCAGTTGTATTATGCGTATATATATATACATATGAATACAGAACAAAATGTTGATTATCAGAATGCCATTTTGGAGTACCTTTATAAAAAGTACCCCATCTTACTTTGCCGATACCACATTGTTTGTAGCTCGTATCAGTATTAGTATGAGCCAATATAAAGTTATTAATCTTTATTCAGTTCAGTATAATGCTTTTCCCCAAAAATAGTTTCGCTATTTTTTTAGGGTTGAGACGCTAAGAAATGGTTTCAAATGTACATTACACAAACCCTGAACAATTGCATAATGATGGTGGTTCTCTCTCTCTCTCTCTCTTTCTTTCTCTCTATTTATTTTAATCATGCATTATCCACTCCATAGAAAAAAGCAACAAAAAAACTTATGGTTATCTGGGATAGGTGAAAGTGAGAGTTAAAAAGAAAGTAATGTAAAAATGGCGCTTTACCTCCTCCCACCCTTTAACAAAAAATTAGTGGTCCTCCTCTCCAGCATCCCCCATCCCCCCCCCCCCGCTTATTCACTGGCCGGCTGAGTCGGCGCAAAATTTTCCCCCAAAAACTGGACAAAACAAAATATATATATGTGCTCTTACCCTCCCCCCCCCCCCCCCCCCGCCCATATGCCGTTCGCGTCTTATTTTTTCGTACCACGGCGAGCCCGGATTCCTGTTTTATCATGAATATTCATTAGGCAGGGCCGGGGAAAGTCTCGATTCTCTTAAATATTCATATCGAGGTGGGAATGCACGACGCGCGCTATACTCGCACAAAGTGAGAAGATTTAGTTCACGGAGAATGCATATGGGTGAGTAATTGATTGAAATATCAGTAGATTAAGAGAATTTAGTCATTAATTTGAAAAAGCTGTAATTCGTGATCTACTGTAATTTCTTTACATTTTGAGACTGTTCTCAACAGATTTGTGGGGAAAAGGCTAGGAAAATATTTCTCTTGAAATTACACTTTGATTTTCATCGTCGTGAAGTAGTTTGACTGCGGTTTGCCTTCATGTCACCTTTTAGAGCCCCGGGGTTCCGGCAGGCCCACGTTGGGGAATTTCGGTGCTCATCTGCATCAAGATAAAACTTTCTGATCAGGTTTTATTCCAAATTTGATCTTCATCGTGAATCTAATTCACCAATCATCCATTGAATTTAAATCTAGATTTAACGTTACACCTTAAAATAATCTATGAAGTATGATTTCTTTAATAATCCAAGAGGGTTAATTCTTGTTTATATCTTTAGTAGATGTCGACTGTTGGCTATACTACTATTACTATGACTAAGTGCTATCCGTTCGCTCAGTTACATCATTGGTGCGTGTCAACTTTTAGACCAAAATTGTTTGTGACCATGGATAATCAAACAGCTCCAAACCATATTTCATTTAGACGTAAACCTGGAACTTATTAATAAAAATATTCAAAAACAAACAAATTAGACCTAGGATTCATTTATTTAATGTTCAGATGTTGTGTGTGTCCAGTGTGCTTGTCAAGTTGTCATAACTTTTCTAGATCTAGACCTATATTAAAGATTTTTTCTTCTCCAAAGTGTGCAGTTCATTTGATAAATCTATTTTTTGTTGGACGTTGTATAAGAGAAGACCCCTAGGGTAGTCGACAATTATGTTTACTTATACGCAGAGGCGGCGGAGCCTTTGGGCGGAGCAACTTCCAAAGTGGGGGGGGGGGGGGCACCAACAAAAAGGGCACTTTCTTGAGAAAAGGGCACCTTCAGAGGGAAAAATATACCATTTTTTGACATTGGTATATACCCCTATTTTGTGATTACATTATCAGGGATGATTTCAATATTTGTTTCTCTTAATACAGCATTTAAGATATTGCTTAAGTATCATACTTTGCAGTTTTTGGCTTGCAGTGCGAAAAATTACATCTTATAAAGAGGAAAACCCAATCCTGATGGGGTTATATAAGCACAATCTCATAACGGAAGACTGAATAGATCTGTGATAAGTTACATAATTATAACGTCTATAACTATGGGCAAGCGTAGCGAGCGAGCTTTGTGGGAAATTGCTTTTAGTCGCTTGAAATTAGGGACACGTTTAATGATGAGAGGAAAAGGGGACACTTATCGAAAGGGTTAAGACACTTATCAGAAAAGAAAAGAAGCATGTGTCAAAGTACAAAGGCTAATTATCAGAGGTGAAAATGGGGCACTTCTTCCACCTAAACAAAGAGGCATGCACCAGGGATGATAAGAACATGGGCATTTGTCGACGGAAAAGAGGCACCCATCAGATTTTGATAGGGGGCATTTATAAGCAGTGAAAAGGGGCATTTATGAAAAAGGGATAGGTTCTTTATAAGAAAGGAAATAGGTTACATATCATTGTTAAAAGGGTAATGAGAAGGGGAAGTGGCTCTTATTAAAACGAAAAAGTGGCACATGTTTAAATAAACGGGGCACTTATCAAAGACGAAAAGTGGTACCGGTAATTATGATAAGGGGTAAGGGTGCTTATAAGGAAAAAAGGCATTATATAGGAAGGAAAAGGAGGACGTGTCAAAATAAAAGGGGCATTTATAAGAGATGAAAAGAGTACTGACTAGGAGGGGAAGGGGTGCTTGTCAAAGTAAAACAAGTATCTCTCAGAAGTGAATAGGGTCATTTACAAGAGATGAAAAGGGGCACTTAAGAGAATGAAAAGGAACTATTTTCATAGATGAAAAGGGGCATTTATGAGAAGGGAAAGGGCCTATTTTTAAATGGGGGCACTTATAAGAAAAAGGGGCACTTATTAAAAATGAAAGGGAGCACATGTGAAGATATAAGGTGCGCTTATCCAAGTTAAAAGGGGTAGTTATTAAAAGGGGAAGGGGCACTTTAAAAACTTAAAAGGGGCACTTTCCTATGTAAAAAGGGGCACTTTTCGTATGCAAAAAGGGGCACTTTTAGGGTACTTGACCAAATGGGAGGGCACTCTGCCCCCCCCCCTCTCGGAGCGCCGCCTCTCCACCTCTTCTTGTTATAATAAACTAATTCTACTTAGTACTGCTTCGTGTTCATAGGCCATAGAAACCACTGTTTGATGCACAAGTTAAATCTTCCATTTAGTTTTACTTTGTACTGTGGTTCATTAAATAGGAATGTTGATTTCCACACCATATTAAAATTAAGGCCAACCATGACATAAAAATATCTATTAATTTGAATTATGCTAGATCTATTTTATTTTGTTAAGGAGAAAGGGATGCCTTGATTGTCGTATTGATTTTCTTCTTCTTTTTGTTCCAAAAGATTGAAACTGAAGAGCTGGAAGGAGGACATTACAACATCTCTTATATTTGCAAGATAAAGCAGAAAGTCCCATGCATGTACAGTTATCAGGTTATTTAGCACACACATATTAAACGACCACCTATTAATTCACTCAAAAGGAAATGGAACTAAGTTGACATTGCAAGCATATATAGTGGAGGGTATATTTTATTCTAGTTCTGCACCTAGTATACAAATATTGATGTCTTTTCTTTCTATGTTTACAAAGGAAAATTTGTCCTTATTTACAGGAGGTCCTGTGTTTAGAAGAGCCATATCAAAGCACATTGTAAGCACTACATGTAGGGTATACACAGGACCCCTCATTTTTTTTTTGTAAGGGGTACTTTCACTTCTTGAGCAATGAAGATGAAGAAGAACACAAAATAAGATTGATAAAAGTCTGTTTATAGGATGTATTATGGTTGATATGTATCCATCAGTATCAGTTTTTAATTGAAGTACATGTACCTACTTTGTTTTCTCTCATGTAGGATGATGCCTCTCTACAGTGGATGATGAAGGCATTCTGGTTTGCAAACTCAGGAGAGGAACAAAGAACAGATGTTGACGGGATGCGTCTTATTTTTTCGTACCACGGCGAGCCCGGATTCCTGTTTTATCATGAATATTCATTAGGCAGGGCCGGGGAAAGTCTCGATTCTCTTAAATATTCATATCGAGGTGGGAATGCACGACGCGCGCTATACTCGCACAAAGTGAGAAGATTTAGTTCACGGAGAATGCATATGGGTGAGTAATTGATTGAAATATCAGTAGATTAAGAGAATTTAGTCATTAATTTGAAAAAGCTGTAATTCGTGATCTACTGTAATTTCTTTACATTTTGAGACTGTTCTCAACAGATTTGTGGGGAAAAGGCTAGGAAAATATTTCTCTTGAAATTACACTTTGATTTTCATCGTCGTGAAGTAGTTTGACTGCGGTTTGCCTTCATGTCACCTTTTAGAGCCCCGGGGTTCCGGCAGGCCCACGTTGGGGAATTTCGGTGCTCATCTGCATCAAGATAAAACTTTCTGATCAGGTTTTATTCCAAATTTGATCTTCATCGTGAATCTAATTCACCAATCATCCATTGAATTTAAATCTAGATTTAACGTTACACCTTAAAATAATCTATGAAGTATGATTTCTTTAATAATCCAAGAGGGTTAATTCTTGTTTATATCTTTAGTAGATGTCGACTGTTGGCTATACTACTATTACTATGACTAAGTGCTATCCGTTCGCTCAGTTACATCATTGGTGCGTGTCAACTTTTAGACCAAAATTGTTTGTGACCATGGATAATCAAACAGCTCCAAACCATATTTCATTTAGACGTAAACCTGGAACTTATTAATAAAAATATTCAAAAACAAACAAATTAGACCTAGGATTCATTTATTTAATGTTCAGATGTTGTGTGTGTCCAGTGTGCTTGTCAAGTTGTCATAACTTTTCTAGATCTAGACCTATATTAAAGATTTTTTCTTCTCCAAAGTGTGCAGTTCATTTGATAAATCTATTTTTTGTTGGACGTTGTATAAGAGAAGACCCCTAGGGTAGTCGACAATTATGTTTACTTATACGCAGAGGCGGCGGAGCCTTTGGGCGGAGCAACTTCCAAAGTGGGGGGGGGGGGCACCAACAAAAAGGGCACTTTCTTGAGAAAAGGGCACCTTCAGAGGGAAAATATACCATTTTTTGACATTGGTATATACCCCTATTTTGTGATTACATTATCAGGGATGATTTCAATATTTGTTTCTCTTAATACAGCATTTAAGATATTGCTTAAGTATCATACTTTGCAGTTTTTGGCTTGCAGTGCGAAAAATTACATCTTATAAAGAGGAAAACCCAATCCTGATGGGGTTATATAAGCACAATCTCATAACGGAAGACTGAATAGATCTGTGATAAGTTACATAATTATAACGTCTATAACTATGGGCAAGCGTAGCGAGCGAGCTTTGTGGGAAATTGCTTTTAGTCGCTTGAAATTAGGGACACGTTTAATGATGAGAGGAAAAGGGGACACTTATCGAAAGGGTTAAGACACTTATCAGAAAAGAAAAGAAGCATGTGTCAAAGTACAAAGGCTAATTATCAGAGGTGAAAATGGGGCACTTCTTCCACCTAAACAAAGAGGCATGCACCAGGGATGATAAGAACATGGGCATTTGTCGACGGAAAAGAGGCACCCATCAGATTTTGATAGGGGGCATTTATAAGCAGTGAAAAGGGGCATTTATGAAAAAGGGATAGGTTCTTTATAAGAAAGGAAATAGGTTACATATCATTGTTAAAAGGGTAATGAGAAGGGGAAGTGGCTCTTATTAAAACGAAAAAGTGGCACATGTTTAAATAAACGGGGCACTTATCAAAGACGAAAAGTGGTACCGGTAATTATGATAAGGGGTAAGGGTGCTTATAAGGAAAAAAGGCATTATATAGGAAGGAAAAGGAGGACGTGTCAAAATAAAAGGGGCATTTATAAGAGATGAAAAGAGTACTGACTAGGAGGGGAAGGGGTGCTTGTCAAAGTAAAACAAGTATCTCTCAGAAGTGAATAGGGTCATTTACAAGAGATGAAAAGGGGCACTTAAGAGAATGAAAAGGAACTATTTTCATAGATGAAAAGGGGCATTTATGAGAAGGGAAAGGGCCTATTTTTAAATGGGGGCACTTATAAGAAAAAGGGGCACTTATTAAAAATGAAAGGGAGCACATGTGAAGATATAAGGTGCGCTTATCCAAGTTAAAAGGGGTAGTTATTAAAAGGGGAAGGGGCACTTTAAAAACTTAAAAGGGGCACTTTCCTATGTAAAAAGGGGCACTTTTCGTATGCAAAAAGGGGCACTTTTAGGGTACTTGACCAAATGGGAGGGCACTCTGCCCCCCCCCTCTCGGAGCGCCGCCTCTCCACCTCTTCTTGTTATAATAAACTAATTCTACTTAGTACTGCTTCGTGTTCATAGGCCATAGAAACCACTGTTTGATGCACAAGTTAAATCTTCTATTTAGTTTTACTTTGTACTGTGGTTCATTAAATAGGAATGTTGATTTCCACACCATATTAAAATTAAGGCCAACCATGACATAAAAATATCTATTAATTTGAATTATGCTAGATCTATTTTATTTTGTTAAGGAGAAAGGGATGCCTTGATTGTCGTATTGATTTTCTTCTTCTTTTTGTTCCAAAAGATTGAAACTGAAGAGCTGGAAGGAGGACATTACAACATCTCTTATATTTGCAAGATAAAGCAGAAAGTCCCATGCATGTACAGTTATCAGGTTATTTAGCACACACATATTAAACGACCACCTATTAATTCACTCAAAAGGAAATGGAACTAAGTTGACATTGCAAGCATATATAGTGGAGGGTATATTTTATTCTAGTTCTGCACCTAGTATACAAATATTGATGTCTTTTCTTTCTATGTTTACAAAGGAAAATTTGTCCTTATTTACAGGAGGTCCTGTGTTTAGAAGAGCCATATCAAAGCACATTGTAAGCACTACATGTAGGGTATACACAGGACCCCTCATTTTTTTTTTGTAAGGGGTACTTTCACTTCTTGAGCAATGAAGATGAAGAAGAACACAAAATAAGATTGATAAAAGTCTGTTTATAGGATGTATTATGGTTGATATGTATCCATCAGTATCAGTTTTTAATTGAAGTACATGTACCTACTTTGTTTTCTCTCATGTAGGATGATGCCTCTCTACAGTGGATGATGAAGGCATTCTGGTTTGCAAACTCAGGAGAGGAACAAAGAACAGATGTTGACGGGATCATATCTAGAGATGCGGGCCTACTACACTTCATACGAGCAAGTGTGCTAATATACATGAAGGTACCCCCAATACATTTTTGTGGAACAAATGTCATGGAGAAAATTATAGATCTGAAACAGATATTTTTCATTGTCAGTTGACTTGTAAAAGAATAATTGACTTAATATCACAATTGTAATTTAGATTAAAAATTAAATGTCAATATAGATGAAATATAAGTCTACATTACGTATGTTTCAGTAGCATTATTTCCAGTACATTCGCTGGTCAAAGTTGTTTGGTCATTTTATGTCCCATACTTAACCGAGTATTATTCAATTACCGGTATGAGCACGAGTTGTATTACATTGTATTACTTATTTCATACCTTGTCTGATCCGAGCTCCAGCAGGCCTATCGTCTTAATGGGATCATCAGTAATAATTTAAGATGCGGTCAGTATTTAAACTAGTCTTGTACAAAAAATAGTTTAGGTTTGCCCACTAGAACCCCAAGTGAATTTCAGTCCTTCCTTTTTCTGAGCAGGTATCAGGGTGTATATTATTAGTCATTGTTGATTTTTTTATATCTTATTTCATTTTTCCATTCAACAGACTTGGGTTATATTTTTTCTGAAAACTAGGCTACAACTTTAGTGATGGATGCAGAAGATATCTACACGAGACTACGTCTTAAAGATGCCACCCTCATATAATGAAAGAGGACAATAGAGATGGGTTTAAACTGGAATATTTACATGATATTTATTTGTTATTTGTATTATATGTTTGTAGAATACTACATTCAATAAAGCTAATGAAGTTTATCATCTTGTCGACTTTCAAATAATTAAAGATAACTAATCCTCAACGAATAAACATTAAAATTCTAACAATGTCAACTACCATCTTATAGGATGAAACTGAGGACTGGGCAGAAAGATTCTCCTTCAAATTTGATTGATAAAGGTCTATCAGTCTATATCAAAGATTGAATTAATCAATGATATTTTGATTATAATTATACATGTTAAAATTCATTTACCTCTATGGACTTCTGTATGGGAAGTTTTGTAGATTATGAAATTATTGCTACTTCAAGTATTGTATGTAAGAAGGTTTGAAAGACAACACTCTAAATGCATTAAATATGGAAACTGCTAATCCTCATTGCCTTTCGTATCCAAACTGGTAGCTTTCATAGAATCATGTTTCGATGCTTCCCAACTAAAGAAAACAGGGAGTGGGGGGGGGGGGGGGGGGGGCTTGCTATCCTCTTATCTTATCCTCTGTACAAATATGATTATATGTTTATATTAGAAGGATTTAGAAAGTGAAATTTTGAATTATAGCATTACTGTTGGTAGAAGTAATGGCAGTGTCGGGAGGGGGGGGGGGGGGTTCCTGGTGAAATTTACGGTATGCCAATGTCAAATTAATAAAAAAGAGAAAACTATTCTTAATAATAAAAATTATACAGTACATGGGCCTCCTAACAAAAACCCTGGTACCACTGTTGTGTTTTGAGTGTTTTTTTTTGGGGGGGGGGGGGGGCTGGCAAACCAATTACAAATTTCCCGTGTTAAATTCAATTTTTTTCTTTAACAAAATTATGTCAATATATTGTAATTAAACAATGTTTCACTTTCCTTTTTTTCAAGTTAGATATTTGAATAAAATGATTAACATACTTTCCGGTTTCTCTGGCCTTTACATTAAAAATGTTTTACTTCTAGCAAAGCTCCTGGAAAGGCTGCAAAAAGGGAGAGTGAAGAGAATGAAATTGAAATGTGGACAGTAATGGAGTGAATATGGAATGGTTGATGGTAGTTGATAACGAGTGAATGCAAATGAGTGGCAACAAGTACGACTGAAAGTGAGACAGAAAGGAATTGCAACAGGTTGCTCAGTCAAGAGAACAAACCTTGCAGAAGATAGTTTTCGAAAGACAGAGAAAGAGAGAAAAGGGGAATTATAAAAAAAGGAAAAGGGGGCATGTGTCAAAGGGGCATTTATGAGAAAGGGTTGGGGTTGGGGCTCCTATTAAACAGGGAAAGGGGCACATATCAAAAGGTAAAAGGGCACTTGTTAGAAAGTTTAAGGGGACGCGTGTCAAAGTAAAAAAAAATGAAAGGGCTTTTATCAGATATCACAAGGGGCACTTATGAAAATGGAACAGTGGCACTTATTATGAAGTTAAAGGGGCATTTGTTGAAGAAAAAGGGGCACCTGTCAGATTTGAATAGTGGGTAATTATCGCCAGGGCCGTAGCCAGAGTTTTGGGGGGGGGGGGGGCACATACATGTAATTGATCGACGTCCTGGGGAGGGGTCAAAAAGAGTTCAACCGATCTTGGATTTTTTTTTCTTCTTTTTTTTCTTCAATGTATGTGAAAGAATGTGTAGTTTTCTCTCGAGTTTGTCTCATCATGCGTGGGATCTGTGGGTGCTGGGGTTCCTGCAGCAACCCTGTACATGTATTTTCTTCAGTGGGTGCATATAACTCGTGGACTTCACATTGTAAACCTTCAAATGATGAATTATCATCGAGTCCCCCACCCCTACCCCTTCCCTCATTATTTTAGAAAGAAACCAAAGAGAACTTTTAAGAGAAAAAGAGAAAGGAAAGGAAAAAATGGTAGCTAGGCCTAAACAAAAACAAGAGGCAAGATAAAAGAAAACAAGATTGAAGATATGGTATCAATATTATCTTGCTCCTTTCCCTTTTTCTTTTGTCTTCTTTTCATTTCAATTTTCTTGCAATTTATTTCTTTCTTCCTTGGTATCTATTCCGTATTCTTTTTTTCTTCCATTCATTTATTATTTATATATATTTTACTTTTTAACTTTGTTATTCTTCTTTCTAATCCCATTTTTCTTTCTTCCTTTTCTTCCTTATGTAGTTAAGTGAGCATAGATCATAGAAATAATTTAAGTGCAATACACAAGTATTTTATTTTTGATAAATGTCTGTATGTAGGCCTATTCTTGTTATCTATTTTATACAGTTTATAATACTGTATCACATATTCAATACCATAATGCAACCTCTGCTTGTAATATTTAAAAAGCAAACCTAGAACTGATTATTTACCAATTCATGAAAAGAACTAGACTCCCATTAATCTCAGAAAAGTAGGCCTAGGCTACTCACAAATTGCCTATCAAGACTCTTACTTGAAATATATGCTATATATCTTGTCTACCGGTACTGACATTTTGGCATTTACTAGTAATTAAACACAGCATTTATGACTGTATTATCTAAATGACCATGACATTGCTTTTCTATGTCATATTATAGGCCTGCCATTAATCCAACGTACTTGTTACACACGATATTTGATGCTGCGCATGCCTCGATCATACATGAATATTCAAGAGAATCGAGACTTTCCCCGGCCCTGCCTAATGAATATTCATGATAAAACAGGACTCCGGGCTCGCCGTGGTACGAAAAAATAAGACGCTGACGGGATCATATCTAGAGATGCGGGCCTACTACACTTCATACGAGCAAGTGTGCTAATATACATGAAGGTACCCCCAATACATTTTTGTGGAACAAATGTCATGGAGAAAATTATAGATCTGAAACAGATATTTTTCATTGTCAGTTGACTTGTAAAAGAATAATTGACTTAATATCACAATTGTAATTTAGATTAAAAATTAAATGTCAATATAGATGAAATATAAGTCTACATTACGTATGTTTCAGTAGCATTATTTCCAGTACATTCGCTGGTCAAAGTTGTTTGGTCATTTTATGTCCCATACTTAACCGAGTATTATTCAATTACCGGTATGAGCACGAGTTGTATTACATTGTATTACTTATTTCATACCTTGTCTGATCCGAGCTCCAGCAGGCCTATCGTCTTAATGGGATCATCAGTAATAATTTAAGATGCGGTCAGTATTTAAACTAGTCTTGTACAAAAAATAGTTTAGGTTTGCCCACTAGAACCCCAAGTGAATTTCAGTCCTTCCTTTTTCTGAGCAGGTATCAGGGTGTATATTATTAGTCATTGTTGATTTTTTTATATCTTATTTCATTTTTCCATTCAACAGACTTGGGTTATATTTTTCTGAAAACTAGGCTACAACTTTAGTGATGGATGCAGAAGATATCTACACGAGACTACGTCTTAAAGATGCCACCCTCATATAATGAAAGAGGACAATAGAGATGGGTTTAAACTGGAATATTTACATGATATTTATTTGTTATTTGTATTATATGTTTGTAGAATACTACATTCAATAAAGCTAATGAAGTTTATCATCTTGTCGACTTTCAAATAATTAAAGATAACTAATCCTCAACGAATAAACATTAAAATTCTAACAATGTCAACTACCATCTTATAGGATGAAACTGAGGACTGGGCAGAAAGATTCTCCTTCAAATTTGATTGATAAAGGTCTATCAGTCTATATCAAAGATTGAATTAATCAATGATATTTTGATTATAATTATACATGTTAAAATTCATTTACCTCTATGGACTTCTGTATGGGAAGTTTTGTAGATTATGAAATTATTGCTACTTCAAGTATTGTATGTAAGAAGGTTTGAAAGACAACACTCTAAATGCATTAAATATGGAAACTGCTAATCCTCATTGCCTTTCGTATCCAAACTGGTAGCTTTCATAGAATCATGTTTCGATGCTTCCCAACTAAAGAAAACAGGGAGTGGGGGGGGGGGGGGGGGGGGCTTGCTATCCTCTTATCTTATCCTCTGTACAAATATGATTATATGTTTATATTAGAAGGATTTAGAAAGTGAAATTTTGAATTATAGCATTACTGTTGGTAGAAGTAATGGCAGTGTCGGGAGGGGGGGGGGGGGGTTCCTGGTGAAATTTACGGTATGCCAATGTCAAATTAATAAAAAAGAGAAAACTATTCTTAATAATAAAAATTATACAGTACATGGGCCTCCTAACAAAAACCCTGGTACCACTGTTGTGTTTTGAGTGTTTTTTTTTTGGGGGGGGGGGGGCTGGCAAACCAATTACAAATTTCCCGTGTTAAATTCAATTTTTTTCTTTAACAAAATTATGTCAATATATTGTAATTAAACAATGTTTCACTTTCCTTTTTTTCAAGTTAGATATTTGAATAAAATGATTAACATACTTTCCGGTTTCTCTGGCCTTTACATTAAAAATGTTTTACTTCTAGCAAAGCTCCTGGAAAGGCTGCAAAAAGGGAGAGTGAAGAGAATGAAATTGAAATGTGGACAGTAATGGAGTGAATATGGAATGGTTGATGGTAGTTGATAACGAGTGAATGCAAATGAGTGGCAACAAGTACGACTGAAAGTGAGACAGAAAGGAATTGCAACAGGTTGCTCAGTCAAGAGAACAAACCTTGCAGAAGATAGTTTTCGAAAGACAGAGAAAGAGAGAAAAGGGGAATTATAAAAAAAGGAAAAGGGGGCATGTGTCAAAGGGGCATTTATGAGAAAGGGTTGGGGTTGGGGCTCCTATTAAACAGGGAAAGGGGCACATATCAAAAGGTAAAAGGGCACTTGTTAGAAAGTTTAAGGGGACGCGTGTCAAAGTAAAAAAAAATGAAAGGGCTTTTATCAGATATCACAAGGGGCACTTATGAAAATGGAACAGTGGCACTTATTATGAAGTTAAAGGGGCATTTGTTGAAGAAAAAGGGGCACCTGTCAGATTTGAATAGTGGGTAATTATCGCCAGGGCCGTAGCCAGAGTTTTGGGGGGGGGGGGCACATACATGTAATTGATCGACGTCCTGGGGAGGGGTCAAAAAGAGTTCAACCGATCTTGGATTTTTTTTTCTTCTTTTTTTTCTTCAATGTATGTGAAAGAATGTGTAGTTTTCTCTCGAGTTTGTCTCATCATGCGTGGGATCTGTGGGTGCTGGGGTTCCTGCAGCAACCCTGTACATGTATTTTCTTCAGTGGGTGCATATAACTCGTGGACTTCACATTGTAAACCTTCAAATGATGAATTATCATCGAGTCCCCCACCCCTACCCCTTCCCTCATTATTTTAGAAAGAAACCAAAGAGAACTTTTAAGAGAAAAAGAGAAAGGAAAGGAAAAAATGGTAGCTAGGCCTAAACAAAAACAAGAGGCAAGATAAAAGAAAACAAGATTGAAGATATGGTATCAATATTATCTTGCTCCTTTCCCTTTTTCTTTTGTCTTCTTTTCATTTCAATTTTCTTGCAATTTATTTCTTTCTTCCTTGGTATCTATTCCGTATTCTTTTTTTCTTCCATTCATTTATTATTTATATATATTTTACTTTTTAACTTTGTTATTCTTCTTTCTAATCCCATTTTTCTTTCTTCCTTTTCTTCCTTATGTAGTTAAGTGAGCATAGATCATAGAAATAATTTAAGTGCAATACACAAGTATTTTATTTTTGATAAATGTCTGTATGTAGGCCTATTCTTGTTATCTATTTTATACAGTTTATAATACTGTATCACATATTCAATACCATAATGCAACCTCTGCTTGTAATATTTAAAAAGCAAACCTAGAACTGATTATTTACCAATTCATGAAAAGAACTAGACTCCCATTAATCTCAGAAAAGTAGGCCTAGGCTACTCACAAATTGCCTATCAAGACTCTTACTTGAAATATATGCTATATATCTTGTCTACCGGTACTGACATTTTGGCATTTACTAGTAATTAAACACAGCATTTATGACTGTATTATCTAAATGACCATGACATTGCTTTTCTATGTCATATTATAGGCCTGCCATTAATCCAACGTACTTGTTACACACGATATTTGATGCTGCGCATGCCTCGATCATACATGAATATTCAAGAGAATCGAGACTTTCCCCGGCCCTGCCTAATGAATATTCATGATAAAACAGGACTCCGGGCTCGCCGTGGTACGAAAAAATAAGACGCATGCCGTTCGCCGGCTGGCTGATTCGCCGCTTAATATTTTCTCAAGATTTGGCCCCCCCCCTCTTGCCGCCGGCTGGATCCGCCCCTGCTTAAGCCCCCCCCCCCTTGATGAAAATGTCAACAATTTTTCTTTTGGTCTCAAAAAAATCGCAACGACTCAGCCATCCGCTGAATAAGCGGGGGGGGGGGGGGGGTAAAAAGGACACTTTTTTTGGGGGGGGGGGGTGTCTCGTAATTAGAAAATTTGACATTTTGCTCCCTTGGGGGGGGGGGGGTTTCGTCCAAAATACACACATAAAAAATACCAAAGGGGGGGGTTTAACCTCCCGAACCCCCCCCCCCCCCCCCCCCCCCTTGCGTACGCGCCTGGTTGTGCGCATGCGCCACCTGTCGCTGTTCTGCATTCGTTTACACGGAGACGAAGAATAGTTCACCTGTTTTTTTTTATTAGTGCGAGCAATTACACTGCGAAAACCGGTGGAGTTTCGGCCGGCGTTTCAAAACTCCTCACTCCAAAGGCGCATGATAGATTACATGTATACGATAGAACATATCAATTCAAAACTGATGTTGAGACATACAAATGATACAATTAATATTTTTCTTGTTTATTAAAAGAAATATGTGCACTTTTACGTTTGTATTTCAACGTTTTCTTGTTTTGAAATATGTAATGTGTACATATAGGGCCTCTCAGACGTGTCAGAAGTACAGTTTTATTACTAAGAGAAGTACGTGTACATTGTTTCATAGAAAACAAATGAAGCAAAAAATATATGTATATACAATAAACAGATTTGAATTTAAATTTGAATTTATTCATTTTTATATGCTCGAATGAATACAGAAAAGGAACAATATAAACTAAACATTGAATTCATCACAAACGCGAATTAGGTGATCTTCCGCTTTGATCGAGACATAGCACATGCAGAAAAGCATTGGGAGATTTGGTCTTTAAAGGCAGACTTTACTACTTCAGCCAGAAGGGATTAGACCACACAGCGAGGTCAATGTGGCAGGTGGCTCTCTCATTAACTCAGCTCTCATTTAACATAAGAAAAAGAGGATCATGGGGGACCAACAGGCACCGATTGGGGAAGTTTTCTATATAGAGGGAGCAAGTAGCTACAGGTAGGACAGTGGGGCTTTAAATACAAAATACTCACATTCCGTTTATATTACACGCATATCAGAAATTTCAGTCTCCTGTGACGCGCGCACGAACATGGCTGTAACCAGAAGTTTACCCTTGACGTCAAGTTTATGCATATCAAATATCATTCATAAATGTCTATCCATGACAGAAATATATAGATAGCACGTACAAGTAGAAACTTTTTGCAGTCTTCAAATTAAATCGGACTTTAGACCATGATCCCCTAATCGAATCGAACTCAATATTTTGACGCCAAAGCTTTAGCTCTCTGTGGTTCTCTTTCTGAAATATATCACTACGAACATCATCTGGGAAACTTTCCTTACTTCCTTGCTTTATTTACAAGCGCATTATCACTCTTCTTGTATCTCATAATAATTACTTGGCTACAAATAACTTAGCCAAGGAATGTCTATAACATTGATATATCATTCAATTTACCATAGCTTCTAATTATAAAACCCACCACTTAGCGTCTCCATTAAGAATCATATAGACATGATACAAGAATGTTAGCATAATCATCCCCATACTATTGTCTTTTGAGGTTCCTATACTTTACGCTCCGAGACTGAGGCTTCACTAATCCATGAATTAACAAGCCTTTTTTTGTCTCAGGTATTCACAATTGTACTGTATAAACTCGTAACACTTCCTAAACTATTCATATATTATACAATAGTCATCTGTATCACTTTGATTCAATACTTCCTTTTCCAGCGAGATTACTGAGCTTGAAAAGACACATATAGACACTTATTTTCTAAACTTTTACGATATTCACATGACTAGCAAGTAGTCCTTGTCTGCACTAATTACTGTATATTACTAGTGAACTCACAAACAGTTATGATTTCCTCTTACTATAATCTCATCTAAACATACATGTACATCGATTTCATATTCTATCGAATTAACAGACAATAGTTTACTAAATTTAATAATCTGATGTTTACATACAAAGTAATCTAAGAGTGAAAGAGAAGGGGGTAAACAATACAGAGAGAAGGAGAGAGAGAGAGAAAAAAAAAATATAATTCACAATAACATTTAGCCTTAATTTTTATATTTCTAACAAACAATGATATAATGAGTTTCACACTGTGATTATGCAGGTCTTCAATTACAATATTACATCAACCAATCCCATACTACTACTAGACAGTCTGATAATATTATAAGTTTCTTAACAAGCGCATCATCCTAAAGAACTTCATTCTTTCATTCCCGCCCAAAATACCACTTTCTAGCAAGGGTCAACAGGGCGAACAGTTTCTACAGCATTTTCTAAATTCATCCCTGGCTCAAGGGGATACCAGTAGCACAGAGCAAGTATCTAGCTGAAATAATGCACAATTATACAAATATCCCCTTGGTTCACTGGCCAGCCTTCATGTCTCATAGACGGTCCCTTGATGCTAGTCACGCATCAGTAATAAAACAAAACTATCTTCGTTAGGATCAATACTCATTCATAATTATGGCAATGAATGATAACATGTTAGAAGATACTTTAACATTGTTTATATACTAAGTGAAAAATAGGGGAACTAGTAGTGATCCTTGTGTTACGCCACATGTGATCTCTTCCATGTGAGATTCGCTGCTATAACAAAAGCATATTACTAATATGCTAATACCTAATAGGTATTAAATACCTGTTACATAGTTCCACCAGGGAACTCACATGCCCTGGTTCCACAATGTACCACTCCTTAGCCCTTCCTCTAATACCAAAATGAGAAAATTTGAATAAAAGGATAATCATGATTTCTCGTGTCAAAAGATGAATGATGAATGATTATACAGGAATACTTACAGTATCGAAACACAAATAAATAAATCAATTAAGTCAATTAGTGGGAGTTACTCTATAAATCACTCGGATATGAACTAAGCGATGACGGTGGTTCCTCTAATCCTTCCAGGTCAATCAAATCGCGATACAAATTCAAAGATATGTCCACCAAACTTCTGTCTTCCTTTGAGAATGGATCAAAGGTTGTATTTCTCTTTGGTCTATGAAACTGACCCTCTGCATTCGTAACTGCACATGCAAGCCTTTCTTCATCTATGGTTATATTCAAGTATTCAAGGATTCGTCGCAGTTCGTCCTTGAGATGCAGTTGGAGTTGCTCGTAATACACGATCAACGTCGACTTGCAGGTGTTGCCCGAATGGTGACATTTGGAGATGAAAGCTCTATATAGCCCGAGCCAACGACGAGAGTTTCCCCTGACATATTTACGCCACTCTATAAGAAAGTAGAAGAGAATTGAAAAGTCATAACTATTATTGTAATTTTGTATGGAATTATTAATTAACCGTAATAAACAAACAAAAATTTAACTAGCAAAAAGTAGCAGTAGTAGTCGTCGTAGTCGTTATTTAAGTGGTAGTAGACATAGGAGTAGAAGTTGGTGTTGTGGCTGTCGTTGTTGTTGTCGTACGTAGTAGTAGTAGTTGTTGTTGTTGTAGGAGCATTATTATAGTGTTACTTCCTGTTGTAGTAAATTTAGGAGTTTTAGGAGCAGTCGTAGTAGTAGTATTACAACTTACAGAAGTAGTAGTAGTAGTTTTAGGAGCAGTAGTAGTAGTAGTACAATATCAGTAGTAGTAGTAATTAAGTAGTAGTTTGAGGAGTAGTAGTACAGTAGTAGTAGTTTGTAGTAGTAGTAGTAGTAGTAGTAGTAGTAGTTTTAGGAGCAGTAAGAGTAGTATTAGTAGTACAATAGTAGACGTAGTAGTAGTAGTATTAGTATTAGTAGTATCAGCAATAGTAGTAGTAGTCGTAGTAGTAGTAGTAGCATTACAGTCGTAGTTGAAAGAAAAGTGGTAGTTGTACAGTAGTAGTAGTAGTAGTAGTAGTAGAAGTAGTATATATTAGAAGTAGTATTAGTGGTAAGAATGGAATTACCTAACCCCCTGTATAGTGCAGTAGTAGAAGTGATATTAGGAGTAGTAATGGTGGTCGATGTAGTAAAGTAGTAGTAGTAGTAGTAGTCGTAGTAAATGTAATCGTATATCATATAGCTCCGTTTAGTCTCATTTGACAACGCCCCCTATCGTCAGAGTCAGCAGCCTAACATGTTAGCCTATGGACTTTTACCCCCAAAATCGTTAAAAATTCATTTTTTTGTTTAAACGAAAAGCACATCCACCCCCCGACGTACGTTATCACTAGCTCTTTCATTCATGTCTCAGTTAATAGTATACAAATGATACATGCGCATGAGTTCATTATACTATCTATCCGCACTCGAGTTGAGGCTGTGTGTATTTATATTCCACATACAAAGAATCTTGCGCTACGGTTGGTCAAAAGTAAATCACGTGATGAAAGATAGTTCGCCCATCATTAATGGGAGAACAGAAGTTCGTTGCACTGTGTAGATAATAGTACTATCTACACAGTGCAACGCACTTTTTTGTATACGTTGCATATCCGTTCGTGGGCCTATACGTAAGTACTGCATGCACTGTACGTGTCGTACACCGTTTGCTGGCTTGTTAATGGACGATTTGTTCGTCTAACATGACGGAGGAAGTGCAATGTTTCCGATGTGGAATATAAAGCAAAAAATCACCTTTCGGTTTCAGGCGATGCCAAACTATCACTTCCTCGGCGATCTGAATGTATACGCTACCTTTCCTCAGCCTCGCTTCGGAAAGATAGCTACATCCAGATCGCCTCGGAAGTGATATAGTTTGTCCCATCACCTTTACCAACGGTAATTATTTGCTTACTATCGCACGAAGCCGTTAGGTATACACACATCATCAACGAGGGCGGTTAGATCGTATAATGAACGAACGAACGAAAACATGCATCATTTGTTTCATACAACGAAACTCCTAGATCCTTTTTATTTGATGTAAAAATATTTCATTCAAGATTGTTTCGTGGCTAACAAATAAAATCTCAAATCTCAATTCTGAAATCTCAAGTTAAATAGGCTTAATTTAGTGCGCACACATAGATAAGTGCACTTACCTCTAGCTCTATACGCATTTACGCATAGTGCTGCGCAAGAATAGGCCCATACGCAGTATATGCGCCCTAACCTAAACGCGCACTACTGCGCATCATGTACACGCACTAAAAAAAAAAGGCGTGCAATAGTACTGGAAACTATTGCACGCCTTTTCATGAAAAAACGTGCAATAGTCTAAGTAAATGAATCACATGTGACCGCGCATGACCAATCATTTGATAAGGATCTGGGAGTGAGTTGTATAAAAGTAGTTGTTACTTTTGTCGTATAGTAGAAATAGTAGTAGTATCAGTAGTAAGAAGAAGTAGTAGTGGTAGTAGTTATAGTAGTAGTATATGATTACCTGCTGTTTTGAATGTTTTTTCACGGGCATGTCCCGTCTTGCCAGCTTTCTGCCTGTTATACTCAGATATCATCGCTCGATATGGATTGCGTACAAGTAAAATAGCACCGACCGTATTCTCATTGAACATGTGTGTCTTGATTGTCAGAGCCCTGCCTGAAAGGGCTGGTTGCATTTCGCCTATAAAACCTGTCGTGAATTGGTTAAAAATGTGCGAAATTAATGGAAAGCATTTATTTTTTAATAAACCATTAAGTAGTAGTCTAGCTAGTAACGGAATCGCATTTCAAGAGAACTAGGCTTTTACAAAATTCCTCCAGTAGAAGGCTTTTTTGGCAGGCAAATATAGCGTGGACCTGCAGGAATTGAAAGTCATATTTATTGAAATACTGAACTCGATCTTCTATTGCCTCAATGAGACAAGGTGTCTCAATTATTCTTTGCTGACTACACTTTTCTACCTGAAAATAATTTGGCCGATGCCATACTTTTATAGACTTGAACATCCACATTTAGTTGATTCGGTTAAGAAAGAAAAAAATTAATCTGCGGTCTTCATTGATTTTTTTTGCAGTAAAGTTAGATTATTTTTATGATGGGACATTTTTGTTGGGAGCTTGACCCTAATAAAATTAGTCGGTGACATCGATAATGTGTTTACCATCACACCCCCTCCCTGCCCACCCCAAAATCTTGAAATCTTTTTTTACCGTTTTTTAGAGAAAAAAATATAGCATTCCAGGCTGAGAAATATCAGCCCAAAGAGGGAGAGAATTTTTTTTCCAACCGACCCATGTTTTGGCAGGTTATGATAGCGCGTTAAAAACCATATGCGAGCCAATCATCAAGCCAAACATTGACCTTACACTGACCTTAAAGGGGATTATTTCAACATTGGTGTCAGACAGAAAATCCCTTAAAAATCCCTTGAAAAATTCTTTCAAGGGAGAATTATCTTGCTTCGTTAGAGGATTTTTTAAGGGATTTTTTAGGGGAATTTTTAAGGGATAATTGATGACAGACAGCCAAATAAGAGGATAACTAAAATCCGGAATTTTGGGCTCTGTGTGACACCGCCTAATGAAAAGTCCTTTGGCAAGACAGAGTCCACATTTGACGCTCTCTTCACAGATGTAGATGGGTACATGATAATTGATGTGGTAATAATGGTTGCTGGGCCCGCAGGAAGAGCAAATGTGGCAACGGCTAATTAAATAAGACCAAATTATTATCATTATAACCTCACATGATGTTTGCTTGCAGGACACCATGGTTATTGAAATCTCGCCACGCTCGAGCAGCTAAACTTTTAACAGTAATTTCCCACATTCATGTTAAATTTGCCTCTGCCAAAGTTTTAGTTAAAATGGATCATCAACATAAGGTTTGACTCCTTTGATTAAGTTGGACTAAACTATGGCAGGACATTCATACCACTGGTTGCTCACACCATTGGTTTCTTAATTATAATATTTAGATGATATTTTTTCCTTCTATAATGAATTATCAAATCAGGTAAATTCTGTAGATTTGTGACCACGATTTGTACGTCCCTTGAGAAACCAATGCCAGGCATGGTTAGAGGAACTAGTGGCATGAAAGGCCTGACATAGTTAAGTCAAACTTAAAGTCGATCTTAGTCTTTGTGAAACACCCCCTGGTCTCCTTCCGAATTGACATGTATTCGTTCAAAAAAAAAGAGTAACTCCTAATCACAATTCATCTCAATGTGGGCAAACGCGCTATTCTGAACCGTTCTTTATTTTTAAAAAAATGGTCAGCCATTATTTGTTGAGAAACCTCATAAATTAAAGAAGACAATATTGGTTTGTATATAAAATATCAGGCCTTGAATATGGGTCTCCCTGTCTTACATTGGATTGCGTTTTTAAATAGTTCATTTCTCACAATTTTTGGGATCATCACACCACTCTTCTTATGGGCCGACGGTCTCGTAAACTCTCTGAAACAATAAAGAGGCCTACGAGACTGAAAAGTTCATGAGGCCTGCCTTCTTCAGCTCTAGTTTGCCAAATAACCATTTGAACTATTCCGATCGCAAATTAGCCAGTTAATTTGCGTCATCATCAGTCCGCACTTGCAATTAGCGGGATATTTGGTAGAGAAAATATCCCGAGAAATCTTGGTGTTGTTTCCAAAATATCCCGGTATTTAGGAAATAGCGGGCTAGTAATTTGCGCCCGTCTGAGCTAATTGTGATAAGCGTATTGGTCTGGTAAAGACGCAATTTCGAGCTTCGGGATAATATCCCGAGTCTGAAAATGGCAGGTTGTTTGGCAAACTCGAGCTGATGACAACAGACCTAAGGGCTGATTGGCGGGAGAGGGAAAAGTAGTTGTTATTCGTACCTCGGCTACTAAGTATTGGGCTCGTATACACACTTCCTGTGGCATAACCAGTTGCAGTCTCTATGAGATGTCTAACCCACGTATTACCTGACCCGGGAAAGCTAGCCAGCGATATAGGTGGGAATGTCCCTTTTGGCATCAGTCGTGTGTCATTGCAGAAAACCAAACCTGCCCGTGTGAAACGATACATTGCATAAAAAACAATTATGTGCATATTGATATATTTATTCATTTATTTGGTTATCTTTCAAAAGCAGTGCCACAGAAGGCCTGGTTAACAAGGCAGCCCTGCTATGAACAAAATAATACATTATAAAATATTAAATATAAAAACTACATGGTAAAGATAATACAGCTTTAAAGCGGGACTACACTATTTGTAGCTACTCGCACCCTCTGTATAGTACACAATGCCTAAGCGGTACCCGTCGGTCCCCCATGGTACCCCTTTTCTTATGTTAATTGAGAGCTGATTCGATGAGATAACCACCTGTCAGCGACTAGGCAGGAATGTCAAATCCCTCCTGGCCAACACAAACCAAAGATGTGTGGTGATTTATACTGGTTTTAAAACTTAGTAGGGAAGGAGATGTTTGAATGAAAATTGATAGTAAGTTGTACAGTTGTATTGCAAAGTATGAGAAAGAGCCTTTTTCTTTTTCTGTCGTATGTTTAAGGTAAAAAGAGTCAGAGACCTAGTTACAGTTGAATTTAAATTGTTTGAAGGGCAAACAATAATGGCGACAGGTTATTACGAAATAAACACAAGTATAGGCAATATAAATGCAGAACCTCTCGTTTTAAACAAAGTGCAATACCATATTTTATTGATCTTCTTAATTATCGCTGATTGTTTTAAGTTTTTCTTTTCAAACCCAATTTTTTTAATTTGTATATATGAACAGTTGTCTTTTTAACCAGACCAGTATATTTTATCTGTCATGGTTTCATTGTACTATAATGTAGATATATTTTGTGAATGGATATTCTTTCCTATTTATATGTATCCTTGATCATTGTAAACACATACATTTCAGCTTTTTAGCTGCAGCATGTGTATCATTGTATACTTTATGTTTTTTTCGAAATAAAACCTTGAATTGAATTGAAAATTGAATTATTGAACACAACTAGAAGTGAGTATCAATTTGAATATGAGCAGGTAACCATGCTGTGTGTTTGTGTGCGTGTGTGTGCGTGTGTGTTTGCGTGCGTGTGGGTGTGTGTGTGTGTGTGCGCGCGCGTGTGAGGAGGGCTACACGTATGTGAGTGTGCATGTGTTCGTATAAGGATGAGCGAGTTGCAAATGGTAATGGGTTTTGTTTGGGTTTGGATAATATTAGGGAGGGGATTGTAATTTATTTAATTTTTTTTAATGATTTTCATTCAAAATCAAATTTCGCTCGCAATTTCTGGATTATTCATGCATTAAGGATTTTGAATAACGTTATGATGAAAAAGAAATGTAATTTGAAGAAATATTTGTATTGTTTTTATATTGAATGATATCAAGATAAAAACTAGAACTGCAATCGTATTAGAAAGATATGCATGCATTGACGCCCATGTTTCTACAAGACAGACGAAAGAGCGTCTCTTTTACTATTTAGAAGAATTTATTACAAGTCTGTAGTATCTATGATAGTGGGTTAGGTGGGTGCTTGTAGCATTTACACATTTCAACTTTTGTGTCTTTTCCCATTATAAATCTCAATGTTTGTATGGTTATAACTTTTGTCTATTCGTTTGTCTGGTCTGGTCTGGAAAAACAATTGATTAATAGTACTAACAAACCTATTTTATGATCTATTCGAATATCTGATTGAATTACCTGTCTCCATTGCGTTTGTTGTTGTGTTTCGTGTTATAATCTGGTCGGGTTCAATTCTAAACGGAGTCGGCCTGTCTCCCAAGTGTCGGACTCTACTTCGAACACCATCTTCGCTGATGCTGGAAATGTAATATGCCGTTAGTCCCAACAATAAAATCAGAAGTAAAGTGAACATCTTATTCCAGTCGTATCCCATGGTTATTCTTAGGACAATCTAAAGACAGACACGGAAGAGAAATATTTATGATTAAATCCTGTACCTTGAACATTGCTGTGTATATCGTACATTCTAATTAAAAAGAAAACAAATGAATGATTTAGGAAGATCATCGTGGAATTTCAATGAGGAATTTGAAGTTAGTCCTTGTAGATTTTTACAACCTGTGTCCCTTTTTCCAGACGTGGCATTGCCAGTGGCTTTGACCGTATAATGGGTAATTATGACTTGGTGTTGAGTCATAGTGATCCAGGTCCTGATTCAGCGTAGATCGGATATAGGGTAGGTGTGGGGGAATTGGAGACCCTTAAGCACATTTGCATTATTTACATAAACATGAAAAATGTTACACTTACAGAAAGTTTTGTATTCTCTTCAGTAACTTCTTCTCTTTATTTGGTAACAACATTGTGGTCATTATGTAACTGATTAAAAAGATAACAATGATTAATGACTTCATCACCAAAGGTCTCTCATTAACTACATGTGTAGGTAATAAGGGACAGTTACACATAAATACATTTTAAATACAATGTGAATGAAAATGGGTTTGTCATAGTTAGATGAAACACTTTTTTTACCGTAATTTTGAAACGATTTTAAACAATGTGGCCAAAAATATTTTTATAGCTTTTTGTTTACAGCAATGAAGGTGCTTTAAAGGCCCACTGCACTACTTGCAGCTACTTGCGCCCTCTATATAACAAACGATGCCTAATCGGTGACCATTGCCCCCCCCCACGATCCTCTTTTTCTTATGTTAACTGAGAGCTGAGTTGATGAGATAACCACCAATCCAGTGACCTTGCAGGGCAGTCTAATCCCTCCTATAAACTACGGCAGATAAGCTTTAAATTATGTGTAAATACTTTCAGAATAATGTTCTAGCAATGTGACTTTTACATTGATCAAACTCACAGCCTAGAAACAACTTCTTAAAATAAAATGCATTCAAATTAGAATACGGTGATCTGGTGTTCCCCATTGCCTTCACACATTTCTGAACAGACACTATTCATAATGTGCATTGCAACACCCATTCACAACACACAATGGCCATAAGTTTTCTGTGATGGTTGGCACACTTCATAAACTTCCTTTAAAACTACTTTTTAAGAGCCACCCCTAAATATCTGCATACATCACAACATTCGGTGAAAATTGTGTTTTTATATCAGAACAACATTTTACGATCAAAATTGGTTATCTAGGTCAATTTTGCCAATTTTCTCGGAGAAATAACGCATTGTAGTCTTCGAAATGAATTGGATATATGCAGTAGTGTTGTTAAAGACCACAGATAGCGCTATAGCAATATTGGAGCCGTCAGGGACAGACAGTGATGGGTTCAAGCTTGGTGATCTCCAATTCCCTACACCTACCCTAGATCCACTAGATCTACCCCCAAAAAAGTCTCCCCTAGCTTCCCAATCCTACACCCCTCCCCTAATTGTGCTCTTATGGTACTGTGCCTTGATTGAAATATTTATTACAAAAACATATTTAGAAAAAATATGTATTGTCACGAAATTGGTTTCATTTCGTAGATAGTTATTTCGGCGTAGATGGCGTAATTCAAGTTAAATATACGACGCTAAAGTTACGTGTTAATTCAAGAATGTTTGATTGTGCATGTTTTTGACAGTTTTAGTGTAATTACTTTTCTATCATTAATAATTACTTGTTCTCTTTTGTTTAGTTTTATAGAGTAAAACTAGTGCTTTTATTTGATATATGGTTTGTTTCAATCTGATATTGGAAAGTGGAGTTATATCAATGTTTATGTAATTATTGGAAACCTAACGAGAATAATAAATGTATAAGAAATGTGTACATAAATCAAGTGTCTCGCTTGTCTGTGAGCTTCCTGTCATAGTCTACATAATTGCCGTCGCCCACTGGGCACACTTACATTGTAAGGCAATCAGATTATGTTTGGATACTTGCCCAATAAAGTATTGCGTGCAACGAAATGATTGAGATGATCGTTTGCATGTCTTTCCATGGGGAAACCTAAAGTTGAAGTCTGATTTTAGGTGACGACCATGGTAAGAATCTAGGTTGTGTTTGTTGGGTCTTTTACGTTCTAGTATTAGACAATACCAGGGATTACTGTGTAGCAGAGCCAGTGGCATGGTCGAGTAAGCTGACTGTACGAAGTCAGACGGTCTGGTTGTTTGGAGGTGCATGAAGCAAACTGGTGCGACCAATTGGAGTTGCATGCACAAGCAGACTGGTATAGACGTCTGGAAGGTGCATGAAGCAAACTGGTGCGGCCAATTGGAGTTGCATGCACAAGCAGACTGGTATAGACGTCTGAAAGGTGCAGAAGCGGACTGGCCTAGTTGGCTTGTGGTATACGACGTACGTACAACGGTTGGTAGAAGACGGTGGTCGAGAGGTGGTGCGGAGCAATATATCAGACTGGTGTCAACGTCAACGGGGCAGTATATTTCTGCCAAACGGATCCACGGTAAAATTGGTACCGGACCTGGAAAACCTACCAGCAGAAGGCATCCTGACAAGAGAAGCTGCTGGGAAGAACATCGACAGGAACCGGTTTCGTTACAGTATTCTTATATTTTTATATTACTAATATCTTAACATTTACTTTGTTTGAAGTGATTTTTCAGGACTATGCGACCCCCTCTTTTTTCCTTGTTGTTGTTGCTGTTGAGAAATATGGATTCAACCCTACATATGACATGGGTATTTCTATCTATAACTCTAAATGACATGAAAATACGTATAAACTGATAACTTGTACATGCATTTGATCCTAGCATTGAACGTTACTAACTTTTTGTTGTCTTATAAACATAGATTCTTTGGAACCGTATCGCAAGAAGTAGTTAGTGACCACAGAAGTGCAACAGTGAGCACCTGATCATCAGATGTTATTGTGTACATCCAATCAGGTACAGGATACCTGAGTTTAACTCTGGCAAGGTATGTTTGTATGAAGCTAGGAATTATTCAGGCTGCATGATATTGATGTTCGCCAATGAGGCTGACACATCTTGTTTAGGCTATTGTTTTAGACCAGAGATAAAGCAGTCAACAATTAGTGACCGTTGGAGTCTGTGAAAGTGTTTCCTGCGTTGCAACATGCAGAACTAAACGAGATCGGGGTCGAATGGCTCGATGGCTCGTGAGGAGTTGACCAGCGGAGAGTAGAAATCAGTCTGTCGTAGACCATGGGTCATCGGAGTGTGGTTGAAAAACCACCCTAAGCGGCTGTAGTATAATTAATAAGCAATAATAAACATGGTATCCTATCATATTAGTTTGATACAAAAACACACTAACAAATGTTCTTAGAATGTAAGCACTTTCTCACAATATATACATACGATGTTGACTTAAACATTATTTATAAAACTAGACATATAACACTTGTTTGGAACAAGTATAGGTGGGCTGGTCAACTAAAACAATATCATGTAGATTCATAAAGTGAACTAAATTCACCTTCTATAGGCATAACACGCAAATTATGAAGTTTTTGACATGAGGCCTTTAATCAAAATTTTTACTATGATGACGTCATCAAAATGAAAAATAGTTAAAACTGCGCTTGTAGAGAATTGTCTTAGCTACAACATATCGAAATTTTGAAGAAAATTGATCAATATTTACAGAGATACAATCAATTTTACATAAATATGCTGACGTCATAATATGCAAATTCGTATTTTGAGTTCCAAGGCCATTGTGATGATGTCACGATACACTTAATGGCCAAATGAGACATGGAATCATATCTCCGACTCATACTCTATCTAAATATGAAAAAAAATAAAGGATCCCGGTGCATTCCAAAGAGCTATAACGGATTTTATATAGGCATATTTTTGCCCATATATGCTATGTATTAAAAGAGCTCGCGCGCACTGACATTTATCTTGAATTGACGCTCATCTTGTTAATAATGGTCATAAAGAGATAAACATGGTATCAAATTCCTTGAAAAAATATGAGATATATCATGAAAGAAAAAAAATGGCGATTCTATGTTTTTTAATGGTGTTACGCGCGAAAACGCGCGCGCATGTGCGTGTGCGCGATTTTTTATAAAATGCTTAAAATGACTTGAAACGTATGCAAAATAAATTTGAGACGATTTTGAGCATTTTGAATTTTGCGCGCGCATTGACGCGCGGACGTACGCGCACGTGCGCGTTTTTTGACCTGAAATTGACCGGACTGATATTGACCTTAATCATGATAAATATGATTGAAAAATCACTTTTGGTTATGAAGATATGATCAAGAGTTTTTTTTCAGAAAATTTCACAAAATGGCGCCTAGATGACGTCATCAGTCAAGGTCAAGGTTCAAAACCTTACTGTGTTTTGTCCATATGCCTATACATATGTGTGCCAAATTTCAAAGCATTTGATTTAATAATTTCAAAGATATCTTGCTAACAAAAAGTGGGTCGAAATAAGAAAAATAACTAGATTTGTAATACTTGTTTGGAACAAGTATAGGTGGGCTGGTCGAACCAAAATTTAAGACAAAATGAAGGGTACATTTGAGATAGCTTATTGTCTCAGCTATAACATACTCGAAGTTCAGCGTAAACGAAGCTAAACGACAGAGATATTGCTCGCGAAAGAATCCAGTTTTGAGAAAAACTCATGTCCCATAGAGAATACACTCAAAATGTGAAAAATTGACATGTCTTTTTTAATCGCGAAAATACGCCCTGATGCCTTTGTCAAAATGAAAATTAGGGCCAATTTTATTTGTAGAGAATTGTCTCAGCTAAAACATATCAAAATTTTGAAGACAATCGATCAATATTTACAGAGAAACAATCAATTTTCCGTAAATATGCTGACGTCATAATATGCAAATTGAAATTTTGAGTTTGGAGGCCATTATGATGACGTCATGAGTTAATTGAGGGTCAAATGAGACATGAAATCATATCTCCAATTCATACTGTATCAAAATATGACCCAAAAATTGGGGTCACCTTGCATCCTAAAGGGCTACAATGGATCTTGTATAGGCATGTTTTTGCCCATATATGCTATGTATTACAAGAGCTCGCGCGCACGGAAATTTATGTTAAACGGTCGATCATTCCATTATTAATAGTCATAAAGAGACAAGCATGGTATCAATTTGTTTGTAAAAATATGTGGAATATTATGAAAGAAAAAAAATGGCGATTCTATGTTGTGTAATAGTTTTACGCGCGAAAACGCGCGCACCGCGCGCATGCGCGTGTGTGTGGGCGATTTTTTATAAAATGCTTAGAATGGCCTAAAACGTATGTAAAATGATTTTGAGATGATTTTGAGCATTCAAAAATTTTGCGCGCGCATTAACGCGCGGACGTACGCGCACGCGCGCGTTTTTGACCTGAAGTTGACCGGACGGATATTGACCTCGATCATGATAAATATGAATGAGAAATAGCTTTTGGTTATGAAGATATGATCATGAGTTGATTTTTACAAAATGGCGCCTAGATGACGTCATCAGTGAAGGTCAATGTTGAAAACGTTATTGTGCTTTGTACATATGCCTATACATATGTGTGCCAAATTTCAAGGCATTTCATTGAGCCATTTTCAAGTTATCTTGCTAACAAAAAAGTGGTTAGAAATAAGAAAAATATTTAATAAATAAATAAATAAATAAATAATAACTAGATTTGTAATACTTGTTTGGAACAAGTATAGGTGGGCTGATCCAACAAAAAATTGAGACAAAATAAAGGGTACATTTGAATAGCTTTTTGTCTCAGCTACAACATATTCGGAGTTCAGCGTAAATGAAGCTAAAACGACGTAGATATTGCTCGCGAAAGACGGGAATGTAGAATCAAGTTTTGAGAAAAAGTCATGTCCCATAGAGAATACACGCAAAATGTGAAAAAATAGCTTGCCTCCTTTAATCGCAAAAATACGCCATGATGCCTTTGTCAAAATGAAAAATTGTGACAATTGGATTTGTAGAGAATTGTCTCAGCTAGAACATATCAAATTTTAAAGAAAATAATCAATTTTTAGAAAGATACAATCAATTTTCCAAAAAAATGCTGACGTCATAATAGGCAAATTGAAATTTTGAGTTCGGAGGCCATTATGATGACGTCATGAGTTAATTGAGGGTCAATGAGACATGAAATCATATCTCTGATTTATACTCGCTCAAAATATGAAAACAAATTGGGTCACCTTGCATCCTAAAGAGCTATAATGGATTTTGCATAGGCATGTTTTTGCCCATATATGCTATGTATTACAAGAGCTCGCGCGCATTGAAATTTATGTTAAACGGTCGATTATTCAATTATTTATAGTCATAAAGAGACAAACATGGTATCAATTTGTTTGAAGAATATGTGGAATATTATGAAAGAAAAAAAATGTCGATTCTATGGTGTCTAATAGTTTAACGCGCGAAAACGCGCGCGCATGCGCGTGTGCGCGCGATTTTTAAAAAAATGCTTAGAATGGCCTAAAACGTATGCAAAATGATTTTGAGACGATTTTGAGCATTTAAATTTTGCGCGCGTATTGACGCGCGGAGGTACGCGCACGCGCGCGTTTTTTGACCTGCAATTGACCGGACGGATATTGACCTTGATCATAATAAATATGAATATGAAATAACCTTTGGTTATGAAGATATGGTCATGAGTTGATTTTCGTAAAATTTTACAAAATGGCGCCTAGATGACGTCATCAGTGAAGGTCAATATTGAAAACGTTATTGTGCTTTGTACATATGCTTATACATATGTATGCCAAATTTCAAGGCATTTGATTGAGCCATTTCCAAGTTATCTTGCCAACAAAAAAGTGGTTAGAAATAAGAAAAATATATATAAATAATAATAATAAAATAAAGGCAATTCTAACGAAATTATAGGTGGTCTGTACGTTATACAGCCCACCTGATAAAGGCAATTCTAACGAAATTATAAGGTGGTCTGTACGTTATACAGCCCACCTGAATTACATGAAATCAGTTTGCTTTAACATATCTAAAGACAGAAAATTCCTTTCCAGTATCTCACACCAGTCTTTGCAAACAATGCTAATAACATTTCAAATTATTTCTGACTTAGAAATATATTTATAAAACAAACAGTTAATGCATTATGTTTGCATTAGAATTCAAGATGGCTACCTGCCTTTTAAAATATTCCCAATGGCTGACTTTCAAAATGGCCGACTTCCAGCATGGCTGACTTTCAGTGTCTGCCGAAAAAGGGTCATTTACAACATTTAACACATATATTTTAGATTAACTCTCATTATCTCCCGATTACCATTCCAGAGAAGTTTATCCCAGTCGCCAAAAAACCCAACAGACCAGTCACCCGCAGTAAAAGACCAAACCAGTACATCAACTACTCTGCCAGGATCGAAGCATACAAGAACAGCTTCTATGCTCGTATCATTTAGCAATGGAATCAACTACAAATTAGCCACCATCATCAAAGAGTCAACATCAGCCAAGTCTTTCAACACCAAAGTTTGGAGCTACATGCAGACGACCACTCAGCGCACCTGTGCATAGGCGGGCTAGAGCGTCGATGTAGCTCAACTTCATCTAAAATTAGATGATATCTGCAACCCACTGTATGTTTATGATAAAGTCAAAACATCCATATATGGGACTATGATGAAAGTTGCTTGGCCTATATGCTCTCCAAATCGTGTAGAAGTAAAAACAGACAAGAAGATGATACTCACCATCAAATCCAAACTAAAATCACAGTGAAGATGTTTCCAGGGCAATAAAGAACACTAAACATTGATAATCGTTGATATAAGTTGATAATATTGGTCGCAAATGGATAAAAGAATTTTTAAAAGTCGCAGTCATGTGCGTAGAGTAATAAAACCATACAATGTGTATATGAGAAAAGAATTCACTTAGGGGAGCCTTCCAAAGTTGCGACTGTGCCCGGACGCGTCGGGGCGCCATGAATAGAAAGGTTGCGCCTCAAGAGACGCATTTAGGCGCAAAGGGGCGCAAAGGGGCGCAAAAGTCACCCTCACCTGATTCTTGCATATGAAAAGAAATTGTTGGAAGATTATCTCTCCCGCCTTTGTTCTCGCTCGTGATGCGCGATGCACAACAGTACAGCTTAAACTTGCTCTACAGAAAGTATTTGTCAGCCAAAGCCTGCCTTTCCCTCTTCCTGTTCTCGTACTGATAAACATCCCATTGTTTGTAAAAACTTGATGTATTCTTCTCGCTTCGCGATCTATTCTTCTCGCGCCGTTTTGCGTCGCAACGGGCGGGGTATTATCTTTCCTATTATTGTGGAAGCTTTGCGATGTACATTGCTACAGCACAGCCTGAACTTGTCTGGTGGGAGCGTTTTTGTTTTGGGGGGCAATCAACACACTCGTTCATCTTGATCAGAATAAATTATGATATTTTTTTCTGTTGTTGGTTTAATACACCTCCTTTTAAAATTTGTGACGACTGTATGGAATGTGAAATAAAGATGACTATGTACGATGAATGGTTGTTTAATTGCGAGCTTGATTGTCCCCAGCAAGAAAAAGTAAAAGACAAATGAGTGAATGAATACATGTATGCGGTTATAGTCGGAAAATTGATTACTGTTTGGGACGCTTGTGTATGTTTGCAATTTGAATGATTATCAATATACTTGTATAATTTCCACGTCGCGATATTATTCTAGCGTCGTAATGAATTAATGAATTTAATATCATTATTCACGCTACTTGTAGCACATTGCCACAGCCTGAGCTTGTCAGTCAAATCCTTTTTTTCTTCTCCTCTCTTGACTTGGTTCTAATAAACAACCCATATCGTATTAAAATAAAACTCTATGTATTCTTTTGCGTCGTGTCTTTCTTCTCGTGCCGTTCTTTGCAATAGTCAGACGGGAGATTTTGACATTGTTTTGGTAATCAATGAACTCACGGTGCGTCATGATCAGTAAAGGAAATATTTATAAAATGCATTATAACAATACTAATGGTAATAATAACAATAATTCTAAAGTGACTTTTTAAACACTCTTCCATACCCTCCCCAAGTTAGTATAGATATGAATCGACGAAAATCTGAACGGATGTATTTTTGATATTTCAGCTGTTTCTGAACCGTTTTTGATCAAGTTACGTTAATTCTATCATTAACACAAATTGTATACTCTTTCTAATTGACAAATTTTCGCAAAATAAGTATAATAAAATTGGCCGCGTATAATCGGCTTTGCAATCTGTATACAAGTTCATGTCATATCCAGTGGCGTACGCATGATTTCCCTATATAAATATAAGGTATCAGCAGTTGGAAAAGCAATACCAAACATTCACCATCAGTTGAACGGCGATAATTTATTTCACGCCCGTGATTTACCTGCGTTTTAAATCATAATAATTCCATAGCTCTTTTTAAAAGTGGGGTGAATAGAAAAAAGAGAGCGGGATTATAAAACATGCCTTTCTAAAGGAAAGAATAAAATTCGGGAACAATACAACACCAACAACAACAAAAACTTATAAAAGACGGAAAGACCAAGGACTATATCGAGATTTCTTCTTGACTATTTCTAAAATGCTTTTTTAAATAAATTTCTTGAGGAATTTGTAAACTTTTAAATAGAGTATATTCCTGCAGACTACGTACAGTTACCGTTCTCGGACAAACTGTAGATTAATAAACAAAATAATAATACATTGGGGGGGGGGGGGGGGGTTAGGTCATCTTTTTAGGTCAGGCATTGGCATATATATATATTTAATTTTTTTTTATTTATCTACCCTACCGGTGTGGCATTTTTGTCATCATATAATAATCTAAGCCTTATCGATGTACGGTATTTACATGACAATACGCTGTTCATTTTATAAACTTGACCAATTTAGCGAATCATTCATGGATGGACCTCTTTTATGAAAGGCTTATCCCCCATCCTAAGAGGAACAAAAGATGTGAAGAAGTAACTACTCTCACTGGAAGTTTACCGTTTTGAAAGAAGAGGATGTAAGCCTAAACGTAGGTCAATAGGTCAATCTACATGATAATACAAACAACCTCTCTAACTTATATACCTTTACGAGGGCATGTAACCATTTTAGAGCAGGTTTGAGTAAAATATCTTGATCAACCTAAAGCCGGTCTTGGTTTGAGCGGGCGTATGAAATGTTCAAATGTTATGTTCTGAAAAACGACCCCTTACTCTTCCTCTCTCTCCCCACGGAATATCACTCTTGTCTTGAGCAACTCCGGCGGTATAGCCACGAATATGAGACTTTTCCTGGCAAGGTTGCTACCATTGTTGAAGAAAAAAAATGCAAGGCAACATAAAAACAAGTTTTCTGGCAATGAAGAAAAGCGAGTGCAAGATGAAGAAAATAATGTTTATTATCATTACTATTTATTCCAATATTGTAAGCATTATCATCATCATTTTGATGTACCGGTTTACATGTACATGTCATCTATAGAACTAATCTTGAAACGAGGATTATCAACGTTTTATTGACACGATTTGTTGAACGATAACACAGATGGAGACGAAGACAAATAAATTGAATTCTCACGTTGTTTGCACTTCTTTCTTTATTGTTTCATATCATGTAATGAATTACTTTATTTTCAATATCATTTATTTTCGTACAAATAAAAGACTACCAAGACTACGGCGATTAATCCTTATTAGCCACACCTTTCAACAACAACGCGATGCGGAAAAAAAACACACTGAAGCACAATTCCAATTTCACGAAAGTCCTGACGTATTCAGTGAGGGAAGGAGAAGAAGGGAGACAGAGAGACAGACCAGGCGCGGATCCAGGGGGGGGCCGAGCGTGCCTTGGCCCCCCCCCGCAAAAAAAAAAAAAAAAAAAGAGAAGAAAGGAAAAGAAGGGAAAGGAAAAGGAGAAAAAGGGAAAGAAAGAAGAGGAAGAAGAAAAGAAAAGGGGGAAGAAGGAGATCGGGGGGGGGGGGGGGGGCCGAAAGGGCCTTGCCTCCCAGGCTGTTAACACCCCCCCAATCAAAACAAATAAGAGAGAAGGAAGGAAAGGGAAAGAAAAAAAAAAAAGGAAAAGAGGAGATACTGGCGTACTGATAGGGGGGGGGGGGGCTTGGGAGAAGTCAAATTCAAACGTGGTTATTTTAATTCCACAACGGTGGATTACAAATAATGCTGAAATGACATAATTTCCGAAATTTTTCCTCACTTTTAGTAAAATTATACGTTTGTATGTGTTTCAGGGCTCAAATTAATTTTTTGTCCACGGGGGCTCTTCCCCCGAAAAAAGAGCCCCCGTGAGCCTTCTCACGGGGGCTCTTTTTTATACAAATATCCATTTAACTGGTACCTATGATACTCTTCAATTATTTGCTATTCATCATTATCATTTCAATCAGCATTTTCCTCTTACAAAATTTCAAGCTACATAGCTGTTACTGGCCTGTGTATATAATATACGCATACAACACTGATCTTTATGATGTCTTTAACGTGACAAATCTTCTTCTCCCCTTGCAAACGAAAAAGAAAACATGGTCATTAAAAAGGGATTAAGCGACAAATAATGATTGTGATTCAAATTGATGCGAATATTCGTTTGAATAAGCACTGCTATTCACCCGAAACTTCTTTTGAAAAACAACTTTTACAAATCTCAGCCATGCTTACTGAGTTGAGACGTTCCATTCAATTTAAAATACCCATTACATAATACCTTCTCCTAATCTCAAAGTGATCTTACAGCACAGTGGCAGAATTGCATGGCTGAGATTTGTAAAAGTCGTTTTTACAAAGAAGATTATGGTGAAAAGCATTGCTTATTCAAAAAAAAAAAAATCTTGCATCAATTTGAATCACAATGATTATTTGTCGCATGGTCCTTTATTAAATAACCTTGTTTTCTGTTTTGTTTGCAGAGGGAGAAGAAGCTATGTCACGTTAAGAAATCATAAAGATCAGTTGTATTATGCGTATATACATATGATACCAGAACAAATGTTGATTATCAGAATGTCATTTTGGAATACCTCTATACAAATACCACATTGTCTTTAGTCCGTATCAGTATTAGTATGATCCTATATAAGGCTATTATTCTTTATTTAATTCAGTATAATGCTTTTCCTCAAAATAGTTTTGCTATTTTTTTAGGGTCGAGACGCTAAGAAATGGTTTCAAATGTACATTACACGAACCCTGAACCATTGCAAAAATGATGGTGTTTCTCTCTCTCTCTCTTTCTTTATCTTAATTATGCATTATCAACTACATATAAAGCAGCAACCAAAAACTTAGGGTTATCTGAGAAAGGTGAAAGTAAGAGTTAAAAAGAAAGTCATTCTAAAACGGCGCTTCACTTCCCACCGCCCCCTGAAAAAAATAAAATAGATTAGTAGTCCTCCTCTCCAGAATCCACCTCCCCCCCGCTTTAATATCACATTTTCACTTGGCAGCCCAAGGGGCCGGGGGGTGGGAGGAGGGGGTTAAACCCCCTACCCCCCCTGCCGTAGATCTGCCCATGTTACCATATCATTCCACGACATTTTGGTCTTCCTCTTCTCCTCAAAAGGGACTTTTAGATTTGCGTGGACGTGGACGTGTTACGTCCTTTTAAGGCACTGGCAATCACATGTGACGTCCTTTTAAGCACTGGCAGTGCCTTAAAAGGAGATCACACGTTGCAGTCCACGTTCTCATCGTGCAAATCTAAAAGTCCCTAATATTGATTTACTGGTCGAGGTTCATTATTTGCTGACAACGAAAAACTTCTCCAGGCCATGACCATGTTTCTGCCCTTGCCCGATCGCCTCCAGCTCCAGCAGACATGGCGCGGCAGCGTGCACACGCACCGCTACTAACGACGCAGTAGGCCTATAACCACTGCTGACGGCGGCACTGCACTGCGAGCTGAATCGGTAATAATAGGCCTACTCATAAAACGAGAAATCTTGCACGCTAATCTTAGTTCCATTTCATTGGTTTAATCGTTGTAATGCAAAATAATTACATGTCATATTCTTTTTTCTCCTGCAAGGGCGCCGGGCGGAGGGGGAAAACCGATTCTTCTCTCAAAAGAACGAATGAAACATATACTTTTCGTCATTTTTTTATATAATTAACGAACGTTTAGTAAATTATATCAATATCATGTATAGGAATCCGTGAGCGTCATGCATGTTATAGTTGGGGTATCCAATGTTTGCGTAAAATTTTCGTCGAGTGAACATCTGTATTACACAAAAGCGCAATGTCTAATAAGAAGTGGTATATTTGTGGAATTAAAGTCGACAAACAAACCACGTCATTGCAAACTCGAATTTGAAGTATCTTAGGGCACAATGGCGTGGTTTTCCATTCAGTGACAAAATCACGGAAGCCTTTAAAAAATAAAACGATTACCGTTAAAAAAATATATATTTAACGAAATTGACTGTCTACGTCATGTTGATTCAACTAAAACCTAAAGCCCCAGTCCCATATAAAGCCGGACGAGCACGGACGAGCACGGACCACTCCGGACCATCCCGGACCATGGTCTGGGGTGATCCGGGATGGTCCGGGATGTTTTGTTCAAAAAAGTGTGATGCTTTAAAAGCTACAGTCCCATATACGTCCCGGACCGTCCCGGACCATCCCGGACCCCATCCGGGGTGATCCGGGATTCGGTCCGTGTTGACACCGTGTTGGCACCGGGGTGGTCCTGGATGGTCCTGGATGGTCCTGGATGGTCCTGGGCGGTCAATAACTCACTCCCGGACTGCCACGGATCAACACGGACCGCCCCGGCGCCACTACGGATGACCCCGGACCCAGCACGGTGGCTACACGGATCACCCCGGATCAAACTATTGTCCCGGACCGTCCCGGACTACCCCGGCAGTTTTTGACCGTCAAAAACATCCGGGGTCGACTTCCGGACCGCCCAGGACCATCCAGGACCATCCAGGACCATCCAGGACCATCCAGGACCACCCCGGTGCCAACACGGTGTCAACACGGACCGAATCCCGGATCACCCGGATGGGGTCCGGGATGGTCCGGGACGGTCCGAGACGTATATGGGACTGTAGCTTAAGTGTTTTTATTGTACAGAATATCGAGTTGCATGGTGGAATTGTAAAATTATGACTTTTCGACAGTCTCCGGCCTGTCAATGTTGTTTGCATAAACTTTTGATCTTCTATAGTAAAGGTTACAGGTGACCTTTTGAAATTTTCCAATGCAGTACAATATACTATATGCATTACGAGTATTTCTCTTAATGCTTTCATATTTGTAATACTAGACATTGTCATGGTTCGATCAGACAATCACTTTTTAAAAGGTATAATTGAGGCTCAAAAAGTCGAATAGTCCCCCATATATAGTACACCCTATAAATCCCAGTGAATAAACGTGCTCTAAAGGTATCCCATTCGCAGGCCAAAAAATGAAAAGGTTATATTCCAACGGCACTTGAAAGATATAACTAATTTAGAACCCCCCCCCCCAAAAAAAAGGGGGGGGGGGGGGTGAAAATGTATTTAAATGGGAAAATAACGACTATTAGTTGTCGAATCGACTTAGGAGCTATAGAGCCAATAAGTAATAGTCTGATTTTCAGACCATTGTACCGAATGGTCGTACGTTTTATGCTGCGCAAAGATTTAATCAGTTTAATCTTGGCCATTACAAGAAGTGGGTTATTGATGTAGACAAATGATCATGTACCTTTACAGCTCATTTTATGTATGGTATTACCAAAGAAGAAAAGAAACCAGTCAGTCACTCAATAGTGTCTTACAGTGAATTCTAACAAGTAATTGGGTTTCCTTGCATAATTTGAATATGAGGACACTGCTAACGTTTAAATTTCACAGGTAGGACATACATGACATGTTCATAATTCATACAAAGCTCTACATAAGTTGATTTTGATTGATTGATTTGAGTTTATTCGTCCACAATGTAGAAATATGCTTTTCACCAGCATTACAATGATACGAGAAACAGAGTACAATAATATGAACATATGAACAATTAAGCAAGCAATTTCAGAACAGAAAAGATCTCGTCATTTCACATAAATAATACAAAATTGTTAAGCCATCCAAAATTGTTAAACTTGATTAAATGATAAGAAATATCTTTGAAATAGCTTTATGATAACAGTTTATAAATTCAAATAATTATGATCATTATTGCTATTGTTATTATTATTAATATTTATTATTATTATTATTATATTATTATTATCTCTTAACGAATCGGTTGAACAAGTGGATAGAGTTTGGTACGAAGGATTGACGGAAGTGTGCTCGGTTTGTGCGTGGGACGTTTAATCGAATTTCAGAACGGTTGAAAGAATACTGGGTGTTGAGAGGGTGACTTTGATCTTTCATGATTTTGTTTGTTTTGGACTTGAGTCTCTGTTCGAACAAACAGTTTATATCAGCCAAATCATGCCCTATCACTCACTGTGCCGCTCGCCGCACCCGGTCTAAGCGAGTCCGGTTTTTCTGGTTCCCATTTCCGTAAAAGCAAATCACATTGTATGTTAAAATACTTTGTATTAGAGACCAGGCGCGTACGCAGGATTATTTCAAGGGGGGTTTAACATTTATAAATCGGGCCGAAAATTTCGCAACGACTCAGCCAGCCGCTGAATAAGCGGAGGGGGGGGGGGGGTTAAGAGGACACTTTTTTTTTTTTTTTTGGTCTCGAAATTTGAAAATTTGGCATTTTGCTCCGTTGGGGGGGGGGGGGGGTAAGGTCAGCTTTTTTAGGTCAACCATGGGATTTTTTTTTTTTTTTGGTCTCGAAATTTGAAAATTTGACATTTGACATTTTGCTCCGTTGACAGAACAATTCTGGTTTTGTTTTATCAGTCACTAACAGGCGCGTACACAGGGGGGGGGGGGGGGTTTACACACAAACAATTACCAAGGGGGGGGTTTAACCCCCAACCCCCCCCCCCCCTGTGTACGCGCCTGTTAGTGACTGATAAAACAAAACCAGAATTGTTCTGTCAACGTGAATATTTTTCATCATTCTCAGAAAGTAGAGTCTTGGTTTCCCTTCTTACACAATATTTGTGTGTTTTTAGTCCAGTCTAAAGTGTTGGTAACTATGCTTCCCCGGTACTTGTACTCCTTCACCTGTTCATCCTCCTTATTATGAAGAAATAACGGAGCGTGTATTTGATTTTTTTCCGAAAGTCAAACACCATTTCCTTTGTTTTAGATACGTTTAAGTGGAGGTATTGCGCATCACACCACTCAATGAAAGCCTTTACCGTTGTGACATAGTTATTTACATTGATGTTGGCTACAAAAGGAACATAGTATCTTTAAGGAGCAAATTAATTGCACCGCCAAACTACGTGAGAAACATTAGTGTTGAGTTCAGTGTGCCAGGCCAAAGAACCTTTAATAGGTAATTTTCGTAATGTAATCAAATTAATGCACAATTTTTTGTAAGTTGCCTCGTTACAAATACGAATTGCATACATTACGTGTTGTTAGGTAGACACTCCAAAATAAATATTTTTTAATAAGATATATTGCTCAAACTTTCACTGAAATGTTTTTTTTTCATTTTTCTGCTTTTATTAAAACTAACTTGATAAAAGGGTGGACTTCCCTGTGATACTATATGGGCTAGTTTAATTTTTGGATTTGAAATTTCATTCATATGTTATACTCCTAAAAAATAAACAAAATACAGTACTACACATACTCAAAAGAGAAAGATCACCGAGAGTCCTTTTCAGGACTTCTGCTCCTCACCCTCTCTCACATGGTGCAACGCAAGCCTACCATATACAATACATGTATATATGAATTAATATCTACACAATTTGTGAAGAGCATTTATTCAAAATAAGTTATAGGTGTAGATATTCTTAACGAATGAATGAATGAAATTTACCAACACGAACAACACACACTTCTCACTCTCTGACGAATCATAACGAATCAGTTGAGTTCGTGTTGGGGGTTAAATTGGCATATGGTTGGTGTCGGTGAAGATATGTTTAATGCCAACACACTCTTAACGGAACCACATCGGCACCAGCTTTATTGACAATCAATCAAGGGATCAATCAATCAAAAACACCCAAAACACTTTCCCAATCAAAATCAGACAAGGAAAATTTCAGATTATTTAAATTGTGTATATTTAGACAGGTAACAACAAATGTACAATCAATTAAAGATGTATGCAATCATACACAATTGTGTATAAAGAGACAAATACAAAAAGCAAGGCAGGCTTTCCAAAGTTCAATCTTTGGTAAGAAGTGATTACTGTCATAGTTTGTATCGAGTTATTCAATCAGTAAGTTTAACTGAACACAACAAATAAATATAGAAAAGCAAGGAAGGTTTCCATATTAAATCTTTGGTCAGAATAGATTACTGTCATGGTTTGTGTTTAGGTATCTAATCAGTAAGTTCAACTGGGCACAACAAATAAATGTAGAAAGGCAAGGTGGATTTCCAATATGGAATCTTTGGTTAGAAGTGATTACTGTCATAGTTTGTGTCCAGTTTTACATTCAGTACGTAAAAACTGGGCACAACAGTGCTCTCGACATAATGTATAAATCTTGGCATGCGCCCATACATTTCAGCATTATGTTCTACTAGTCGTTGCTGTCAATGTTGTTGCTACAGTATCCGCCCCTCGCATTTGCAGAGCATCGTTTTACTCAGGCGCGGATCCAGGGGGGGGGGCAGCGGGCCCTGCCCCCCGCAAAAAACAGAAAAAAGAGAGAGAAAGAGAGAAGGAAAAGAGGAGAGAAAGGAAAAGAAAGAAGAGGAAGAAAAAAAGTAAAAGGGGGAAAAGAAGGAGATCGGGGGGGGGGGGGACCGAAAGGGCCTTACCTCCCAGCTGTTAGGAAGGAAGGAAGGGAAAGAAAACAGGAAAAGAGGAGATAAAGGGAAGGAAAAAAAGAGGGAAGAAAAGACAAAAAAGGGGGATATCAGTTGTAATTTCCCGCCAACAAATTGCCCTTGCCTCCCCCACCCTGCCCAAAGGGGGGGGGGGGGGGGGAGGAAGGGAAAGGAAAAGAGGAGAGCTAAAAGGGAACTAAACAGGAAGAGAAAAAGAAAAGGGTGAAAAGAAGGCGGGAACAGTTGCGATTAATCCCGCCAAAAGCGTGTGGATCGGTGGGGGAGGGGGGCGAAAGGCCCTTGCCTCCCCCTCAAACTTAAAACAGAGAGAAGAAAGGGAAGGGAAAGGAAAAGAGGAGAGAAAGGGAAAGAAAACAAGAGAAAGAAGAAAGGTAGGGGGTATCAGTTGCGATTTTTCCCGCCAACAAGGTGTAGATCGGGGGGGGGGGCGGGGCCACTGGCGTAATGGTGGGGGAGGGGGCTTTGGGGGAGACAGATGCCCCCAAATATAATCCAAACGTGGTTTATTTCTAATTCGATACCAGTGATTTACAAATGTTGCTGAAAGGACATAATTTTCCGAAATTTTCCTCAATCTTTAGTAAATAATATATAAAACCCCGGAGCTTCTGTGGGCTCCTCCCTTGGACCCCACACCAATTTGTGTCCTGCTAGTGTCACAAATAAGAAATCAAAAATATGCTCATCTGACGGTAATTTAATGTATTAAAAACCCCGGAGCTTCTGTTGACTCCGCCCTTTGGACCCCACACCAATTTGTCCCTTTTTCACGAAGTGACGGTAATGAGGAAAATCGCATATAATTTCATTTTTTTTGTGTGTGCATTTTCAGACATCATTCACTAACATCTTGAACCTCACAAAATCGAACCACAATAATATCGAATTATGTCACTATGACAATGATGTAAACAAGAAAATACCTAGTAAAAGGATTTCCTGTTTTCACGAAGTGACGGCTAAGTTACGCGCTGCGCTTACAGCATAGGCGATTTGTTCCGTGCAGGCGATCGGTTCCTCCGGAACCGATCGCCTGGATATGTACCCGCCGATTTGTTCCGGATTCGTAGATTCGTTCCGCTAGTCACAGGCGATCGGTTCCGGCCAGGCGATCCGTTCCGAATCTCATCGGAGAGCGTGCGTGCTCACGTATTATTGAATACACGCCATGGTACACCCCTAAAGCAAAATGAACTATTCTGGTCGGCCTTTGCAACCAATCAAACTTCTCCAAATTAGCTACACCAACGATTGCCAATTTGAGAACTTTGTATAGAAATGCAGATTCCCGTTGTTCAAATATGTTGATAATTGCGGCCAATGATTGACCACAAACAGCGCCGTCGCGAAGCGACGGGGACTGGGTGGTCTAGCAAAAAGGGCAGTTGTTGCCATAGGCTTAGTTTGCCTGTAAAAGCAGATGTCGGGGTGTTTTCTAATCAGGCCTTCTAATTTGGTTTGAATGCTGCTTTATATGATATCGTGTTACGTCAACCAGTGGCGTAGACAGGTTCGTACACCTGGGGGGGATGACTGGGCTGCCAACGCTATTGAGGGCGCGAAGCGCCCGAGCGAGGGAGCGAAGCGACCGAGCGGGGGGGGGGGGGGGGGGAGGGTGTGGGAGGGGGGTGTCCCCCCTCCCACGGTAGGGAGCTTTTGCAATTTTGAACTTGAAATCGTGCAATCTGATGCATACTTAATGAGGTAAAATAAACACACACAAGCGTGCACGCACACACACACATACTCACACACACACACACACACACACATACTCACACACACACACACACACACATACTACGCCTTGAATGGACAGACATACATCGACAAGATCTACACCGTGGCATACGAATACAGAATGGACTGACACATAGTATTGCATATTGAACCACACTACGTATTTATTTATCTCTGTGAATTTTGCTGTTACACCTCTTCAGAAAAAAACCAATGTCAACTGTGTACATGCAGGTATAGTCTTTGTTGTCTTGATAGGGGTATGTGGTTATGAATGAAAACAGCCTCTGTGGCCATTTGTGAATAGAACACATAAACAACAAACAAATAACGATTAAACTTTGAACAATTTGTTCATTATAAAGCATAATGAATACGTACATACTATGCTTTTTTTTACCTCAAAGAAACAGGCATCCATAGTAGCATGGGTATTGGCTGGCGCTCATTAACATACAGATACAAAAAACATAAACAGTATCACTATGATCCATGGAGTAACAATACTGCTTTGTAAGTTTGTGAAGAAATCGGAACCATAACGGCATTGCATCGTTTCAAATTAGGGCATTATTTATTCTATTGATCTCAGTCTTATAATAGTAATAATAATAATAATAATAATTATAATAATAATAAATAATAATACAAATAAAAAATAATACTAATACAAATAATAATGCTAATACTAATAGGTTCCTTTTATCTCGCATTTCAAGACAGGGTAAATTCACACTGCGCTTTACATGAAACAAACTTCTTTAAACATTTCAAACTTATGTCTTCATCAATCAACATACTTTAAATGAATACAAAACAAAGTGCATCTTAAATAAAACAAAAATAAATAAATAGTTAACAATACAGAAAAGATGTAGTAGGCTGCAAGCTTAACAACAAACTAATGTATACCATAGTCCTGATATCAGCATTAGTGTAACAATAGTCATATAGTGGGAGCATGAAGTTGAACAATTCATGATTATACATAATTATATATGTTTGTTTGAATAATACTTGTTATAAAGATAGTAGTATGGTACTCTCTGTCACGAATTATTATGTATACTTTGTATCACATTCATTTTCTATTCTGTTTAGAATTGGCTTCACCGTGTGAATGCGGCTAACAATAAACACAATTACAATAATGATGAGGATTATTATTATCATCATCATAATTATTATATATTAATATTATAATTGTTATCATATTATTATTACTATTATTATCATCATTATGACTTATTAAGTAAGCAAATATCATTCCCCAAAACCTGGGGGGGATGATTGTACATGCCATCCCCCCCACCTTGTGAAGTGGGGGGATGCATCCCCTCATCCCCCCGTTGTCTACGCCCCTGACGTCAACCACCTATTACCGGGCTTCGATCACCACAGAATCTAATTATGCATGTGGGCTGCATGCATGATGTACATGTAGACTCTAGTTTAAATGAAAGAGATGCGGGGTGGGGTGGGGGGGGGGGGGGGCGGGGTCAACACAAAAATATTTCAAAAAAAATAATATTGGTTTCATTGCAACAATAAATACAAAAAGTATCAAGATAAAGCTAAAATTTATTTTTACCATGTTTATTCGACACAAGTAATAAAAATATACGCGATATATAAGCAGAAACGTTCGGCCAATGTCGGATAAGAACGGCGGCTTTCGAACGTTTCTGCGAACGAGTCGATCCAGTAGATTCGTTCCGAGGAACAAATCGGCGCGCCGATTTGTTCCGCGGAACCCGGAACAAATCGCCTACCACACCGGCCGTCACTTCGTGAAATTCTCGTCCGCTCTTTTTCTGCTTATTTTGTTTCACGAAGTGACGGGAGTGAAAATTTCGCAATTTGGAACAGTGACAGTCTATGAAAAGGTGAGTTTGTCATGGTTTTTGTTTTTTAGGTAAAGTAATATGATACACTCTTTTGAGTCATTCTGATTCTTTGTAAGCAATAATTAATATGTCCATGAGCGCAGAAATGTTGATTATCTTGTGGAAAGTATAAATATTAAAAAAATATTTGTTTTCTTCTCGGTTTCTCCCTTTTGTCTCCTTAATTTACAGCGGTGTCATCATAATACCCGTCTCCCATCGCCTAGATACAGAACTAATGACAAAACTGAAAAGGTCACTTCCAAAACCTATGCATCAAACGAAGAACACATCTTGCTTCTTGCAAGAAAATAGTTATATATTTGTTAGTATTGCCAATGTGATACAATATTATCTATAATTTTGCTTTTGATTTTATTTTCTAAATTCGTCTGCATTTATCGCATAAAGCATTAAATATAACTTTTTAATTTTTTATTCAAGTTATTGGAAATACATTTTATTTCATTTTTTAATTTGTTTTGTATAGTTTTTTGGTGCAGGATCAGCTGCTGTATAGACAATATTTGTTGATTTTAGTTATTTTGTATCTTTTATTTTATTATATATTATTAATTCCTTGAATGTCACCTCTGGGTTTGTCCGAATTCCAGTTTTTCACAAAATAATAATGTATTCATGACCTTTATTTAATGTGATGGTTCAAACCACCAGCAGAGGTATTTTTTGACAAATGTTGAGGATTAAAGTATATAAATATATTTCTTTATAATGTGTTACTTTCAGGTTTATGCTAGAACGCCTTTCTAAATGTTTCAAAACGCTTGGGTGATTAGTGTATTATGTTCAATGTCCTTGTTAAGCGGTGTGTGACTATTTCTACTAGTGCTTTCATCACACATTTTATGAGGTTTAGAAAGTAAGAGAGTAAAGTTTATATGCATTTACCGGTCTTTCTCATTTATTGCATTACCATAGTAGAGGCTTACCATATATTGTGAAACAAGGCTTAAACAGAGTGTTATACCTTTTGCTGCTTTTAACAGAATACATTTATATCAGTTATCTGAAGATAACAATTTAGTTTTATATGAGAGAGTTTCTTTTTAACAGAAGACCTTATGGAATATATTCAAAGATGGATTTATAATGATGTAAAACTGAATCTGGAAAGTAAGAAGGTGGAAATAGTACTGTGAGTTATGCGATGTAAGATAAATTGTGTATATAGGAAAACAATAATGCCCACTACTCACAAGTCGTTAATTCGAACGCGCTAATTTCCTAATTTACTATACGCTAATATTAGCCATTAATTCAACGTAACGTTTCCACTATTCCTTTCGCATTCATTTTTGTTTGGTACGATGCCGTTTTAAAGTTGCGGAAAGACCGCAACAGCGGCTGACGCAGTCATAACGTCAGGCAAATCACGTAACAGTGGCTGACGCAGTCCTAACGTCAGGCAAATCACGCAACAGTGGCTGACGCAGTCCTAACGTCAGGCAAATCACACCTCGTGTGCACCATTGAAATCCAGTGCAGCAGAAGCGTGTTATTGCCAGCACACTAATAGGCCAAATTCAATGACTATATCAGTGGATGCCAAGGTGGTGAGATTGTAATCAGGACAGATAACATTTAACAAATCTTTATCTTTTAAAGTTTCTTTAATTTTAATTTCAGTAATGTTGATCTTTTTTCTTCATACGGCTTTCCCAATTCATACGAGTTCAAACGGTGCTTTTCTAAAGCAGCTCTCTTCTAAAGATTGTCTTTCAAGCTAATATTCAAAGTTACTAGTTTGTTTCTCTTCTATAATATTAATGTAAGATTAACACAAGGTGGAATTTCTGTTTGTCAATTGATAATAATTGTGAGGAAAAAGAGGGTGACTTTATTCCTACATTCTTTCAGTTGTAATAATATATTGATTTACATGGACCTTGAGGCATGTGAGACCCTATTGAGAAAAACGTGTTTATTTCTGTTTACTGATGCATGGAATATGTTATGAAAAGATGGCAGTCCTTAAAATAAGTATGTTGAATGTGTAATTATATTACTGATGTCTTTCACCATTTTATGGCAAAATATTTGTATGTTCAATACATTGTATCCTTTGCAGCTTTAGATTCAAACTATATCTTTCAGTACTTGTTGTGGTCAACGTTTCTTTCAAAAAAGTATCAACATTCCATTTAGTATGACGGTCAACCATGTAAAGGAAACTTTTCGAAAAAATACAAATATTTGCATAAATAATAGAGAACACACGTGATATAAACATTTCTTACTAAAGAAACCTTTTATAACCTTTCGTTCATGCATTTTATTACAATTTCATTACTCCCTAAAATTCTACGTGATTTCTCAATAAGTTGTTGATTTTGCTTTGCATTATTCATCAAACGATCTTTCCATGCCATGGTAAACAATAGGCAGACAAATCTATTCACTTTATCCATTTTGCTGTCGAATATAGGGCAATGAAATTCAAAAGGTTTTCACATTTTTACGTTTCTATTATTAGTTTTATTAGTGAAAATCATTACTTGGTGCTACGTTAACATAAACCAAAATTAGATTAGATGGCTGAACAAGAAAGCACCGGTGTATATTTGTACTTTTGAAAGTATTTGAATATTTGTTATCTTTACGCGTTTTCTTATACTCTAATTGTTTAATATATTTTGGAATATATGGGACATTGAAAGATGCATGAGTGGTACTATTAACTAACGAGCTACAGAGTATTGAAGTGCTGACATCATAACCGCTCATCGTCCGTGCAGGTCATTGGTTCAAACGACTGAGCATGCGCATGATGTTTCCCGCGAAATCGCTCAAGCAACGGATTGGAGCCGGGTAAATTTAGTGTTTTGGGCTGGTGTGATCCCCACACTATCGTTTAGCCATCAAATAAATTGGAACCAGCAACCTTTTCAACATGGCCAGTATGATGTAACACTTCGGTACTCTATGAAAAGCATTTCTCGAATATCATGTAACATAGGCTGCTAAATGGAGAAATGAATGTATTCATGCATGTTTATTCATGTTTTCTTTTTCATGTTGATATTGCACTTATTAAGTTTTATGACAACTTAAAGATATCACATTCTGTGTGCTTCTGGTAATAAATTGTATATAAGGGTTTAGGAACAGACAATGTATTATGTAAATGATTTTGGGACAAGCACACAGGAAGGTCCAATAAAAGAACCATGTTCTGTAAGTTCATCATGAATATGCATAACCTCTACCTCGTATACATTTTGTTGTTAAAAAACTGTTAGATATTTTACTTATTCTCATTTTCATAGTTATATTGAAACAAATATTTCATGATTTATGTAATACTCTTCCAGTTCTTTCACTTTTTTATTATTGGTATGGATAATCAACGCATATTGTAAAAGTTGATTTAAATGAAAGTGTGATCCATTGTATATGTAAAACGAAAAGTAGATACATTTAAGTATGTTGTGCCGGGTAATATAGTGGTGTTATAATTTATCGGTTCCCCCTTCTTACCTTCCACCCCTTCCTCTCTCTCTCTCTCTCCCTCTCTCTCTCTGTCTGTCCCTTCCTGTTTCTGTCTGTTTATCTGTCTCTTTCTCTCTTGTCAATCTTTCTCTTTGTGTATCTTTCTTCGTCTCTCCCCTTCTGCATGTTTTGTTTTATCAAGCAAACATCATACCATAACTCAAACCGTTTACATGTACTTGTTTAACTCATTATCCAAAATGAACTTTCCATTTCCCCCTTTTGGGACTACAGGCTGTTTCAAATAATAATCGCAATATAGTGGGCTAAAAGAATTGAATGAAGGGGGTGGGGTGCGCATTACAAGAAGTATGCTATAAGAAAAATATCGTCTAATATGATTATGAGTATACAAGTCAACACTTAAAATGTATTTTTTAAAAATTATGTTTGGGTAAACAAGTCATGTACATGTTAAACTCTCTTCCAACACTTCAAATAATTTATTACGCGTTATAATACATGTATCCTCTATTCATACACCGGTGCTTTCTTGTTCAGCCATCTAATCTAATTTTGGTTTATGTTAACGTAGCACCAAGTAATGATTTTCACTAATAAAACTAATAATAGAAACGTAAAAATGTGAAAACCTTTTGAATTTCATTGCCCTATATTCGACAGCAAAATGGATAAAGTGAATAGATTTGTCTGCCTATTGTTTACCATGGCATGGAAAGATCGTTTGATGAATAATGCAAAGCAAAATCAACAACTTATTGAGAAATCACGTAGAATTTTAGGGAGTAATGAAATTGTAATAAAATGCATGAACGAAAGGTTATGAAGGTTTCTTTAGTAAGAAATGTTTATATCACGTGTGTTCTCTATTATTTATGCAAATATTTGTATTTTTTCGAAAAGTTTCCTTTACATGGTTGACCGTCATACTAAATGGAATGTTGATACTTTTTTGAAAGAAACGTTGACCACAACCATGACTATTTCCTGCCCAGTAGGCATGTTGTAGTTGGATAAATACTAGATTTATATTTAAAATCGCACAAAACTTTACCGATGTGTATATGCACTACCTGCATTACAACGTGACTATGTGTATATGCTTATTATGTATGTGTATATTTGGCGAAAGGGGATACTTTTTGTAGATAATGGCGGTGAATTTTTATTTTAATTTCATCCTTTTAAAGGCATTTCTGTGAAACGAAACGATTAGTCACGGAGCCGTAGGCCCTTGTTGTTATCATGTTCAGATGAGATTCGCCTTATAATGATTCTTGAAAGGCAAAATGTGTAAGCTATGTTCATTCCAGGGGAGCGTTTCACAAAACTTGTCATCAGTGACTAATGACAGTTTTGTTATAAGCTACTGAAATCCTTGCTTCTGATTGGTTATCGTCAGATTTGTCACTGATTTTTGTCATTTGTCATTGAAAAAAGGCTTTGTGAAACGCCCACCAGCTGGTTCATTCCAGATATATGCTACTATGGGTTTCGGGGAAATCAAACGATGGTATGCCTTGATTTATGGGGATATTTTGTACTTTGAATTAAAAATGAAAATAACCGTATATTATATCGTATCGGGTTGTCTTTGTGTGTGTCTTTATGTTTAGTTCGTGTTAAAGGAAACCTCACCCCAAGAAATAACTTAACTTATTCTAAGAGATTGAGCCTAGACTTAACCCAAAGAGGAAGAAGAAGAAGATTGGTTTACTTCTCCGTCGTGGAGAGATAGCTTGATACTAATTAGACATCAATCTGCATTCTTTAAATCTTGTTGTGAAAAAGGCATCACATGTAAAAATTAACTTTTTTTTCAGTAGATACTTTTGCATTTATTGATAAATCAATTACAAAACATTCAAATACAACGATAGTATATAATAAAATTGATTTACATAAAGAGTTACACCTGAAATACACACACATGACAATGCATATATATATATATTAATTAAAAACTGGAAAGTATTGATGTAAGTAAAAGAATCAAGATGAAATGAGGAGGCCAACTATCATAAGCCTTCCTGACTCAAGGCTTTGTTTCTTTAAGCCATGTCGTTTATTCTTTATTGGGAATTTTTAATAAGTGCTTATCGTTCGGGCATATCGTACATAATGGGTAAATGGTCTGAAATATCATATATAAGTCCATTTTGTTTATTATCTAATACGTGTGGGAAAATATCAATTATAGTATGTGTTAAGTTTGTAATCTTAGTTGGCTTATCAATAAGAGGTTTGAAAGATAATAAAGATAACAAATTAGTAAAGTGTCGGCCAAGAACAGTAAAAGATAATGACCTGAATTTCAAAGAATGCAGAAATATCATGGGATGATATTTCGTTTTACTCCAGATTTCTTATGGTCCCAATGGAAGACCAGCGGCATCATAACGATACCGCTGAATATGGGCTATCCAGCCGTTTATTTTATCTTGTAATACATAATTCTATTCTTTTTACTGAATGCATGATGTATTTGTTTATACGGAAATAAAACAAACAAAAATATCGGTTTAAGATATTCTAAGTATAAGATAGTAAATACTGTATAAAGAATGGCTTTGGAGCAACACGAATAAAATAATTAAAAGAAAGATATTTTACATGTTTAGAAAAAAAAAATCATATTTTCAAATGGAAACGGGTCACAAAAAGTTTGCGTGCGTTTATACATTTACTTGTCATTATGCTATACGACATATCCATTGAATGCCTGCTTTGTTTCAATAAATCAGACGAACGCTTATGTTTCCAATCCGATTCATTTATACATCATTATTGTAGCGAAAAGGTTGCAAAACAAGAGGTAGGACCTCAGTGAAAGTTTTTGTTTACACTTCCCTTTTTCTCATATAATCTGCATAACCTTTTATTGATCAGCAGAACAAACAAGTCCT